>NC_139694.1:24353754-24721254 GCF_964106915.1 Podarcis gaigeae
GCATAGAAATCTTCGTCCCTTTTCTGGGATTTCTACTTAAAAGAACAGAGGGGCAAAAGGAAGGAAGGAAGGAAGGAAGGAAGGGAGGAGGAAAGGAGAGAGAGAGAGAGAGAGAGAGAGAGAGAGAGAGAGAGAGAGAGAGGAAGGAAGGAAGGAAGGAAGGAAACAGCTTCCAAGTTTTATTTAACAGGGAAATGAGGGAAGGAATAAAGAGGAACAATTCAGATAGGTAGACATTGTTTAAGGTAATCTAGTTATCTACAGGTGAGTGATTAGATTCTCTCAGTGCAACAGCAATTCCCCCTCTGCCCCTTAGGTGACACTAAGGATGGAGGGAGATTTCATTTTGTTTGTATTTTAATGAGAAACTACTAATTTGAGCTTCTTAAACCAATAAGTGAACCAAAACACAGAGTAGAATTCAATGTAGCGCTAAGGAGATTGTTCCATTAACACAAGCATTTCTGCCTGCCCAACAGAACAATTTCCTCTCTCCTCCTCCCACATGCTGTTCTGGGGGGGGGGGGAGATTCCCCAGAGTGAATAGAGGGAGGAGAGGAGGGGAAGCCCTGATGTGATAGAGGGAATCCTTGCACTGGCTTCTGCTAGCCAAGATGGGTCGGTTGAACCTTGTCCACTGTTATCCTTCAGAATTCACGCTTCCCTGAATTTTGCAATGCAGTTCTCCAACCAAAAATTGTGCACAATTTTTAGCAGAACGTGTGCATTGAAATACATTTACATGCATTGCATCAGAGGAAAGGGCTTGCAAAAATAAAAAAGTGATCATTAGTCAAAACTGCATATATAATGTTTTTTTCTAGGAGGAATTCACACAAAAACGCTGACAGTTGCACAATGTTGTTGTTTTTTGTAGCACAGATTGTCATGGAAAATTGGAGAATTGCTTTTAAGATTGGAAACTGAGAGAAAGTGAAATAGACAGATTCATCAATCTCTATGTGACACAGTCCTTGGCTGGAAAAGCAAAGTAGGCCTTGGTTTTTGTTGCTCCCTGGCTGTGGGACTACTCTGTGTGAAGGCAAATGGCTGTCTCCATTCTCTTCACGCCATCTCTCTGTGTGGTCTTTCCAGTTTCTTTCACTCAGATTGCCCATTCTCCTTTTTCTAATCTTTTCCTTTTTTTATACAATTGTTATTAAATTTTCTCTTTTACAATTCAGAATATTTATTTAGACCACCTTGAAATATCAGCGACTTCCCTTCCTCTCTTTCCATGGTTCATTTTGCATAACCTAAATCCCTGCATATTTTACATAAACTAAACCGTTCAGTATTCCAATATTACTTCCATCAAAACTTATTTGCACTGTTGAACTTATTTGCCAATGTTTTCAAGTGTACACAATTTCCCCCCATATATTCAATAAACATTTTCCAATCTTCTTTAAACGAATGTTCTTCTTGTTCTCTTATTCTGTAATTTAGATCTGCAACCTCACTCGTTTTCTATTTTTGGGCTAACAAAACACGGGCCACCATAGTGGCATACATAAATAACCTTTTTTGACGCCTGGGAATTTCCATCTGAATTATTCCCTATTATTATTGGGGGGGGGGGTGCTTTTAATTTTTTTCTTCAGTTTATTATAAATTATTTCCCAATACACTTTTACCCTTTAAGAGGTCCACCACATATGAAAGAACATACCCTCAACCTCATTGCATTGAAGATGCTTTTTCTAAACTTTCCCACCAACTCTCCTCTGACTCTCTTCAGAACACTCCTACTGTGCCTGTAGACAGATCCCTCAGTTCCATACGATGTCTTCCCAGATTCCAAAAAGGGCTTTGCTCCAAGCAATTTACTGCAGGGGACTACAGCTCACATAACTAATTAAACCAGGGATTGGAAAGCTTTTTTTTTTTTTTTTTAAAAATAACAATTTCAACAAAACAAAATATCAAAACAAATCATCTTCCTTATTTCCCCCCATTCCCCCCACCTCCCCAACGAACCCTTCCCTCAGCTTCTCTCTCTG
Source organism: Podarcis gaigeae (assembly GCF_964106915.1). NCBI lineage: Eukaryota > Metazoa > Chordata > Lepidosauria > Squamata > Lacertidae > Podarcis > Podarcis gaigeae. Next base: position 24,355,758 of record NC_139694.1, read on the forward strand.
ATTTCTCAAACATATTGTTCTCTGCATACTGTAAAATTGTACAAATCCTTACATTATCTACTGTTTCTACTATATTAACCATCAATAAATTTGTGTATGTTTATTCAAAACCTGCCAAGGAGTCCAGTTCATTTTACTGTCCTTTTAAGTAGTTTGTAAAAAGTTCCCATTCTTTTCTGAAGTCACAGTTCACCTTATCTCGCAGTTTGTATGTCAGTTTAGCCAGTTCTGAATAGTTCATCAATTTCTCTTGCCACTGTTCTTTTGTCGGGGTTTCCTCATTCTTCCATCCTTGTGCTGTCAAGACTCTTGCCGCTGTTGTAGCATTCATAAATAAATTCTTTATTTTCCTTGGCAGGTCTTGTCCTACAAAGAGATTGGAAAGCTTTAATCCTCTGATTGTTGTCCCACCATTCCAAGCCAGGGAGACAAGGAGTCATAGTTTGACAGTATCCCAATGGTTATAGCCTCCCCAGGGCTTTTTTCCCCAGCTGGAACTCACCAGAACTCAGTTCTGGCACCTCTCAAGTGGGCAGCATTGCCATTCTAAGAGAACAAGGGAGGTGTTCGTGGTGAGTTCCGGCACCTCTTTTTCTAGAAAAATAGCACTGAGCCTCCCTATCCCTGAACTCACTAACTAAACAATTGCATCAACACAACAGTTTCAGACCTTTATCTGTGGGTACTCTGTGGACTCCTTTTTTCAGCAGGATGAGAAGTACGGAGGGACTCTGAAAAGGCAGCATTTACGGTATCCTTACCTATTAAAAGCCAGGTATCCATTTGGTTTATGGTGCCAAGCTGACACTGAGTGGGTAGATAGTGCCAAAAGAGAAGTGAGCTAGTGACTTTATAATTAGGCAAGAGTACCCGAGGAACTGGTTTACAGTTCCCTGGTGCCAGGCTTTGACATGACATTCCAGTTATTTCCCCTTTTCCTATCAGGTTAAGTAGCATTTTGTGCTCCTCTCCTTCATTCATCCTGCTAGAGGCACCTGCCACCTATTAGTGTAGGAGACTCTCATGAAAGCTTCAGCATTTTAACCTCTGGCCAAAACAGGAACTGCAGAGGTATCAGGGGAAGAAATATAAGCAACCCTTTTCTAACCTCATAAAAAGTTTAGTTATAGAGATTTACTTCAAGGTGAAAAACTGAAGGGTTATTATTGTATCCCTATTGAAGAACACAGAGAGGAAATGCGTAATAAAATGAGAAGGGAGGTTTTTTTCTTTCTTCTGTTTCTGCCTTTCCTTTTCGAATGCTTTAAGTCAGGCATAGGCAAACTTGGCCCTCCAGATGTTTTGGGACTACAACTCCCATGATCCCTAGTTAACAGGACCAGTGGTCAGGGATGATGGGAATTGTAGCCTCAAAACATCTGGAGGGCCGAGTTTGCCTATGCCTGCTAAGTCCAGCAGTTCTTACATCTTCTGAACTCCACATTGGCTATGAAGCTGCCTTGGATAGCGAAAGGGCTGGACAAACCAGGGTGGTTACATCCAATGTAAAATTAAGCTGATTTCAGTGCAACCTTTTCCATGCTAGAAGATCATTGTTGCATTCTGGTAACTATATGTTTAAGAAGCTTGCCCCTGGAGAAGAAGTTGGGAGGGGCACAGCAAAAAAAGAGAAACGGAAAATTAGGTTGAGAATAATGACTGGATGCATTAACAAAGATCTCCTTAAGAATTACTGAAATCTATTTCTCATAGCCTTGCCCCTTTGGAAATCTTTTCCATTTCATCTCAGAAAGGCTCTATTGTCTTTTTGGCTCCTAGTCAAGACCTTCATTTTTCAACACAGCCTTTTAAGTAGATACTTTTTCTTCTTATCCCAGCATGTTATCTGCATTGGATTTGAAATGGTTTTAATCATTTACATATATATATATCTTCCGTTGTTGATATTTTCATTGTAAAATCTCTCTGAGACATTTTATGGGAAGCAACTCTGAAATGGAATTAAAAAGTTTGCCAAGAAGAAGAAGAGTTTGGATTTGATATCCCGCTTTATCACTACCCGAAGGAGTCTCAAAGCGGCTAACATTCTCCTTTCCCTTCCTCCCCCACAACAAACACTCTGTGAGGTGAGTGGGGCTGAGAGACTTCAGAGAAATGTGACTAGCCCAAGGTCACCCAGCAGCTGCATGTGGAGGAGCGGAGACGCGAACCCGGTTCCCCAGATTACGAGACTACCGCTCTTAACCACTACACCACACTCCCACGATCCCTAGCTAACAGGACCAATGGTCAGAGATGATGGGAATTGTAGCCTCAAAACATCTGGAGGGCCGAGTTTGCCTATGCCTGCTAAGTCCAGCAGTTCTTACATCTTCTGAACTCCACACTGGCTGAGAAGCTGCCTTGGATAGCGGATTACGAGTCTACCGCTCTTAACCACTACACCACACTGGCTCTGCCTGTGTTTCTAAATAAGTGAGCATATTCACACCACTGTGTCCTTTTGCCATTGTCGGGGGGGGGGGGACGACAAGGGCACACGAATATTGCAGAGCAGAACACACACTTGAAATGAACCCTTCACAAGGTCCACACTTGAGTTTGCTGGTTTCTATTTAAAAAGCCGAGTTTTGAGCTGCCGTGTACGATGGTTAGTTTTTGTGCATTGCAGTGCTCTTCTTTTCATTTGCTCTTTATGTTTCCACCCTTGGATCAAGCATTTTCTTTCATAGGAGGCTGACTGTACATTTAATCTCCTGTCGTTCAGATTGCCTACTGAACGGGAGACCTTCGGGGAAACATTGGGGATGGCTAGTCGATATGAGGCCCATTTTATAGCATCCTTAGGAAAACAATAGGATGGAAAGTTGGGATGATTTAGCTTTAATTAGGCTAAGTATAAATTGCTGAGAGGTTTAGAGGTGATGTATCCCCACATATAACTCAATCCTCTTCTATCAGCATCAGTTTTCCAGCTCATTAACTTTATTTAGCCACAGGGGCTCGAGGAAGCCGTTTCATGCACTTATGCACCCAGAATTCATTCATGTCAAGCAGTGTGGAAAATGGCAGGGAAGTGTCACCAATTTGGAGCAGGGGCCTTCGGGCAGAGCAGGCACTCTGCTTGTCCTTCAGCCGCACAAACCTCTTGCTGACTTTGGCACCAGTGCAGCAAGAACGAATCATTCAAAAATGGGGGTGGGGGCAGGGTGGCAGCATTAGTTTCTCCACTCCCTGTTGTACAGCAAGGAGCTGGCCAGGTTCTCATTTATAACTCCAATGCCAGTCATGCTGGGGCATTATTCAGGGCAGGGATGGGGACTTTTGGCTCTCCATATGTGGCTGGTCATATGTCCATCAGGCCTTATCATTGGCTACTTATAGCCGCCATCTCCAACTCCTTGAAAGATTCCATCAACGGTGTCTCTGAAAATTTTTACACTTGGGAAGACAGGTGAACTAATGCCAGTGTATTGGAAGAAGCAAAGATCACACGTGTTGAAGCAATGATTCTTCAACATCAGCTTTGTTGGACGGGTCATGTTGTGCAGATGCCTGATTATTATCTTCCAAAGCAACTACTCTATTCCCAACTTAAAAATGGAAAGCATCATGCTGGTGGTCAACAAAACAGGTTTAAAGAATTTATCAAGGCAAATCTTTAAAAATGTTGTATAAACACAGACAACTGGGAAACACTGGCCTGCAAGCACTCCCATTGGAGAGCAGCCTTTAGCAAAGGTGTCATGGGCTTTGAAGACACTCGAACTCAGGATGAAAGAGAGAAACATGCTAAGAGGAAGGCACGTTTGGCAAACCCTCACCGTGATCAACTCCCACCCGGAAACCAATGTCCCCACTGTGGAAGGACATGTGGATCCAGAATTTGCCTCCACAGTCACTTACGGACTCACTGTTAAAACCGTGTTCATGGAAGACAATCTTACTTGGATACGAGTAATCACCAAAGAAGATCATTAGCCTTGCTGTCTGGAGCTGATGGAAGTTGGAGTCCAAACATGCCAGCGATATAAAATCCAGAGGTTTCTATGCAGCCACCTTTTGAAACACACACACACCCTCCGGCATTTCTCTGATGACAATAGGGATGTTCTCTTCCATGATTTTATTCTTTATAACCTCCCCATCTGATTTGGTTGCCCCAGCCACCCTGGGTGGCTTCCAACACATAAAAAAAACATAACAAAACATTAAACTTTTTTTTAAAAAAAAAAAACCCCAAAACCCTTCCCTATACAGAGCTGTTTGCAGGAGTCTTTTAAAGGTTGCATCACTACTTATCTCCTTGGCCCACGTGTCAAATAACTCCATATCCTACAACATTTATCCGATGCACAGAGTGACATCCTAAGGAAAACCAGGACATTCTGGGATCAAATCAGAAACTGGGGCGGCTTCTGTAAATCCAGGACTGTCCCTGGAAAATAGGGGCACTTAGAGGGTCTGTGATGGGAGCTGGAGTCCAAACACACCAGCAATGCAAAACCCAGAGGTTTCTATGCAGACATCTTTTGAATGTATTTAAGATATTGGGGATCACTGCAGATGGTGACAGCAGCCACGAAATTAAAAGACACCTGCTTCTTGGGAGAAAAGCAATGACAAACGTAGACAACATCTTAAAAAGTAGAGACATCACCTTGCCAACAAAGGTCCGTATAGTTAAAGCTATGGTTTTCCCAGTAGTGATGTATGGAAGTGAAAGCTGGACTATAAAGAAGGCTGATCGCTGAAGAATTGATGGTTTTGAATTATGGTGCTGGAGGAGACTCTTGAGAGTCCCATGGACTGCAAGAAGATCAAACCTCTCCATTCTGAAGAAAATCAACCCTGAGTGCTCACTGGAAGGACAGATCCTGAAGCTAAGGCTCCAATACGTTGGCCACCTCATGAGAAGAGAAGACTCCCTGGGAGAAGACCCTGATGTTGGGAAAGATGGAGGGCACAAGGAGAAGGGGACGACAGAGGACGAGATGGTTGGATAGTGTTCGCGAAGCTACCAGCATGAGTTTGACCAAACTGCGGGAGGCAGTGGAAGACAGGAGTGCCTGGCGTGCTCTGGTCCATGAGGTCATGAAGAGCTGGACACGACTAAATGACTATAAAACAACAAGATATTGGGGCAGTCATACTTTGTCCTGGCACAATCCTTCTGCTTCAGCATTGCTCTAAGACTGACCGCTCATATTTAAATCCAGAAAGGTGTTAAATCCCACTGTTGCACATTCACATTGTACTTAAAATATAATGCATGCTGTACTAAACCAGCTTAATCATGGGCAGGCTTTTAATCAAGCTTGCCCCTCAATCTCAACCATAATCACTTTCCTGGTGGACACAGACCAGAGGCAGGGGGGTAGCAGATGGTGGTGATTTCTCAGGTCAGGTTTATTGGGAAATGGTTCAGACATTTCCTGAGGGTTTAGGTAACACCACAATATGCACACCCACATCTGCCTGCCCACCCAGAAACCAAAGTTTGAGATCAAAGGTGATCTCCTATCCTTGCAGAATATATTTAATAGAAAAAGATGGGAAAGGAACCAGCTTTTTCTGTCTGCGGTTTTAATAACTGGAATACTGCTTTAGAGAGCAAAAGGGGATTTTTCTCCCCCAAGCAATGCTCTTCCAAATTTCACACTGTATTGATACGTGCATGGAAAGAACATAAGTAGAGGTTAGCAGTGGGGAACGAGATTTACACATGGTTGCTGAGCAAATACAATATCTTCAGAACGGTGCATTTCATAAACCAGCCTTTATTTTTTGCAAAGGAGCAAGTGTGAAGCTTGAATAAAACAAATGTCCGCATTAGTGCTGTCAAATTTTCACTTTTGAGGAGTCTCTCCCACCTACTCCGTGAGCTGGGAGAGTTGGGTCCTGAGAGTTGCTAGGAGGCCTCTATTCCCTTCACAGAGAAACAATTCTCAGAGCATTTTATGATCAATCCTTCTTTGCAGGGAACTCTGGAATTATAGATCTGAGAAGGGAATACACGTCTCCTAACAACTCTCAGCATCTTTAACAAACTATAGTTCCCAGGATAGTGCTTTAAATGTATGGTGCAGATGTGCTCTGAGTAGGTAATTTTAAGCAGTAAAGAATATGAAAGACCACTTCCTTCCCTTCAGACTCTCTCTGCTGTAAAGATCAGCAGAACAGTGTTTCCGGATAACAACTACTGTATCTTGGCTGTTACTTTGTACAGTGGTACCTCGGGTTAAGTACTTAATTCGTTCCGGAGGTCCGTTCTTAACCTGAAACTGTTCTTAACCTGAAGCACCACTTTAGCTAATGGGGCCTCCTGCTGCCACTGCGCCGCCGGAGCACGATTTCTGTTCTCATCCTGAAGCAAAGTTCTTAACCTGAAGCACTATTTCTGGGTTAACGGAGTCTGTAACCTGAAACATATGTAACCTGAAGCGTATGTAATCTGAAGTACCACTGTATTGTGTCTTTAAACTCGGTCTCCTTGTTATTAGTATCACCTGGGGTTGGCTATATACATTTTTCAAATAATGTCGTTAGTAACAGTGACTACATAATCGCATGAGCACTGTTCCAGAGTATTTTTCATTCTCATGTATATTATATCTATTCAAAAAAAGATTGGGTATGTAACTTATTTATGTTACAGTTTAAAATTTCTACGCTATTTGAAGTTGTTATGCATGCGTAGGTCATTGTCTGAATATTGCATTTCCAGTTAATGAAGAAATTACATATCTTTCTACTTACAAGTGTTGAACTAATTGGCTGATGAAGAATTAACGAAACAGTAGTTGTTATCCGGAAACAGTGTTCAGCAGAGTTCAGAGTTGGACATCAGAATTGAACATTTACTGATTATACAAAGCGTCACAGCTTGCTCTCCGCCGGGTAAAGATCAGCAGAGCAAACCATCTCACGCAAAAGTCCTGGGAGAGTGCATTCTCTGGGGCCATACCTAAGTTGTTGAGTTCTCTCCCCACAGAAGCATCTGGTTTCTTCACTCTACAGCTTTTGGCAAATGCTGATTGCTGAACTAAGAATAGCAAAATCACAGCCAAGAAGCTCAAATCATATCTATGACTGACATCTTTCTTTGGAAATTATACCGATGTGTAAACTTTGCCTGCAGAAACTTATAGATGAATTAAAACGTGATATTTTCAAATGCAGATAGAAATATTGTTAAAAAATAAGGGATAAATAAGATATTAAGGTAGTGCAATATTAAGTAAGAAATGTGGAAGAAGTAAACAGAACGGAGAATCATCAGAAAGGCTGAGGGAAGTCAAAAAAGAGGATGTTGGTGATAAATAAGATGTTTGTTTTGTATGTTGTTTTTTATATTGGAAAATTAATAAAAATATTTATTAAAAAAATAAAACGTGATATTTTCAGTCACGTGCTTATGCAAGCATGGGCACACAGTCTCTTCTTCTAACTTCCAAACAGCTGTATTTTCCTTTCTTTCCAGAGCTCAGCACTCAGCCTTCTGCATCTCAGTTAGGCCATGCCTTGCAGCTCCCAGGAGAGATATCCACTTTTACCTTCTCCTGCAGCTTTGCTTTCTTTCTTTCTTTCAAGCAGAAAAGAAGCACTCCAACACTCCATTCAACTTAGCAGTGTTCACAGTGGATTCTAAAACACAGTCATCTTGCTTCACATAAGGTGGGGTTACCTATGAATCAAATTTAAACACACAGTAATGCATATAAGCATTTACATTTTCAGTGAATTAGATTACTATAACTTAACACTGATGAGGCACCTATTTACCCTGGTGCTTGACACTTGGGGGGTATTTTTAGGGCCCATTTCTATAATCTAGTTTTGAATTCTGATTTTTAAATTGTTGTAACATGCCCTCAGACCTGCTAATGAACGGAGGGGGGATAATAACAATATGCACAAAAACCCCAATAGGAAAATACAGAGATGTGCTACATTGTAGGGCACCCTTAAAAAGGGGAGGTAGACTTCCGGTTGGTCGCCCAATTAATGGCGGACGGGAGCTCTTTCGACTGAAAGAGCCCCGGCGCTTTGAAGATTGGGGTGACCACCACGGAACCCCCCAAAAAAACTCAGATTGAGCATACTGAGGACCTGGTATTCTGGCGGGTACCCTGAGCAACTCCCCTGCTCCCCAGTAAGCTCTAAAAAGAGCCCCAAGAGCAAGTGGTGTTGGAGACGTGGGTACTGTGGGTATTACTTCATTGCACGAAGCTCCAAGTCAGCGATCGTGAGCGACCAATTTCTCTGAAAAATTAACATTGGGAATGAAAGTTAAACAGGGTTTTAGAAGTAATGTGTTTATATTTTTGTTTCTCTCTCCCCCCCCCCCCCACTATTGTAATGTGTTTTCTTTTGTGTGTTTTATATGTTATGTCTGTTATAAATGTGGGAAATTAATTGAAAAAATAGAAAAAATAAAAAGGTGAAGTAAAGGTAAAGGAGCCCTGGATCATCAAGTCCAGTTGAATTTGACTATGGGGTATGGGGTGTGGCCCTCATCTCCACTTTCAGGCTGAGGGAGCTGGCATTTGTCTACAGTCACCTTTCCTGGGTCATGTGGCCAGCATGACTAAACCGCTTCTGGCACAATGGAACACCGTGACAGAAACCAGAGCACATGAAAACGCCATTTACCTTCCTACCGCAATGGCACCTATTCATCTACTTGCACTGGTGTGCTTTTGAACTGCTAGGTTGGCAGGAGCTGGGACAGAGCAACGGGAGCTTACCCCTTCGTTGGGATTCGAACCACTGACCTTCCAATTGGCAAGCCCAAGAGGCTCAGGGGTTTCGACAACAGCACCACCCATGTCCCCAGGGCACTCTTAATGCATGAATTGCAACATGTTTCCTAGCTGTGTGCTGCTTACAAGAGAATTACAATGCGCTGCAGCAGAATTTCTGGGGCCCCATAAATACTTTCCCCTGCTCAGGATAAATCCCTGCTGGATAGGTTTCTGTTTTTGATTTCTGAAGATCTACAACAAATAATATATTTTGCATGCTTAAAACCATTGAAGCATTTGCCCCAAGCACAAGCTGTGACTGAGGGGAATCTTTTTCATTTTTCAGATAAACTAAGCCACAAATAAACAGACCACACGGTGCGTTTTGTTTTCAGTCTGCCTCTTCTCTTCATAGATACTTAATAGCTCATGGTATTTCCCACCCTATCTTTAATTCAAGCTTACCCATAACATTAAGTTGCCATGCAACAATAACAGCATAAATAGAATTAAACAAGCTCACTTTAGTCACGTAGCCCCAAGTTTCGGAGAAATACCACAAACTGGAAAGGAAAGGAAAATCTACAGCTGCCAGGCAAGATACAGGACTGAAAGAAGCCGCTTTTGATATGGAACCTACAAACAATATAAACTTAGGAATGATTCCTTGTGTGGAAGAAGACAATTGTTGGAGGTTTGAGAAAATTAAAGCTCCAGATTTTAAAAGAACATACCATGGTAATTCTATATTCCAGTCAGATCAGTTATATTCCAATCTGAAATATTCCAGTCATATCAGCCAAGAACTGTAGTACAGTGGTACCTTGGGTTAAGTACTTAATTCGTTCCGGAGGTCCGTACTTAACCTGAAACTGTTCTTAACCTGAAGCACCACTTTAGCTAATGGGGCCTCCCGCTGCTGCCGCACCGCCAGAGCACAATTTCTGTTCTCAACCTGAAGCAAAGTTCTTAACCTGAAGCACTATTTCTGGGTTAGTGGAGTATGTAACCTGAAGCGTATGTAGCCTGAGGTACCACTGTAACTCTTTGGTCCACCATTTATCACCAATATTATAATTAAAATCCAAACAAGTATTACTACAACTTCTATCATCACTATTGCCATTTATTTCCTGCACTTTGCCATAAGGCCCCAAGGGTGGGTTACAACAATTAAATCGCAACATCAATATATATCAATACAATATTGCACAGTATTAAAAGCAGTCTAAAACAACTTAAGCATGCAAAAATGAGGTGGGTCTTTAAAAATATACATCTCTAGTGTCAAAAGCATCCAAAGGAAGACCATCAACAAAATGTTGCACTCTGTCCTAAACATCTAACAGGAAAGACCCTGTTCAGCCACTTGTAACCTCCCAGATGCTATAATAGGTAAAGGTAAAGGACCCCTGGATAGTTAAGTCCAGTCAAAGGCAACTATGGGGTTAAGGCACTCATCTTGCTTTCAGGCTGAGGGAACCAGCTTTCCAGGTCACCTGGCCAGCATGACAAAACTGCTTCTGGCACAACGGGACACTGTGACGGAAACCAGAGTGCATGGAAATGCCGTTTACCTTCCCACTACACTGGTACCTATTTATCTACTTGCACTAACGTGCTTTCAAACTACTAGGTTGGCAGGAGCTGGGACAGAGTAACAGGAGCTCACCCCATCACAAGGATTCGAACCGCCAACCTTCTGATCGGCAAGCCCAAGAGGCTCAGTGGTTTAGTCAACAGCGCCACCCGTTCCTATACTATAATAGGTAAAGGTAAAGGACCCCTGGACAGTTAAGTCCAGTCATAGGCAACTATGGGGTTGCAGTGCTCATCTCGATTCAGATGACGTTTGTCCACAGACAGCTTTCCAGGTCATGTGGCCAGCAGGACTAAACCGCTTCTGGTGCAATGGAACACCATGGCGGAAACCAGAGTAGTGCACAGAAACACCATTTTCCTTCCTGCCACAGCAGTACCTATTTATCTACTTGCACTGGCATGCTCTCAAACTGCTAGGTTGGCAGGAGTATATGTAATATGGCACCAGCAGTACACATATGCTCACCAAGGCCTTTCCTGAAGCCCACAAGGATCTATTCCCACCACTGAAATAGGCATTCAATTATAGCTAATAAATAGCTTGTGGTATACTCTGAAGTGGTAAAAGCCAATAACCAATTTACCACCTCTTGAGATGTCGTGGGCACAAGGCTCCAGCTTCTCTCATGTAATGACAGTTTTGTAGAAGAAGAATGAGGAGCGACTGCAGTAAGTCTTATAAAGACTTAGAATTTCAGGAACTAATTGGAGGAAGGTTGAATAACTGATCACAGTTTTATGCAAGTTGAGGGAGGGGGAGAGACGCTCCTCTGGGAACAGTTTCAATTCTGCCCTGAAATTAACATACATCAACATTTTTTATTACTATTATTTTTCTAAAGGAAGGTTTCAGCCAGTGGAGAGGAACAGAAAAAGGAAAGCACATTAGGCTATTTTTATGTGCTATTAAAATTCAGAACCATGTAACGCTTTGATGCAGCCATGTCAGATACAGAGCAAGTGCTGTCAGGATTCTGTTCAGTTTTCAAAAGGTTTCAAATTGAATTTCCGGCTGGGTCGGAAAACCTTTAATCATGTGTATGTTTAATCTGCAATGGATTTGTAGCCGAGCAAATATTATGGAACAGTTGTGCAAAAGAAGTAAGGTGTCTTATTCTACGGAAGAAGGGACTCAGGAAATATCTGCACATCTTTGAAATCTTGCTCTGCTGGTTGTGAACAGAGAAACCCGCCCCCCTCCACTTTGTTTTTAAATGGAGGAGAAAAGCAGACTGGAGATCAAACTTCTTTTTTTGCAAACGTATCACAACAGCTTATGGAATGTATCTGTTAATATGTTGGGATTTGTGGGATGAGGAAAACCGGGTCCACATCTGTGGCGATCACACAGGGCCCCCGGACATTTAACGGTCCATTGATTCCTGTGCCACCACTGTGCTCACTTGATGTTGCCACCAACCCGTTACTCTCGGGTAAAACACTGAGTCCAGACAGTTGTTAAAATTGAACCAAATAAACAAGTTTATTTTATAAGCATTAACAAGTTTATGGTTTCTCAGATAATATTCCTGTCAGTATCTTAACTTTAGTTTCTTTGCTGGCCTATACCTTCCTAATACCTTCTGACTGATTATCTCAACTGTTTGACTGACTCCTCTTAACAAATTGTCTCACTCTCTCACATCAGACTAGCCCAACCCACAGACTTATCCGCTCTGTCTCTTCTCTAACTCCAGACTGACTCCTCAACCACCCTAACTCTAACTCTAACTCCTCCCCTTGGGTTCCCATTGGTTAGTCATTTTACAATTAGTTAACCCTTTCTTTATGAACGCAGTATGATGTCACAAACCTAGGACGGCAAACGCCACATAATCACACCTCAGTTATGAAGGCCAATAATGAAGACTCAGGATCGCACATTACCTTGAGTGGTCTGCTGCCCCTACCTCCGTGGTTAGATCCACATCGTTCTGAGTAACGGGTCTTCCGTTTGCCCTTTTGACTGGGAGTGGCCGCTGAGACCATATAACACCGGTCCTGAAAGACCTACATTGGCTCCCAGTACATTTCCGAGCACAATTCAAAGTATTGGTGCTGAGCTTTAGAGCCCCAAATGGCCTTGCCCAGTAGACCTGAAGGAGCATCTCCACCCCATCATTCAGGCTGGACACTGAGGTCCAGCGCCAAGGGCCTTCTGGTGGTTCCCTCACTGCAAGAAGTGAAGCTACAGGGAATCAGGCAGAGGGCCTTCTTGGTGGTGGCACCCGCCCTGTGGAATGCCCTCCCATCAGATGTGAAGGAAATAAACAACTATCTGACTTTTAGAAGACCTTTGAAGTCAGCCCTGTTTAGGGAAGTTTATAATGTTTGATGTTTTATCACTTTAATAATAATAATAATAATAATAATAATACAGTCATACCTCATCTTACGTCCGCTTCATGTTTCATTCTTTCAGGAAGTACCGGAAAGGGTTACTTTTGGGTTTCACCGCTCACGCATGTGCAGAAGCACAAAATGATGTCACGCACATGTGCAGAAGCGGCGAATCGCAACCCGCGTGTGCGCAGACACGCCGCTGCGGGTTGTGCTCTTTTCATGTTGTGAACAGGCGTCCGGTATGGATCCTGTTTGCAACCAGAGGTACCACTGTAATAATATTAATACTATTCTGTTGGGAGCCGCCCAGAGTGGCTGGGGAAACCCAGCCAGATGGGTGGGGTATAAATAAATTATTATTACAGTGGACCCTCCAGAGGCGAATTTAATTAGTTCCAGGGGTCCGTGCGTACCCCAAAATTACGTAAGTAGAAAATGCTTCTCCACATGCACGCTCGGCGAAACCTGGAAGAATACACTTCCGGGTTTGCCGTGTTCACAACCCAAAAGTTACGTTACCCAAAGGTAACATAACCCAGGGGTCCACTGTATTATTATTATTATTATTATTATTATTATTATTAGCAGATAAAGATGAGCAAACAGACTCCAGATCAGCTCTTCCACCTGGGCCTAACTTGGCCTTCTGGTAGTATGAAACAAGGGTTATGCATTGGATTCCACAGTGTTCTCAGCCATATCAGCCCTACTCTGTGAGATTCAGGTGTTGGTTGAGTCAGACTGAGACAACGCTGGACTGCCACAGGTTGGGTCGGGCAGCCTGGAGTAACCTGGGACTGTCAGGGGACAGGAAATGGAGGCAGGGAAGAAGAAACCTTGAAATAAATAACTGTATGGGCTCGGCTACATTGGCAAAGGAAAAGCACTTTATATGTGTTATTTATGCATTCTAACACTGTGACACCAGGTGGTGCTGTGGAGTTCTGTTTTTGTCAACCCGATTTCTCACACAAAGTTTGCAATGCATTTAACTGAAACACTTCCTTGATGTGTCTAGATCCAGCCTATATTTATATTTTAAAAACTTTGTACAGTGGAAAGTGCCCCAGTTTGAGTGCCTGAAGTATTCTTTTCTACTATGATAAAGGTAAAGGGTAAAGGGACCCTTGACCATCAGGTCCAGTCGTGACTGACTCTGGGGTTGTGGCGCTCATCTCGCTTTATTGTGGCCAGCATGAAATGCTTTCAAACTGCTAGGTTGGCAGGAGCAGGGACCGAGCAAGGGGAGCTCACTCTGTTGTGGGGATTCGAACCACCGACCTTCTGATGGGCAAGTCCTAGGCTCTGTGGTTTAACCCACAGCGCCGCACCTCAAATTTTGACTTCCTAATTTGCTTCCCCAGTATTCAGTGGCTGCCTAAGAATAAAATCAGTGGACCTAGGTTGCTTGAAGAGATTTCACACCACACAGACTTGCCACTACAATTTCAGCATCTTTCATTTTATTTTGCAGCTTGCTCAGAGTATAAGGCCCTGGAAACTAGGAGACATTGGACCCGTTCAGACAATGTACTCACATTTCCTTTCACCTGTTGAAATCACTGCTCATTGGAGGAAAATAAATACGAGTTGTTTGAATACACTCACTCCAATCTTCTTCCACAGTGTCTGGCGTTTCTTCCAGTTCTGCTGAAAGCAATGCCAGCTTGCTATCGCTGAGAAAAAAGCCACCATATTAATTTTTTTTTTGAAGGCTTCTTTTAGTTTTTACAGTAGGCTCTGTTTATGTGCAAGCCAGCGACCCATTCAAACCTTAAAAATTCTACATTGGCCATAAATATGGTAATTTTAACATTTGCCACCTCTTTCTTTCCCAGAAGTGATGCTCTCAGCAGGCCTACCATTTTGACATTTTCTTTCGTTTTACAGAGATAAGCTTCTTCCCATAGGCCCCAAGCTATTAGCATTCATAATATTAATTGCCAAAAATTACCAGCTTCAAGAAGTTTTTATCTAACAAAACTGCTCTGTGGCTACCTCAAGACAATTTAGTGCCATTTATGTCTCAAGCAAACACTTAAGAATGTAAATAGGAAGAAGCCCACAGGATAATTAATATTTAAAAAGCAAAATGTCATGCTCAGCTAAGCAGTCTCTCCCCCCCCCCCACCAGCCCCCAACATCCGTCTTTTTCTTCCCTGGTCTCTCCCTACCCTAAGTAATGTGTTCTTCTCAGAAATCTGTTTGGAGACTTAATAGAGTACATTACAATTGATTGGGGCAAGGTGGTTTTACTATAAAATACTAACAGCTATCCAACTGTGTAGGATTTGCCTATAGGGACGAACAACGCAGAACTCTGACGCTGCAATCCTATATGTAACACAGTGCAGTGGGTAAAAATAAGGGAAAACAACGATCATACCCTCCAACATTTCTCCGATGAAAATAGGGATGTCCATCATATTCATCATTTTATTCTTTATACCATGGGTAGGCAAACTAAGGCTCGGGGGGCGGATCTGGCCCGCTGACGGTCTGGGAATCAGTGTGGTTTTTACATGAGTAGAATGCGTACTTTTATTAAAAATGCATCTCTGGGTTATTTGTGGGGCATAGGAATTCATTCATTTCCCCCCTCCAAAATATAGTTTGGCCCCCCACAAAGTCTGAGGGACAGTGGACTGTCCCCCTGCTGAAAAGGTTTGCTGACCCCTGCTTTATACAGTATTCCACCCATCTGAATGGGAAGCCCGAACTACTCTGGGCAGCTTCCAACATGTAAATAAAACATTAAACATTTTTTTAAAAAACAACTTCCCTATATAGGGCTGCCTTCAGATGTCTTCTAAAGGTTGCATAGTGACTTATCTCCTTGGCTCAGAGGTAACGCAATTCCATACCCTTCAACATTTCTCTGATGAAAATAGGAGCGTCCTAAGGAAAAGTGGGACATTCTGGGATCAAATCAGAAACTGGGATGGCTTCTCTAAATCTGTAAATCAGTGACGTCCCTGGAAAATAGGGGCACTTGGAATTTTTTTTTACTTAAACTGGGAAGTAGCAAGGTTTTGTTTTTTTTAATGTAACCAAGTAAACAACACGTGTAACTGGCTCCCAAAGTGTGGCCCTTTAACAGCCAGTGGTCCACAGTGACGACTCTGCAGAGCTACATGCGTGTGAAGAAATTGTGTCCATGTGAGAGACATCTGGAAACAACAGCTGTGTGTGTGATGAATGCAGACTTTCCAGGTGTCCCTATTTTACAAGGACAGTCCCAGATTTACAGAAGCCATCCCAGTTTCTGATCTGTCCCTGGAATGTCTCTTACTCTCAGAAAATTCTTCCTGATGTTTGGTCAGAATCTCCTTTCTTGTAACTTGAAGCCATTGAACCAATGGTTCAATTCCTACCCTCCAGAGCAGGAGAAAACAAACTTGTTCCACCTTCCATAAGAAAGCCCTTTAGATATTTGAAGATGGCTATAATAATGGTTTTATTATTTTTATGCTGCCCATCTCGCAACATAATTTTCTGGGCATGGTCCAGGATGAAGGAGTGGAACCACTGCATAACAAATCCCCCCCCCCCCCAGATCCCAACTCCTCTAGACAGTCCTGAAGGGTACCATGGTCTATGGAAACATGGACCACTTATAAATGCCACCTCCAACTCCTTGAAAGATTCCATCAACAGTGTCTCTGGAAATTTTTACATATCACTTGGGAAGACAGGCGAACTAATGCCAGTGTACTCGAAGAAGCAAAGATCACCAGTGTCGAAGCAACGATTCTTCAACATCAACTTCGTTGACTGGTCATGTTGTGTGAATGCTTGATTATCATCTTCCAAAGCAACTACTCTATTCTGAACTTAAAAATGGAAAGCATAATGCTGGTGGTCAACAAAAGAGGTTTAAAGACTGTCTCAAAGCAAATTTTAAAAATTGTAGTATAAACACCAACAATTGGGAAACACTGGCCTGCGAGCGCTCCAATTGGAGAACAGCCTTGATCAAAGGTGTCATGGGCTTTGAAGACACTCAAACTCAGGACGCAAAGGAGAACGTGCTAAGAGGAAGGCATGCTTGGCAAATCCACACTGTGATCAACTCCTGCCCGGAAACTAACGTCCCCACTATGGAAGGATGTGTGGATCCAGAATTGACCTCCACAGTCACTTACAGACTCATTGTTAAAACCGTGTTTATGGAAGACAATCTTACTCAGCTATGAGGGATCACCAAAGAAGAGAAGAAGAATCAAAAGCTGATGATAATGCACCACAACCAGGAAACAGCTTTCACCTCTGTCCCTAGCCCAACCAGTGCAACCAGGGCAGTTTCAGTCCAATGGTGGGGCCTGAAGCCCGACTGGAAGGGATCCAAATGGCCTACACCCTCCAGACATGCTCGGAGTTGTTCCGCAGTCACCACAAAGCCCCTGTAAGGTTTCCCACGAGGAATGTAGCTCTCAAACGCCACTGCTGCTTTATAATGTACTCTCCTTAGGCCCAGATCTTTTCCCACTTGGGTTTTATGCTGCAAATGTATATACTGCTCAGCGTGCCCCAGGCTTCGGGATGCAGGCTGCTATCTGCAAGCCTAGGGAGCCCGGCGGGAACTCCTGCGGGCTCCCAAGGCTTGTGGATAGCTTCCTAAAGCCTGGAAAGCGAGAGGGGTCGGTGCACACTGACCCCTCTCGCTCTCCAGGCTTCAGCGAAAGCCTGCATTCGCCCCATAGGACGCACACACATTTCCCCTTCATTTTTGGAGGGGAAAAAGTGTGTCCTATAGGGCGAAAAATACGGTAGGTGGCGTTTAATAAATAAATTAAAGCTAGGAGCAATAATACCTACAGAAAAACAACTTAATGAGGGGCAGAGGAGAGTGAAACAGCTGAAAAAGCAGAAACAGAATCAAAGTTTTCTATCTATATGGATACAGAATTTAAAAAAGAGGTGAGCAGCATGTCATTGCAAAGACATAATACTCTTTTTGCAAAGTGTGTGAAATACTAAACTAACCATCAGCGGTAATTTGAGAGGGGCCCAAGAGTTTCCGTTCAGTTTATGCCTCTGCTAAGACGTATCCCCTTCACAGTTTCAATCTTTTGCCCTTTGACATTATAAAGAAAGAAGTCTGTGTCATTTACCTGCCTTAATTGTTTTTGAAATGTGCACATGCATTAAGGATGTGTTTTAAGGCTCAAGGACCTCCGTGCCATCAAGAATATTAATCACAATGCACTAGAGGATAGTAACCAAGAGCGGGGGGGGGGGGGGGGGGAGAGAGAGAGAGAGAGAGAGAGAGAGAGAGAGAAGGGCTGCTCTATAATACTGAATACAGCCATTCGTGTTTAAATTACAACACTATAAGGTAAGGTGTTGTAAACATAGGCACTGACTCCATGGGGCCTGAGGGGGCCCGAGCCCCCTCAAAAAATCGTTTGGGGGGCTCCGCCCCCCCAATAATTTAAGAAAATTATTAGTTATATTATGCTTTGTAAAATCACAAAATTATGTTGGTATTTTTTATTTTCCTTGTTTGATGATAGTTACCTTTTAAAATACATTCAGTAATGAGTTAAAACAAATAATTATTACGGTAGTAAAAGAGGCGGCGCGAGTAGTTTTGCTCGGTGCATGCGACTGGCCCAGCCCCTCTTTCCTTTTCCTCTCTTCTGCTCTCCCGCCGGGCGCCTGAGGGAAAGTTACTTAGCGGTTCTGAGGAGCCGCTGTTGTTTCGGCAGGGGAAAAACCGCCGCCCGCGAACCGCCAAGCTCCCTGTCTCTTTCCAGCCTCTCTCTCTCTCTCTCTCTCTCTCTCTCTCTCTCTCGCTATGGCCAAGGAGGAGAAGAAGCCCTTCAGCCAGTCTATGGCCGAGTGGCGGAGGTTCATCTACAACCCCAACAGCGGCGAGTTCCTGGGGCGAACGGCCAAGAGCTGGAGTGAGGAGGGCGAGCGAGCGAGCGCGCGCGCGCGGGGAAGGGAGGGGAGGGGGCGGCCGGCACGAGGGGCGGTGGGAGGCGAGGCGGGCACTTGCCTTGCCCACCACGCATCTCTCTCCTTCTCAGTCTCTCTCCCTCCCTCAGCTGGCGAGGGGGCCACGAGGCGGGCGGCAGCAGCAGCAACGGGCCGGGAGCGGCTCTTAGAAAACTTCCCGGGGCAGGACCCCGGTATGGCCCCCCCCAATATTTTTTATAAGTCGGCGCCCCTGGTTGTAAATGTGTGCTGGGATGCAGCACAGGTCTGGCTGAGGGGAGCTGGCTTACTTTTAAAAAGCGTAGGTTTGCCCCACAAGCTCTTTTTACTTAGGTTATAAAGATTAGGGTGTTGTGGGTGAAAAGAGTCAGTAGAATATTCCAGTTGTCCATGCAGATGAACACCAGCTAAAATCTACTCTAGCCTATAAAAGCTGGAATACAAGGTACCAGTTAGGGATGGCGATGTCTGGTTTTCAACATCATGATCTATCACCAGCTAAATATTGTGACATACCGATATATCACGATGTCTGAAATAAGGATAAGGCAGAGGGGCTTCTTGGCAGTGGTGCCCACCCTGTGGAACGCCCTTCCACCAAATGTCAAGGAAATAAACAACTATCTGACTTTTAAAAGACATCTAAAGGCAGCCCTGTTTAGGGAAGTTTTTAATGACTGATGTTTTAATGTATTTTTAATCTTTTGTTGGAAGCCTCCTAGAGTGGCTGGGGAAACCCAACCAGATGGGTGGGGTATAAATAATAATAATAATAATAATAATAATAATTATTATTATTATTATTATTATTATTATTATTATTATTGTTGTTGTTGTTGTTGTTGTTGTTGTTATTATTATTATTATTATTATTCAAGTCCACTAACCTTTCATTGAACCTCCCCCAATGATTTTTTATTGTGTTTTTAATATCCTGTTGGAAGCCACCAAGAGTGGCTTGGGAGGCCCAGTCAGATGCGCAGGGTAGAAATAATAAATTATTCTTATCATTCTTATTCTATGCAGAGGCATTGGCTGTTTACACAGTTTTCCCCACATCATGGTTTTTGCTCTTGTGATTCGCTGCCCCCTGTATGAAGCAGGGGAGAACTGAGCTGGTAGAATTAATAGGGGCTGCAGGAATTGAGAGAAGCATTGGCAGATTTCACAGTCGTCGTCCCCCCCCCCCACATTGTGAGTTTTACATAGCGCACACACACACACAGGCTGGGTAATGTATTGATAAACCATCCAACATTGGTTTGAAGTCCACATCATGGTAACGGTTTCGTAATATTCACCATGGTGATATATCGCAAATCATGTTGTGTGTGTTTGTGGTTTGTAAAAAATTGTGATGTGGGGAAAACTGTGAAGTCAGTCATCGCTTCTTCCATGATTCCTACTGACCCTGTTGCTCTGTACTATAAAATACCACTTGTATCAATATGTTAAAGGTAAGTAAACATTTATCCGTGTTAAAACCCTAAGTAGTATCAGTTTCTAGGACATTACTCTACATAGTTACATCCTTGTTTCAGACATTGTGATATATTGGTATATTGCGATGTTAGGCTGGTAATATACCATGATGTTGAAAGCCAGACATCACTCAGCCCTAAGACTCATCATGATTCACGATATATTGCCAGGGCAAAAATTATGAAACTGGTATCACGACAGGGACTTCAAATTAGTTTTGGGTGATATATCAATGGATCACCCAGCCCTAGTTCCAATTAAACTACAGAGTAACTGGCACCCCTCCCATTAAACTGGTCACCTGAGCCCCCTGCCAACTTGTTGGAGGTAGCCATGTGAGCTGCATTGTGACAATAACCTTACATTTTTATGTACATATATAGAAATATATTTTCCTTTAAAGAGAAAAAAGACTGGCTCTGTTGAAAGTTGCAGGAATGCAAATATTTCATGATCCAAGAGCTACACCTCCTATGATCAGGGGATGGTTCTGACAATGATGTCTGGGTGTGAAAATTGCTCCCCCCCCCCCGACAAGGAACTCCAGAAGACACTGCTCTGTCAGGACCCTCCATGCAAATGAAATCCACAGAACCTACAAAGTTCACTCTAGGCATATCTGCAAATACCCTTCTCCCAAATCCTTAGCAGAACCACAGGCCTACCTGTTTTGCCAGAGCAAGTGTGAGGAACTTTTGGTCATCCAGATGTTGTTGGACCACAACTCCCATCATCCCCTGGCCATTGGCCCTGCTTCATAGGGTTGATGGGAGTTGTAGTTCAGCAATAGCTGGAGAGCCAACGATCCCAGTACCTGTGCTAGAACCAACACCTGCAGAACTGAAAAGAACCTCTTTAAGAACTGGTATCTTCCTCACTGCAGGTGGAGCTAGAAATAATGACCTGACTTTAGCCTATTTAAACCTGCAGTTGGCTCCAGACTTTTACTAGAGTGATGTCTTGAGTCTGATGTTATCCAGGCTGATTCTTGCTTAGCTTCACTTGGTTCTCCCTGTGGTTCTGTTTCCTTGCTTGAATATTGGGTTTTCCTTCCCATTTTTCTCTGTAGCCTCTGCCTCTTACAGAGCAAAAGTCAAATGATTTTTCTTCTTCACCTTTTCCCTCTAAGTTCTTAAGAAATTCACATACAGCCCCCACTGCCCAATCAATCTTTTTTTTCCTGTTTGAATTATACAGTTATGCTATATACGCATACAAGTAAGTCTTTAATACAGTATACCGAAACTTCCTTCGGTATTTGTTGGCATTAAATACTACACATGCAGGAACACCAGGAGAGGAAACAAGTTAATTTGCGGCTGAGGCTATCAAAATGGCTGCTCACCAGGGATGTCTGAGACAAATGCTAGAGGCACTGCTCCCAGCTAAATACCTCTGACAGAAGGACTCTGTGACCGTAGAGCCTGAACGAACACCTTGAGGAATGTCTGGGAACAGTGAATGCCATTTTTGTTTCTATTCCAGGAGCTATGAAATATTGGGACTGTTTTGGATAGAGCTGCTATCCATTTTTTTGATTGAACTGCAGTAAGACATCTATGGGAGCCTCTATCTGTAATATTCTACATTGTGCCAAAGAGGAAGGCAGTAGATTGGGTTAAAATAATAAGCAACCTAAGGCTGGGAATTTCATTGGACCTCCCCCAACAACCAACAACTAGAGGGAGGGATTTCAGTGACACACAGAGGTGAGGATGATAATAATAATAATAATAATAATAATAATAATAATAATAATAATAATAATTCTACCCGGCCCATCTGGCTGAGTTTCCCCAGCCGCTCTGGGCAGCTCCCTACAGAATATTAAAAACCCGGTAAAACATCAAACATTAAAAACTTCCCTAAACAGGGATGGAGTGGGGAAGAAAGTTATTTGACATTTGTAGTAGCGAGAAAGTACCGCACATCTAAGTAAGAGGGCTTCTTTCCTTTAATTTTATTTCCATCTTTTAAAAAGGCGAAGCCTGGTCCAAAGTGTGTGCTTTTAAAATGGAGGCACATTCATAGGAATTATGCCACATGGTTATGTGCCATCATTTTCAGCAGCATTGATCATGTGGGAGAAAACACTCTCCTTTATCTTCACAACAACCCTGTGAGGTTGGTTAGTGCAATTGCACCCATTCCAAGGTCACCCAATGAGCTTTCCACTAAGGGATTCTATTGACCTAAATATGCACACCCTCTAAGCATCCTACTGGTTCTCAAAACACTAATGCTGAATGAAAGGGTAAGAGGAGCAATTGTGACATTTCCGGGGAGTCCTTTCACATACATGTAACCACTGATTTGAGCTAAACTAAAATGGAAATGAAACTTCAAAGGTGATATATGTGCACAAACTTTGTGGGAAGTTAAAGGCATTTTAATAAGAATCGTGGGAACAGTTTCATATTGTGGTTTGATTATACCTAGCTGCACATCCCTATCTATGGAGGTGAATTTTTCAGCTGCAGAAAACTTGTGTATGCAGGCACCACAATCTTTCTATCTAAGTCCTCAGCTTTAAATTCTTTGTGGGGCTAAACTGAGGCTGCTTTGCAGAAACTTGATCAATGCTTGTCCTACATACTTCCCCTCCCCTTTAACTCTATTGGAACGCACCTCCTGTCCTGATTTAGACATTTTGACAGAATCTGGAGGCATTTTTATACTTTGAAAACGAAAGGTCAACTGACTGTGTTCACACTGTCACTGATCTAATAAAATGCCTATCAATATGAGGAAATTGTGTTTGATTTACAACCATAATGATGATATCACACTGCAGTTAATTATGCTTTGGCATTCTGTATGCAATAGTGGATATCTGAATTGTGAATGTCTACCAGAGAGGAACCAGCCAGAAACTCTGGCGACCACTTAGCTATGATTTGAAGCAAAACTGATGATTCACTAGCTTGGCCAGAGTCCATAAGAATGTGTCCCTGCAGCCTCACTGCTATCTACTGCATGGCTAAATGGCAGAATGGGAAAATATGCATTCAAAGCAAAAATAAGTTGATATACTTGAGAACAGAGTGGTGCAGGATTCCTTAGCAAAGTTTTGTGGCCGTACCACAAAGTGAGAGGAAGGTATCTGGGACAGGTGTAGTTAGCCTGTGGCCCTCCTGATATTACTGGGTTATTATTGCTACCATAATCCCTAAAGGTAAAGGTAAAGGGACCCCTGACCATTAGGTCCAGTTGTGACCGACTCTGGGGTTGTGAGCTCATCTCGCTCTATAGGCCGAGGGAGCCGGTGTTTGCCCGCAGACAGCTTCTGGGTCATGTGGCCAGAATGACTAAACCGCTTCTGGCAAACCAGAGCAGCACACAGAAACACCATTTACCTTTCTGCTGGAGCGGTACCTATTTATCTACTTGCACTTTGATGTGCTTTCGAACTGCTAGGTTGGCAGGAGCAGGGACTGAGCAACAGGAGCTCACCCCATCGTGGGGATTCGAACCGCCAACCTTCTGATTGGCAAGTCCTAGGCTCTGTGGTTTAACCCACAGTGCCACCTACCATAATCCCTACCATAGGGTTATTTTGAAGCGCAAAAAAGAGGACACATTTGCCAACTTCTAACTACGGATTGCTATGACGACTCTCATTTTAAACACCCGTACTATATGTAGGCTACAGTAGCTGTGATATATTGCTAGTAGCAATGTTCTTAACAACAAAATAATAATAGTACATTTTGCTCCTTCACTTGCCACATGAAAGTATTTGGGCGCATGTTCAAATCTTTCTGAACATAAGTGTGCATGTTCAAATCTTTGTGAACATAAGTGTGCACAGAACAATTTATCAAACTTCAACATGTACAGATGGACTCTCCTTTATAGGGGGCGAGATATCAAAGTCCAGATCTAGAAATGCAAGAAGCTTTTGGGACAATTATCCAGTGGCTATGAAAGAGCTGGGGAGATTTTTAGTTGTACACTGTGACTTTAATTTTTATGCTTATACACTGGTTTAAACCTATATTACTTCATTGTAAATATTGACCGTCAGTATATTTTCCCTGCAAAATTGTATTTTGTATTGCGCGTCGAGGTCCCCAAGACACCCCAAATAAGAACACAATGACACTTGATTTTTGTTTAAGGTTTTTGGCATAATTTTGGCCACAACTTTATTAAAAATACAGCAATGTGAGTGGTTGCTTAGGCATTGGTAGCGACTAACTGACCCTGCACAGGGACAGCTGTGACATTCGCACCCCCCGCGAAGTCAGAAAGGATAAGTCACTTGGGGAGAGAGACGGGACTGGGAGCCATGCCTCACCTCTCCCCAGAATGCCCCCAGGGGCTCTTGTGTGGCCCTAGCCCCTTGCCAGAGGGTTCGGACAAAAGCATGGCGAGCCCCTGGGTTCCTTTAATGGAAACGCTTGTAGCAGCAGCATTTTGGAGGGGCAGGCACAGCCAAATCCATACCCCTCCACCAACCAAATTTAACCAATGCCTAACCGCAACCTTACAAGTTGTGATGATTTGCTACGCATTAGGCAAAAACCAAATGGCATCAGCCAATCAGTCAAATGGACAAAATTCCTACCAGGTCTCTGCCTCAAAGCAGACGACCCCATGACAGGCATAGCAAGGTCAAGCAAACAGCCTAACATTAGGGAGGGAGGGCGGGTGATCCGAAGCACGCAGCGAAAGAGGAAGCTCGTCACTGCGTGCAGTGTATTTAACAAACAGGGCTGTCAATCAATAAATGGCAACATATAAATCTCCCCAGTAACAGCCCGCCCCTGCTTAAAGATGGCCAAACTCTTTTGCCCAGCAACAGTAAGGTGTCTTGTCAGCCCACACCTCAACATGTGCTCTCCATGAGGCAGAACACGCTTTCTCATTATTATTTTTTTCTGTTGTGAACTGGCCTGGGATCTTTGGATGAAGGGTAACATACAATTTTAAATAATAAGCATAAGAATTAATCCTACTAGGCTCCTGAAAAGTTAAGGTTAATGAGGACTTATGGAGCAATCCTGCCTTCTTTTTGGACCCGGCAGAGCCACACAACAGCACCCAAACACAAGAACTTCTACCACTTGACTCTCATGTATACAACAGCTCCTACAACTTGGAAGGTATTGGAAAATGTAAGGTAAAGTAAGCTATCTTAACATGGTGGTTTGCCACTGGAAATGATCGCTTTGTGGAGTCTGAATTCCACTTAGAGCCCCGGAAAGCACAGCAAGCAAGGACAATGCCCAGAGAGAAATGCCTTTCTTTGAAAGATCCCAGCCCTATTGAGAGAGAAACAATTTGACTTGAGCATTGTCATTAACATCAGACACAGCCTTTGATGATATCTGAGCAACTGCTAGAGCTTTGAAGTTGAATGGTAGGATAGATGTATATGAATTGATCTCGGAGTGTGCTGTGACTGCACCATTATTGCCAGCAATTATTTAAAGAACTGACCTTCAGGGCGGGTGGGGGGGAGGGTGAAGAGGTCCCCCCCCCACCTTGTTTCAGGAAGCATTCTCAGCAGCAACACATGGCAAGCCAATGAATTTGGCAGGCCCATGAGAAGCTCATTATCCATGTCCTTATTTATCCTCCTTTTAAAAAGTCTACGCTGGTCTGAAGTTTAATGAGTTTAATGCATCAAGTCTGGACATTTGCAATAGATGGGTGCACAGGTGCATTTATGAAAAACAGCATTCTGCAGAAAAAGGTCAGCACAGCCAATGGCTTATTAATTATGCCCTGTGCTTTGAGAGAGCATGGGAAATTAAATAGCTCCTATGACACTTACAGTGATCAACTTAATGAGTGCCGATACTCTTAGCAGCAAATAATCAATGATAGGAGGTGTTTTTGTTTTTTTTAAAGTGGGGTACCAGATTGTTTCTGAGCCCAATTCAAAATGCTGCCAATGATTGTCAAAGCCAGGGGTCAGCAACCTGCAGCCCATGGGCCACAAGCGGCCCACAGGGGTTGTTTAAATGGCCCCCGAGCCACCCCTGAAACAAGCCGTCTGCTGGCAAATCCCCATGCGCTGCACTGAACTGGCACAGCGTGGAGTGGGGACTCACTTCCGTGGCACCAGAAATTGCATCTGCGCAGAGGCAGACACCAGAAATCACATCTGTGCATGTGCAGACGTGATCTGGCCCACAGAGCGATCTCTGTGGGAGTGAAGGTAAACCTTGCCGACCCCTGGTCAAAGCCATGAATGGCTGGGGTCTCTGGTCTTTGAAGCAATACCTTCTCCTATGTGCCTGAAGATGAAACATATAAAGCTCTGCTTTGTGGACTCTTATGAGATCAGCAATGGCTCTCAGGTCTGGGACCTATCCCAGAGCTCTCTGTGTAGAAGAGCAGGCCCTCCAGGTGTCCCTATTTTCCAGGGACCGTCCTGGATTTACAGAAGCTGTCCCAGTTTATTATTTGGTCCCAGAATGGCCCAGTTTTCCTTAGAATGTCTCTATATTCATTGGAGAAATGTTGGAGGGTATGGAGCTATGCAACCCTGGAGTCAACTACGCAACCTTTAGAAGACATCTGAAGGCAGGCCTGTACAAGGAAGTTTTTCTAATGTTTTATTATGTTTTTATATGTTGGAAGCTGCCCAGAGTGACTGGGGCAACCCAGTTAGACAGCTGGAATATAAATAATAAAATTATTATTGTTGTTGTAGTTGTTGAATAGGACACTCGTCTTTTCATCAGAGAAATGTTGGAGGGATGGATGGGGAAGACCACTGTAGACTGAGCATCTCCAAGTAAGACTGGGAGAGGCTCCTGTCTGAAACCCTGGAGAACAGCTACCAGCCAGTGGAGACAGCAATGAGCAAGATGAACCGTTGGTTTGACTCAGTAAAAGGCACTTTTCTAGATTCCTGCTTGCCAGCACAAATTGAGTGGCCAGGCAGAGACCCCCCCAAACCCAGGTGACCCCCAGGAGGAATAATGACTCATGACAACATGTTATGAGATTAAAATTGGCCACAACTTTATTAAAAGCCAGTGTGGTGTAGTGGTTAAGAGCGGTAGTCTTGTAATCTGGTGAACCCGGTTCGCGTCTCCGCTCCTCCACATGCAGCTGCTGAGTGACCTTGGGCCAGTCACACTTCTCTGAAGTCTCTCAGCCCCACCAACCTCACAGAGTGTTTGTTGTGGGGGAGGAAGGGAAAGGAGAATGTGAGCCGCTTTGAGACTCCTTTGGGTAGTGATAAAGAGGGATATCAAATCCAAACTCCTCCTCCTCCTCCTCTTCTTCTTAACTTTCAGATGTAGGGAGACCTTGGCTTAGGCATTGGGCGTTTATCCATCCCAGACCCCGGCCGGGGATCTGGGGAACATCAGGGTTATCCAAGCTGTGTGGGGATTGGGCTGGCTCTGGAAAATGTATGTTTAAGCAGAGATCCTGCTCCCCATTTCGCCGCAATGCAGGGAGAGTACTGACGACCTAATGCCCTATGGCCAGTGACTCTCCTCAACACAACCCCTTTAATGGGGAACCCTGTGATTGCCACCACAGGGGGGTCATGGGTCACCACTTCATGCCCCCCCCCCCAATTTAGGGAAGATAAAGGATTCCTCCCAAGGCCTGAAACCGCCAAAGTTGTGACATTTTGCTACGGGGAAGGCAAAACCTGCCAATGCAGGGAAATTCCTTCCCAGTCCTTCAACAGCAACCATCAATGACCGTAGCAGTGCCCACATACCTGTAAAGAAGAGGTTAACTTGCAAAAGGAACCTTCAGATATCCAGCTTGGGGAGGCGAAGCCAGTCTGACTTGCCAGGAATCATGTAGGGTCAGGGGGCTGCGCACGACCACAAAGAAACCGCCCCCCATTTGAAGTGGGGAGCGGTCATTTCTTGTCCCGCTTTCAAAAACAACAGATTGTTGGAGTTGCCTAGATCATCTTTGCTTGTAGCTCTGGAAGGCTTTTTGCCTCCTCTTGGATTATGTTTGCTTCAGCTGTATGGTGGCATTTGTTGTTCATGTACCTTCTGCAGGGTATTTCTGCTGTCCGGTGTACACAGGTTAATTGAATGAGAAGTCTAGTGAGTAAGTGGCATGAAGGGAGAAGTTTGGGTTGGGTGGCTTTCTTGTTTCTTTCCAACTCTTATCAGCTTAACACCTAAGGGTAATCAGCTTTACACCTAAGGAACTACACATAAGGTAATACCTGATGGATCTACAATGACCGCTCCCCGCTTAAAACGGGGGGCGCTCTTTGCGTGGATGCGTGCAGCCCCTAGATCTGGAGTGGCTCCAACAGCATAGGCTTGGCTTTGCCTTCCCTCAGGTGGGATACCTGGAGGTCTCCGCCTACCTCAGTCAGTTGTCCAATCCCACCTGGGGGAAGAGTTGCCAAGGAGACCAGGCCAGGTAGGGGAGGGATTACCTGCCCACACAAAGGAGGGAGGATCTTACCTGGGAATTCTCACTTGGCTCCAGAGCATCAGGTAATACCTGATGGATCTACAATACATTTACAGGCAACAAACATTTAACATTTAGATCAAATAAGCAAATGCACTCACAAGCGCCTTTAAACTAGTCCCAGTCAACAAGCCGAAGTTCCACGAATCTGCTGCAGACCAACAAAGCCGCTTGAAATTATTTCAGATCATAATGAGCTATGATCAATTACAATTATTCATCGCTGGACATCTTGGTCTATTATTCAGTCCGGTGTAAGTGTAATTGTCTTATTATAATGATATGAGTCGAGAGAGGTTCATAGAGATAAGAAGCCTAATGTATCTCTCTGAGACAATTATGCCCTATTGTCCATTAGCCCAAATGAAGTCAGCTCAGTTTTCATTAGTCACAACCTCAGACTTAAGCTTGAGAGGGGAAGTGGAAGATGGCTCGATGCTGGTTTCATTGTATTTGCCCCTCGCTTTTGGCTGAGCTCCAACCCTTAACAGCCATGAAACCTTATCGCTTCAGAAGGCCCGCTTGCCTCTTCCCATCCAAAAAATCAATTACATGCAACCAATAATAACTATGTTGCCTTGCCTTTCCCTGACTTGAGCACTGTCTGGTTGCTATCTAGATACATTTTCTTCTTCGACTACAGTCGTCTGTATTGGGAATCTAATTTGCTTTGTGCAACGCACAAAAAGAGTAACCTAATAGGGTTCGTGCTTTGTTCTTCGTTTAAAAACACACACATGCATACTTCTATGTCTTTGAAATCTGCAGTTACAGTGCGGGTCCTTTCCTATTATTGAAAAGAGTCATTACATATCTGGAATATTTACGGTAGATAGGGATACAATTCACTTTCATTAAAAAGAAGAAGAGGACTTTAGTCTATGACTTCTCTTTTCATTCCACTTCTTGTTTCTAGGGCAGAAGTGCCTATAGACCCAAGCAACATGGGAAAATCCATAAACACTGGTGATAACAAGATAGCCCAACCCTTTTAAAGTATCAGTACACAGGCTGTAAAACTGAAAGCCAGATTTACTGATGGGAAACTGGCTTATGGCTAAGGCAACCACAATGTGAGGACAGTTCACCCTTTTTTCGTTTTTCTGCCCATGAAAACTAGTGCTGAGTGCAACGGAAGTCTTAGTGATCATAGCCACACACACACACACACATCCTAGTTCTTAGAATAATTTTTCATTCCTTTAAAAAGAATGAGCTTTTACATTTTACTAGCGTGCATTTCAAGGTAACGGTTCGATATGGTGAAAACTATTTTATCCCATCTTTGAAGCAAACATAATGAAATTAACTAACACTGTTAACACTGACAGCAAGAACTATGGATTCCTGCCTAACTGCAGTTGTTAACAGTGTTATGTTGTTTGGGGGCATTTCATTACTTGAATTTTAGTTTACCTTAGCATAAGGTGGGTGGGAATGTATATGAAAAAAGATGTTACACTTGATGGCAGAGAAAGGCATACCAATCACTAGGGAATATTATCACCAGAGTCCTCTATTTGGGGAATGGAACTAATATTTGTTTGTTTTGCTCACCAGTTAAAATGATGATTCAATCATAGCTCAACATTTACAATTTTATTCAGATTAAGAATTTCTGCTTGCCAGATGGAGTGATCTGCCTTCTCCCCTCCACCCCAAATGCTATTCTGGGGTTCTATTGCTACCCCAAGCCAATATTCTTTTGCAGGCTCATATAGGGAGCAAGGTGGGAACAGGAACTGACATCTTTCATAATATGGTGCCCTGTGTGAGGTCAATTGTAATTTCTCAATTCTGGAACATCTCAATTTTGTGCTCCCTCAGCTTGTTGCCCTGTGTGTGAGAACTACCTGCACCGTGCCCAATTTCCAGTGCTGGCAGGAAGCCCCATATTGCTAGTGGAAGTTTTTGTGCCAGCTTCCACTGACGGGACTCATTAGTTGAACCCCACCCAACATTTACATTTGTCAACCCTCTGATACCTATTTGGCTTTTGAACTTTTACCTGCATCCCTAAATGTGGAGGTTATACAGTGGTACCTCAGGTTACATACGCTTCAGGTTACAGACTCCACTAACCCAGAAATAGTGCTTCAGGTTAAGAACTTTGCTTCAGGATGAGAACAGAAATCGTGCTCCGGTGGCGCAGTGGCAGCAGGACGCCCCTTAGTTAAAGTGGTGCTTCAGGTTAAGAACAGTTTCAAGTTAAGTACAGACCTCTGGAACGAATTAAGTACTTCACCCGAGGTTCCACTGTATACCATATTTTTTGCTCTATAAGACAGACTTTTTTTCCTTCTGTCCCCTTCCTGCCTTGCTGTGAAGCAAGCAAAGCACCTGTCCTGGTGTCTCCTCCTCCTCTTCTTGCTCTGGCATTGTCTCACTTTACAGCGAGGCGGGAGGAAGGATGGGCAAGCAAAGGGAAAGCTGCGCAAATCAGGACAGAAGCTGTGCTTGCTTTAAAGCAAGAAAAGCTAGAGCTGCTTACACGCTCTGTGTAGAATATTATTTTTCTTGTTTTCCTCCTCTAAAAACTAGGTGCATCTTGTGGTCAGGTGTGCCTTATGGGGCGAAAAATACGGCAATTTACTTCTGGCTAAAATATATATATAAATAAATCCTCCGTCAATTTATGGAAAAAAGAAATCGCATTTGAACATTATTGCCAAATTGCAGTTTGGTGAAATTCTCACGAGTGGTCTGCAAAGCCTGCTTGCCCTACTTAGTGCTAAGGGACGTTTGTGAGTTCTCCGTATCATTTTGCAAATCACCTCCCCGCCTTATTTACAAACCATCTCACCAGTGGTCTCACCCTTCTCCAGTGTCCGTACTTCAATTAAAGTCCAGGGAGAAGACATTCAAAGGGTAATTTTCCCCATAGTTCCCCCACTCCTTCCAAATTAGGAAGCATAGACAGCCAGAGAGGCTACTGAGTGCTGGAAAGACATTTATTGGCAAGAAAAATGGACAAAGCACCCTCTTCCTCTTTGCAACAGTAAGAGAAGACCAAAACCCCATAGGCACTGGAATAAAGAAATACTAAAGTGCCTTGAGAAAGAAACAGAGAAATGGAAGCTAATACAGAAGGGACCTCTTATATATAAAAAGGGAACACATTCTACAGCAGAGCGGTGCTACCTGCCTCCATCATCAAGTCGTCTGAAGACTAACCTATCTGAGTTTACCTGCAAATGATTCAGCTGTAGCATTTATCTGACAATATCTTGCTTTCCCTCCCCCCAAAAAAGCAGCTTAGACTGTGAGCATGGCCCAGAGATATCAGTCTGACTGCTTGCATGTAATGGGAATAGCATGTGCTTTTTGGTCCCTAGTTAGTGAAATGCTCTAGTTTGCATGGAGCAAATCACACACACACACACACACCCCAGAACTACTGGAGTTTCTGCCAGCCCAGAAAGGCACAAAAGTTTTGATCTATTACTTGCTCACGGCCCTTTTTATTGTATGAACTGGCTTCTCATCTCAGGTTTACACTGAAAAGCTGCGCTTTGAGAGATGGGAGGAGCACACTGTAAATACTGAACAGTATTCACAATCAACAAGCATCTAAGGCAAACCGTGAAAGGAGAAGGCCAGGAATAAGGAGGATGAATAGTGGAGTGTGAACAATTCTGTATACTACAAGAAACTGGGGGAGGGGGGCTTTGATCTGAAATCATGCTTGTAAGTCACCACTAGGGAGAAATATAACATCCACTGCAGGAAGCAGATGATAACTGATGGGATGTGTAGATTTACTGTTTGCTTGGCAAGGAATAACAAATAAACAGCAAATTATGCCAGCTGGATGTGGTGCTTTTGGTGGCTGAAGTGCAATAGAATTTAGAACCTGGTTGCTGTACCAGTTGCAAATGATTAGGTTTTATGGATACCCAAAGAACTTGGCTACAGTCTCAGCAGGATAAATTCCCCAATGATACCACCTTGGAATCCTCTCAATGAAGGGCGTTGTAAAAATGAATAAATAAATGACATGGCCGTTGAGTTCAAGCCCAAAACTTTGGACATTTTCTCCAGCTAATTTGTCAAAGGCATCAGTGAGAACTTTACTGTTTCCTGCAGTAAACTTCTTTCCACACTGATGTCACCACAGAACACATAAAAAGCCATCCTCAGACACTTCTCTGAGACCCCTTTGCCTGTCTCTCCCTCCTAGGGGCCAACTCCTAGCAGCCGAGGGGGATTCAGCTTTGACAATAAAATATTTGAGGTTGCCATTCAAATGATGTGTGTGCACCACATCATGTGATCGATCATGTGACGTGGGGCTTACCTGCCCCCTCTCAACATTTTATTCAAGTTGGCACTCCTGCTCTCCCTACTCCTATAGGTATCAAGACCAATTACAGCAGTGGTGAAGTGTGCTAGCTATTGCCTCCCGTT
Organism: Podarcis gaigeae; assembly: GCF_964106915.1. Taxonomy (NCBI): domain Eukaryota; kingdom Metazoa; phylum Chordata; class Lepidosauria; order Squamata; family Lacertidae; genus Podarcis; species Podarcis gaigeae. The sequence goes on from NC_139694.1 coordinate 24,388,664, forward strand.
TGTGTCTTGATTCTGCCAAGAAGAAGAAGAAGAAGAAGAAGAAGAAGAAGAAGAAGAAGAAGAAGAAGAAGAAGAAGAAGAAGAGGAGTTTGGATTTGATATCTCGCTTTATCACTACCTGAAGGAGTCCCAAAGCAGCTAACATTCTCCTTTCCCTTCCTCCCCCACAACAAACACTCTGTGAGGTGAGTGAGGCTGAGAGACTTCAGAGAAGTGTGACTAGCCAAAGGTAACCCAGCAGCTGCATGTGGAGGAGTGGAGGCGCGAACCCGGTTCCCCAGATTACGAATCTATCGCTCTTAACCACTACACCACACTGGCCAAGAACTCACTAGGTATGCATGTCATTCTCAGTCTCTCTCCCCGCAATCCCGGACACCCACACCCACTCTCAAGATGGATGTAATAACACTTTCCTGCCGGCAGGCTTGTTGTGCAGTCATTAAAAAGGTAAAAAACCCCTGACAGTTCAGTCCAGTTGTGAATGACTCTGGGGATGCGGCGCTCATCTCCTTTTACTGGCTGAGGGAACAGACGTTTGTTTGTAGACAGTTTTTATGGGTCATGTGGCCAGCATGACTAAGCCGCTTCTGGTGAAACCAGAGCAGCCCACGGAAATGCCGTTTACCTTCCCTCTGGAGTGGTACCTAATTATCTACTTGCACTTTGACGTGCTTTCGAACTGCTAGGTTGGCAAGAGCAGGGACCGAACAACGGGAGCTCACCCCGTTGCGGGGATTCGAACCGCCAACGATTCATACCTTCCAATCGGCAAGCCCAAGGCTCAGTGGTTTACACCACAGCGCCACCCACGTCCCTTTGTGCAGACATTAAGGATGGGCAAATCTCTCCATTTTTGGCTTCTCTCAGTTCTGATTTTTTGCAGTCTTCAGTTCTGCTTGCCACATTTCCCATCTATCTATCCCTCCATCTATTTAACTATCTATTTTGGCAGTTTATTTAATTAAGAGGTCCCTGTGGAAAATCAATCCATATTTTAGTGCGGATTTCTCCTAATTTATTTTAAGCATAGTTTCCCTTGATATGCACATTTTCCCCAAAGCAAATTCCACATACTTAATACATTTTAATACTAATACTAATACTACAGTGGTACCTTGGTTGAAGAACAACCCTGTTTACAAATGATTCGGTATACGAACTCCGCAAAACTGGAAGTAGTGTCTCGGTTTGTGAACTTTACCTCGGTCTATGAATGGAAGCCGAACGGTGGAAGGGCACCAGCAGCGGGAGGCCTCATTAGGGAAAACCACTGAGCCTAGGACTTGCCGATCAGAAGGTCGGCGGTTCGAATCCCCATGATGGGGTGAGGTCCCGTTGCTCGGTCCCTGCTCCTGCCAACCTAGCAGTTCGAAAGCATGTCGAAGTGCAAGTAGATAAATAGGTACCACTCCAGCGGGAAGGTAAACAGTGTTTCCGTGCGCTGCTGTGGTTCACCAGAAGTGGCTTGGTCATGCTGGCCACATGACCCGGAAGCTGTACACTGGCTCCCTTGGCCAATAAAGCGAGATGAGCGTCGCAACCCCAGAGTTGGTCCCGACTGGACCTAATGGTCAGGGGTCCCTTTACTTTTGCCTTTTATTTTCACCAGAGAAATATTGGAGGTTATGTGCTATGAACACACTGGACGGGGTGGAGTTGGGGATTGGTACAATGGCCAACCATCATACCCATAAGGAAGGAACTAGATCCATCTTCCTCCACTGATGTAGCCGTGAGTCACTTCAGAAGCAGCAATGAGAAAGCCATCATGGGAATCTTTCATTAACAAAATGCTATTCTGTTCAGGATAATTTTATATTGTATTCTCAGAATATATCCAACCCATTGCCCCTTCTCTTGCTTTATGACAGGTTAAAGGTCATTAAGGGACATGGGTGGTGCTGTGATCTAAACCAGTGTTCCCCAACCTTGGGCCTCCAGCTGTTTTTAGACTACAATTCCCATCATCCTTTACCACTGGTCTTGCTAGCGAGGGATGATGGGAGTTGTAGTCCAAAAACAGTTGGAGGCCCAAGGTTGGGGAACACTGATCTAAACCACTGAGCCTCTTGGGCTTGCTGATCAGAAGGTTGGCAGTTCAAATCCCCGCTACGGGGTGAGCTCCCGTTGCTCAGTCCCAGCTCCTGCCAACCTAGTAGTTTGAAAGCACGGCAAAAAGTGCAAGTAGATAAATAGGTACTGCTCCGCCGGGAAGGTAAACGGTGTTTTCATGCGCTGCTCTGGTTTCGGTGTTCCATTGCATCAGAAGCGGCTTAGTCATGCTTCTGACCCGGAAAAACTGTCTGCGGACCTGTAAAGCGAGAGGAATCCCACAATCCCAGAGTCTTCTGCAACTGGACTTAACTCTCAGGGGTCCTTTACCTTTTAAAGGTCATTAAAACACACACACACACACACACACACACACATATCTGGTCATTAAAAAATCTTAATCTAATGTTGCTGCTAAATCTAATATGAGATTTTCTTTATCCTACAGAGCATCTTTCCCTTTATGCGTAAAAACTGATATTCGGGCTCCAGATATTCAGAATAATGTAATCAGGGGAAGGCCTGCTTTACGGACTCATTGGTATAATGGTAGCGTTTCTTGAATTGTTCAAGGCCTTCTTCTGCCCTCAGAGTGGTCAAGGTACTCCTGTCAATATTTAATTTGTATTGACCCAAGGCTTGATTACAATGCATAATGCTGATTACTCCCATCTTCCAATAAAGCTTGCATGCCGGTTGCAAAAAAACCCTCTATTGATACATTTGATTTGCCCTGACAGGGAGAAACAAGGAAAATGCTGACTTCCCAGCTTCCTGCTGCGTACCTTGTATATTATTACCCAGAAAGGGAACATGGCAACATCCCTAAAAGTTAACCACTTCCTCTGTGGTTATGCTCCATGTAGGCTGAAAGTAAAAAAAAAAACCCCACATTTACTAAAGAGGAGTTGGAGTAAAATCTAGACTTAGAAAAGTTATGCAGTCTGAAATACACTCAGATAGAAGCCGTCAGTTTCATCCAGTTTATTTCAGATTAGTCAGATAAAAACAGTCAGTCATCGGGTGTGTCCTGGCTTGCTAGTCCCTCCCAGACCCAGGCTATATATCCTGTAACCACACCCTAGGTCACACCTGATAGGCTAGTTCAAACTTCCCTTCTGGAGCTGGATTTGGACGGCTCCACTGCCAATCAAATGCTACCTTCTAGAATCCTCCCTGCCTATTATTCTAGGATCTCAACTCCAGACACAACACAGTTGTACTTTGGTTCTCGAACAGAATGTGTTCTGGGAGTCCGTTCAACTCCCGGAACCGTTCGAAAACCAAGGCACAGCTTCCGGTTGGCTGCAGGAGCTTCCTGCAGCCAATTGGAAGCTGCAGAAGCCGTGCCAGATGTTCAGCTTCCAAAAAACATTTGAAAACCGGAACACTCACTTCCAGGTTTCGATTGTTCGGGGTCCGATTTGTTCGGGAGCCAAGGCATTTGAGATCCAATGTATGGCTGTAATTGTTTACCTTTTGTGCTACAGGAAGACGGCAAGCTATCTTACACTGAATCAAACCATTGCATACCCTGCAAGTGTCCCTATTTTCCAAGGACAGCCCCAGAATTACAATTACCCTTGACCACTGGTCTTTACCACTATACTCTGTGCTTTTATAACCCCCAGATGGTGCCTTTTCATGCACTCTGTTATAGGGCTTCCCTTAAATATGTCAGGAGCCATAGAAGTATACCTTCCTTTGAATAATCATTAGAAACCGTTCTTGAAATTAACTTCTAGGAAAGGGAGTATTTTTCAACTGTTTTGCTATTCAGGGTTTGGGAGCTGGGGAAGGAAATCGCCTTTCCCTTTTCTATCAAAATGCTGCAGTGAATTTGATACTCGTGAAAATTGAAGGACTAAAACACTTGCTTCAGGGTGACCTGGAGCTATGCAACCTTTCGGTAACAGCAGACTGACATTAACTTATCATTTCTGAACTGCAAAACTCCTCTGTCTCAAAGTATGAGCTGTCTCTAAGCATCTTGTGTCAATTACACATCAAAACAAGGGGACCTTTCTTGTGATACAGGCAAGAAAGCTTGACGAAAGGCAACTTTTGGCTAGACTCGGGGCAAACTGGTCCAAGGATCGTATAGAGGTGATGTTCTGTGGGGAATCTGGCAAATAAAAATGTGTACGAGAGTGATCACAGATTTGATAGATCATATCCCTTGAAGGATGCCTTAAGCGCCAAGGGAAATGGTACAGTGGTAGCTGCATCAATCATAAATGCACTAACAAGACTGCCTCGACTACTTTTTCCAGAATGGTTGGATTGGGAAAGGTTTGTTGGCACTGTATTTAAATCAAATCAAATATCTTTAATACGGTCAATGACCAGAAAGCAATTTATAAAAATATGACATTATAAGTAGTATTGTGCTACAAATAAAGGTGGTAAAGGTAAAGGTAAAGGGGCCCCTGACCATTAGGTCCAGTCGTGACCGACTCTGGGGTTGCGGCACTCATCTCGCTTTATTGGCCGAGGGAGCCGGTGTTTGTCCGCAGACAGCTTCCAGGTCATGTGGCCAGCATGACTAAGCTGCTTCTGGCGAACCAGAGCAGCGCACGGAAACGCCGTATATCTTCCTGCTGGAGCGGTACCTATTTATCTACTTGCACTTTGTGCTTTCAAACTGCTAGGTTGGCAGGAGCTGGGACTGAGCAACGGGAGCTCACCCCGTCGCAGGGATTCGAACTGCCGACCTTCTGATCAGCAAGTCCTAGGCTCTGTGGTTTAACCCACAGCGCCACCTGGGTCCCCACATATAACAGTGGAAATATGGCCAATTCACAGAATTGGTGCTTATATTTATGACCAGGTTTCGACTGTATTTAAATCTTAGGATGGAGAGTGAGCATTCTAATGCCTGATCAATTGCTGGAACTGAAGTTAGGTAGAATGAATTATAGCATTCAGAAAGTAGTCCTCTGTTGAGGGTCATCAGGTCTTGAGCTAAGACATGGAACCTGCAAAGTATATTACTACCTCTCTGAAGCACAGCACTGGCACCCCATAGAGATGCGTGCTGAGTCCCTACCTGTACTCATTGTAAATATATGACTGTATTTCATCTGATCCATCCACTGCAATTATTAAGTTTGCAGATGAGCATAATGGGTCTAATTATAGGCGGAGATGAATCAGTGTATAGGGAGGAGGTTCAAAAAGTCTCTACATGGTGCCTAGAGAACATCTTGCACCTAAATATCAGTAAGACAAAGGAGATGGTGTTGGACTTTAGGAGGAAGAGAGGGGAACTAGCCCCATTGTATATTAGGGGGCTGTGTGGAGAGAGTCTCTTCCTTTACATTCCTGGGAGTTTACCTTAGTGAAGACCTCACTTGGAAAATCAATACAACCCAGGTCGTTAGGAAGGCCCAACAGAGACTCCATTTCCTCAGAGTCTTGTGAAAGAACAATGCCAAACAAAAAATGATGATCTCCTTCTACTGGTCCACAACAGAAAGTGTTCTTTCATATTGTATTGTCTTCCATGAACACGCTTTTAACAGTGAGTCCGTAAGTGGCTGGCTTTTATCTGACCCAAAGCATAGGGCAGCCCCGGTACACAGGTGACTCGTCTCTCCTGGCCTGGAGGCGATCACTCCTGCACTCCCTTCACCTTTCTGCCTTGAGCCTCTGCAGCTCAGGAGAGGCTGGAGGGTTACCGGACCCAGAGGCAACCTCAGCTTCCCCTGACGGGGCTGTGAGTGGAGCACCTGCAGGCAATGGGTCCTCCATCACCTCAGGAGCCAGAGCAGACTCAGCTGGTGCCTGCACCTGAGAATCCATAACAGGTGAGGACCCTTCAGGCTCATGCCGCAGCCCTGGCTCAGCTGGTTCTGGAGGCAGGGAATCCTGTGCAGGCTGGGATTCCTCAGGTTCAGGTCTGAATCCCAGGCCATCACACCCAGCCCCCAAAGCTCACCATGTGTAGGCCTTGTCCTGGGCACCAGCAAGAAATGTTTTGCCACTGGCTTGAACATTTCAAAGCCCTTGTTGCACATTACATGTGTATGTGTGTGGGGGGAGGGGACTTGCACAAGTTGTGGGGGGATGCATGGCCTTAGCTCCTCAAGATTTACCTGTTTAGTGTGGACACTTGCTAGGGGATTCTATATATCCGTAGCTACTCATGCATAGGCAATCCATGAGTTTAATCCCCCCCAACTCCCCACAGGGATCTTGATAATGAGGATAAGCCTACATGTGGCTTTGGGCACCTGAGAGTTCCAGACAAAGAGGGAAGATCGCTTCACTTCTACTTTAAATTAAATTTTAAAAGACTGGTGTGATACGGAAAAGCTCAAAATTGCCTTAAAAATAACTCAGCGACTTAACATGAAACCAACAGAAGACAAGCAAAAGTAATCAAAATGACACATTCCATACTTACCAGTGGGAAGCTATTTATCTCCAGAATGACTTTAAGCAAGCGGAAGGATATAAGTTGTACTACTTCTGGTAATCTATTACAGTGCTAACTAGCTTTGTATACAAATAATTCATGGAATAAGGAACCATAGAGGATACCCTAACTTGTTTTATAGTGTTTGGGGTTTGCTGCTGTAGAAGATGTATTGCAATAGCTGCTCACAATGGGACTCGGTTATCTCCAGAACAGAATTGTGCAAGTGTCATAGTTTCCTCTGTGTTCTTTAGCTGACCCAAATATTGATATTCTCAACCCTTTGAGCTTCTCCTCATTTAGTTTTATCAACTTCCTAGCAAATCACAAGAAGTGGCCACATGGTGTGGTAACCAATTAATAAAGGCATCAGTCCTGTGAATGCTTTAGTCTTGTTTAGGTAGCAAAACTAAGCACAATTATTTGTGAGCAAATTCCATTGACGAACCAATGACATTTGCTTTCAAATAATGCGCTTAAAGCCAGCACTGGCATTCAACTTTTTAATTTTTATTTTTAAAGATTCTATAGATAAAGCTTCGGGAATAACAAGGGATATTGGGGCTAAATTCAAGTTTTATTTGCTCAGTTATGTAATATTTTAGATTCTCTCTCCATAATATGGGGATATCGTATGCATAAAAACTAGAATTCTGAACTGTTTGTCTATATTTTCTGGTAGCAAATGAAATCCCAGCATAGCCAACTTTTCACATGTCCCATAGGACAATATAATGGATCAGTTCCAGCTCAAGCTGTCAAACTAGTCAGAAGAACTAGTGTCCCCATATGTGGATGGCATCCTTCATCTGCATCAAAAGACACCTCTGGCTGGGTCAGCGGAGTTCAGACAGGCCTTGTGAAGCCCATGCACACAGACAATTTGCAATGGTTAATCTGCACAGTTAATTGCATTAACAATGTGCAGGGAAGTTTGCCTCCACACTTAGCTCCCTCCTGCTGGATCAAGGTAATGAAGTGAAATGATCTACATCACCATCTCCAGATCTTTGCGGGTGGATGGAGAAATATCCCTTAACGCAGAGGAATCTGAAGGTGAGTTTTACAAAGGAAAATGTGGGTTGGTGATCCAGGCAATAATCACAAAAGCAACAACTGGGGGAAATCAGGGGAAATAATTTTTTTATCCCATTCTTCAGCTAAGGGGGTGGGGGGGAGAAGGTGGCTCCCAGAGCAGCTTACAAGCATCACTGACTGTTGCAGATATTAATATTGAGTAGTTTGAAGTGACCAGGTACATGAAAATTGACTACTTTTGAAAATGAAGCATTATCCAAACCCATAAAAATATTCAGATTTTACTAGCAGTACTCTTCCTAAACAAAACAGAATACAGTAAATTATACATCTAAAATATCCATACAATGTGCTGTTCAGCACAGGCTCAGCATGTTACAAAAAATGAAATGATTGCAACAGACCAAGAAACAGAAGTCTGTCTCTTCCCACATCATCCCTTTTTAGCCTGGAGCTGTTTTCTCTCTCTCAGTCCTTACTTCACAGAGCCTTGGGACAAAAGACACAAAGGCAACTCCTTTCAACGTGGAGATTTGTACCCTAATACCTCTCACATGATCTAAAGTTACAATAGTCTCATGTTAACTACCAGAGAACAACAGCCAGTTAATTATCAACTCAGCAAGGGCTCAGAGTGCTCTCCTTGGTTTTAAATATAGCCCAAAGGAAAATCCCCATGTTAAACCTTTTCACCAATATACATTTGGGGCATTGTCATTTCATTAAACCATTATACTTAACAGTGATGTCAGCCCCTTTCCTCAAGCTTGCAAGCTAAACTAAACTACACAAAAGAAAAATGGACTTGTAGGGAAAATAAAATAAAACCTCAGGCACTGTTCCTTAGCTCCCAATTTATTATAATGACCAGCTAAAATGTGACCTCCAGGTATAGGGCGGTACTGTATATAAATTCAATAAAGAAGAAGAAGAAGAAGAAGAAGAAGAAGAAGAAGAAGAAGAAGAAGAAGAAGAGGTGCATGGAGTATAACAAGTGGCTATTTTTCCAAGTGAACATCATTTGGAGTGGGGCAATTCATTTTTGAAATTGCATGTTTGCAGTATTGTGCCTGTTGCATAGTTATCCATGGTGTGGCATTTGAACCTAGCCTAATAAGTGCCAGTGCAGTTTATTGGAATTGGCTCTTCAAGGCTGCCTTCTGGAGTCCAGCCTGCTATCACCCTATGTTGTTTCACCTCCCCAAAGAAAGAGAAATGGAGCTGTGAGTTAATGAAATGTCCATAGAGAATAATGTAAATCTGAATTTTTGTCGCTTGGAAGTGTCAAGTAAAGTCATCATGCAGGGGAATGCATGCAATTTGGGTTAATTCTCTTCTTTAGCTTAACTCAGTTCTTTACTTAAATGAATGCAGCACAAATGTATTATTTGTCAATATAATTGTGCAATTTATATAATTAACCTAGTCATTGTGAAATCCTTGCTAGTGCTTTTGTTTAAGTAAACAGCCCCAATCAAACTGTTTCTACTTATCAATATGCTGCAGTATACAATTTACATTTAAGAAGCTATTATGCCTGGGCCATTTGGATTGTTAGTCATATACTATTTTCCTGCGAAATATCAATTTGAGCGCTCATCACTTTGGTCTTATGTGCTTATTCATTCCACGCCTCCATCAGCCTGTTGTAAAAAAAATAAACTTTCTCACTGCAAAGGGCTTGTTTACTTTTCCACACTGCTCTCCCCAGTTGCCACCCCACCTAATGTCTGATGGCTGTGGCAGAACATCAGAGGCAAACCTCAACATGCAGTCAGGATAGATTTGATTTTGTTTGCATTTTAAGGAGAAATCACCTAATTCCCTGTTCTCCAACGAATACCCAATAGAGGGGCAAAACCTACACGAGAGTTAAAGGGGGGCAGCAGTGTCTGTTGAAGTAAGGGTAGCAAAATTTCAGTGAAGAAGCTCAAATCATATATATGACTGACACCCTTCTTTGGAAATTAAGCCAATGTCCAGACTTCAACATTCAAAAACTTGACTTGCAGAAACTTAAGAGTTATAAATGAGTGAAAACATAATATTTACAATCACAAACTTTTTCCAAGCATGGGCTTACAGTCTCTTCTTCTAACTTCCAGACAACTGTATTTTCCTCCCTTTCCAGAGCTCAGCACTCAGCCTTCTGTATCTCAGTTAGGCCATGCCTTGCAGCTCCTAGGAGAGATATCCACTTTTACCTTCTCCTGCAGCTATGCTCCCTTTCTTTACATCAGAGAAGAAGCACTCCAACACTCTATCCAACTTACCAGTGTTCACAGCGGATTCTAAAACACAGTCATCTTGCTTCACATATGATAGTCTCTCCTTCACTAGATACCTCCCAGGCGACCAACATTAGCCAATCATGCGAGAACTCTCTAGAATTCAGTTACCAACCAATCAAATTTAAACACATAGCAATGCATACAAGCATTTACAATTTCATTGAATAAAATTACTATACTTAACAGTGACTCCTTCGAAGGTAGGAGAGGCTCAGTGGACCTGCCTGCCTCCCCCATGATACCTGGTGGGAAAAGATGCTATCAGCATAGTTATGCTAGTAGGATCTTCTTCAGCTCAGAAAGAGGCATGGGGGAACTGCATTCATTTTTGAAGATGATACAGCTGGAGATGAAGTGGTCCTAAAAGGTAAAGGGTAAAGGGACCCCTGACCATTAGGTCCAGTCGTGGCCAACTCTGGGGTTGCGGCGCACATCTCACTTTATTGGCCAAGGGAGCTGGCGTACAGCTTCCGGGTCATGTGGCCAGCATGACTAAGCCGCTTTTGGCGAACCATAGCAGCTCACGGAAACAACGTTTACCTTCCCGCCGGAGCGGTACCTATTTATCTACTTGCACTTTGACGTGCTTTCGAACTGCTAGGTTGGCAGGAGCTGGGACCAAGCAACGGGAGCTCACCCCATCGCAGGGATTCAAACTGCCAACCTTCTAATCAGCAAGTCCTAGGTTCTGTGGTTTAGCCCACAGCGCCACCCGCATCCCTTAAAGTGGTCCTAGAGGTAAGTAATAGATTAATCATCACCAAGACTACATTTTCCCGCGTGCCATTTTCCTGTTTCTATGCCAAAAGCAGACTTGTAACCCAATGCCTTAGATAAGGTAGTCATAAGGTAGAGGTTTTGGGATATGCATGCATCAGCCATCAGCTCAGGCTAATAGACCAAAGGACGATTCACATAACCTACTTCCCCAAATCATTCTGCCTTCGTTAAAAAATGGGTAAGAACTGATTCATATATGCAACCATGCACAGTTGGATCACTATGATTGATTGATTGATTGACTGATTGATTGATTGATTGAATGAATGAATGAATGAATGAAGTGGAAGGGCCTTCAAGATTGCAGTGCAGCATTCTCCAACCTGGAATCTTTGGGAGGCTGTTGGCCTCAAACTTCCATCATCCCCAACCACCTGGGCCAAGGCCAATGGTGAAGGATAATGGGTGAAGGCTGCAGTCCACTATCATCTAAAGAGCACCAGGTTGGGGAAGTCTGTTGTATTGTAATCTCACAATTTGCACTGGCAATTGGATTTGAAACGGTGTTTACATATGAAATAGTTTTATAGTTTTGGGTGTTTTTATGTATGTATTTTAAAAAAGAAATTGTTTTATATATGTTTTTATAGGTAAATTGCTTTGAGATGTTTCACAGCAATGAAATGGCATGAAGCCTATAATTAAATGGCTCTGCTGTGAAAACTGGGCTCAGCTTCACTTTGTGTTGTCATTTCCCTGCATCAAACCAAAGCACAAGAGCTGGTTCGCATGTCTAAAAGAAGGCTGCTGGAGTGTAAGGTGAGATCAAATGTGCAAAGACGTGTGTTCAAATGTTCCCAAAAATAAGTAAACAGCAATGCAGTTTTGTATCGGTATTGAGGCATTTGAGACGGGCACTCCACGGATTAGACAGGCAAGAGTTGGCAATCGTGATCCCACATCGCAGCAGTATTTTTTAAGTTCCTCGTCCTACATAGAAGAAAACAATGAAGAGAAGAGAAGGGTTTCTTTGGATTTCTTCATTGCAATTACTCACACAAATTCATCTCAAAGAGGCAATGCTCTCATAAGTGGAAATTTACCCCCAGGCAAAATATCAGAGTCTGTTGTAATAAAGAGCCCCCTTGGGAAGGCATAGCTGAAGTTCTTGGGTAGATTGCGTGAGAATGTGATGCCAAATGAATTATTTAAAGTGTGGGGGGGGGGAGTTTAGATTCAGTCGCCCATCACAACCGTCTCCTCTCAGTATGTTAGTGACATAACATTCTCATGTGGCTAAGACAGAACAAGGAAATTAACTCTTGTCATTTGGTATCCTGGATTTACCTTGGCTGAACCATGAGAACTGCAGGAGATGCGGCGATGAAGATCACTCTGTTGGAAGCGGAAACAAAGGAATAGTAAACAGTAACTGATTTATGCTTTCAGCTTGTTTACCAGGTTTTTTTTTTACCAGGTTTTTTTATATATATATATATATATATATTTGCTTTCGTAGATTTTCACGGGTACAGGAATGCAGGTTTTGGTGTCCTCGGGTGTCTTCCCGTGTAAAAGTTGGGGTGTCTAGGCGACGTTTCGACGAGGTCTCACTCGTCATCTTCAGGCTGGTGCTTTCGGCTTCTTGTTACTGGAACAGAGCGGGATCTCAATGTTTGAGTTCCTATAAATACTGTAGAGGGGGTGTGGTGTCTAGCCTCCAATGTTCTGGGCAGAGAGGAAGTTCCCAGGCTAGTGTGCCTTTTCTTCTTTTGTTCCTTAATTACTTGAGAGATACCTTGAGTGATTTCTTGAGTGATATCCTGAGTACCACTTAGGTGGGTCATTAGGTGTGGATTAGTTGCTAAAGTCTTTGTGTCTTGACCTCTTGAACTTTGTGAAGAGTTTTCCTGAGAAGATGGCTGTATTGCACTTAGTTGTGCTTTGGCTTGGCTTCGTGTATAGGGGCGAGCTGTGGTTTTGTGGCTTGTGTCAGCCAGATCTGTGTAGGGATTGCAGGGGGGTGCAGCATCCGGAGGTGCCACCATGGATTGGCTACTGGATGGTGTCAGTAATTCATCTGTGGAGAGGGTCTGGGTTTGGGTCTGGTGTGGTTGATTGGTGTTGGCGTTCTGTGTGCCTCTGGATCTGGTGTCAGTTTTTGTGGGGAGGGCTAATTTCCAGATGTCTGGCAAGCGGGATGTGTCGTCACGCTTGTTCATGTTGTGAGGGTGTTTCTCTATCTCGATGGCTTCCATGATTATTCTCTTGTGGTGATGTTCCGTGTTAAAGAGCAATTTGGAATCTGCAAAATTAATTTCGTGTCCTGTTTCTTTCATGTGTTGGAAAAGAGAGGAAGTTTTTTCTTCTTTTTTGACGGCATTCTTGTGTTCTGCGATACGTGCATTTATTCGTCTGTTTGTTTGTCCAATGTACGTGGCTGGGCAGACTTTGCAGGGTATTTCATAGATCCCTTGGTTTTCCAACTGGATTTTATCCTTGGGGTTTCTGAGGATATTGGCTATTTTTTGGTTGGTGCAAAAGGCTGTTTTGATATTGTGTTTATGGAGGATTTTGCTAATTTTATCTGTAGTGCCCTTGATATAAGGGATGTGACGACACATCCCGCTTGCCAGACATCTGGAAATTAGCCCTCCCCACAAAAACTGACACCAGATCCAGAGGCACACAGAACGCCAACACCAATCAACCACACCAGACCCAAACCCAGACCCTCTCCACAGATGAATTACTGACACCATCCAGTAGCCAATCCATGGTGGCACCTCCGGATGCTGCACCCCCCTGCAATCCCTACACAGATCTGGCTGACACAAGCCACAAAACCACAGCTCGCCCCTATACACGAAGCCAAGCCAAAGCACAACTAAGTGCAATACAGCCATCTTCTCAGGAAAACTCTTCACAAAGTTCAAGAGGTCAAGACACAAAGACTTTAGCAACTAATCCACACCTAATGACCCACCTAAGTGGTACTCAGGATATCACTCAAGAAATCACTCAAGGTATCTCTCAAGTAATTAAGGAACAAAAGAAGAAAAGGCACACTAGCCTGGGAACTTCCTCTCTGCCCAGAACATTGGAGGCTAGACACCACACCCCCTCTACAGTATTTATAGGAACTCAAACATTGAGATCCCGCTCTGTTCCAGTAACAAGAAGCCGAAAGCACCAGCCTGAAGATGACGAGTGAGACCTCGTCGAAACGTCGCCTAGACACCCCAACTTTTACACGGGAAGACACCCGAGGACACCAAAACCTGCATATATATATATATATATATATATATAGTCTGGTTTGGAATATTGAAGAGGGAAGGCATCAGCTGAGGCTTTGTTCAGGTCCAAAATGATTTGCCGGAAGTAAAAACATTTGTTCCTGATGTTTCACAGATATAATTGTATCCTATTACTTGAAGGTTTGACATGGCATGCTCAGAATTGCATCTCCCTGTGGATTCTGGTCAGGGGTTCTGGGGCATGTGCAGAGTGAGTCTAGACAGCATAATCATGACCCCACCTTCGTTATACACATCATATCACCTACACAGCATTTTTGTAAAAAAAAATAATAATTGGAAATTCATCTATAGTTAGTTCACCATAACCTTTCTCTACATCAGGGGTCAGCAACCTTTTTCAGCAGAGGGCTGGTTCACTGTCCCTCAGACCTTGTGGGGGGCCGGACTATATTTTGAAGAAAAAAATGAACGAATTCCTATGCCCCACAAATAACCCAGAGATACATTTTAAATAAAAGGACACATTCTACTCATGTAAAAACATGCTGATTCCCAGACCATCTGCGGGCCGGACTGAGAAGGCGATTGGGTCGGATCTGGCTCCCGGGCCTTAGTTTGCCTACCCATGACTTAATAGTTACTTCGGGTTACCCAAGACTTCACTGAAGTGTTTTAGCAAACTATATTCACAACCAGTACAAAAGCACGGCAAGGAAAATAACCTGGTTAACAGAGACCTACATCCTGATTTGATCCCCCATTGCAACGCTGACGTAAAGAAGACACATTGCCAAAGAGATCACCGTAATTCTCAACTGTATGCTGACAGCAAACTATTTAGCCCAGGTGTTCTCGTAAGTATGATGCATGGAGACATTTCAGAGTTCATTAGCCTCTTTCAACCCGAGTAGGCAGGTGGTCAAATGTTAAAGTTCAACTGCCAACTGTTAGAAACTTTGTGTTGGTACAGGGAGCAGAATCTGCAATATTCCTTGTTAGTAGCAATTCCTCCTCCCAGGGGGTACTCAAGGGCACACAGCACCAGCACCTCTTTTTGTTGTTGTTAAGATGTGTGGGACTCACAGTAACAACTTCTTCCTTTTTTAATATGATTTTTATTGAAATTTACAATCACCAACCAACCCCCACCACCAAAACATCACATCTTGTTACATGTATCCTACTTTGTGTTTCATAGATCCATTAGCTTCCGTCCTTCCCTTCCACCAGTTTTCCTGTTCCATTCTATAGTTTACAGATTCTTTAATTATAAATTATGCCATGACATGAGAATTATTTCAATCCTGCCAACGTTTTCATATTTGTACAATTCTTACTTATATAAACCATAAATTTACTCCATTCTTTTTGGTACTTTGTCTCCTCCTGATTGCGAATTCTGTGTGTCAATTTAGCCAACAACTTCATGGTGAAACACCTGTTTTTCTAGAGAAAAAAAATATGTTGTCATCCATTGTCACCCAAAGCCAAACTAGATGGAAGGCAGCTTAAGACAGTTGCCATACTTTTGACAGTATAATTGTGGCCTCTTTAGCGAAGAGTGGTGAATTACTTTATTTATTTACTGTGCAATTAAATGCTAAGACGTGATCATGTGTACCCTTAGATTCACATAACATTCTAAGCAACACCATTCCTATAAATCAGTGGTATTTTTCTAGAAAAAGGGGTGCCAGAACTCACCATGAAGAACACCTCCCTTGTTCTCTTATAATGGCAATGGAGCCCACCTGAGATGTGCCGGAACTGAGTTCCAGTGACCTCCGGCTGAAAAAAAAGCCCTTCTGATATACAGTATATGTAGAGCCAATATTGTAAGGCATGTAGAGGTCACAGTAGTGGATAGTAAACCTTTTGGACAGGTCAGTTCTACACAATTCATACAGCACTCAGTCTAAATATATATTCAGCAGTAATAGTAGCAGCAACAGTGATCACAGTCAGGTCATGATCCAAAGTTAAGCACGATTAAATCCCATTGATTTCCAGTGGGGAAAATTTAAGTACATAACAGTATATACTGTATAATATATTAATGCCATAAGTTTATGTGTTCTTACCTGGGAGTAAGCCCTGTCAAAGTTATGCTGTTAAAATGCTTAGAATTGGGTGGATTCTGCCCATCAGGTTTTGATGATGATGATGATGATGGTAGTACATGGTACTTTACAGGAAAAGGTAGGAAAACCAGCCACTTTCTAAAGAGCTTGCAATCCAAATTTGGGCTGTAGGCAATATCCAGAGGTGGTATGAAATGAAAAAGCTCTTGGGATGAATATGTACAAATGCTATTCATTGTTACATTCAACGAATGTACAGTCTGTGAACACAACATTTGGGCTGTGCAAATCAACAAGTGTACACCCATTCACACAAACACTTGCACTTGTGCAGAGACATCTTGTACCTGTGTTTTATGTAACATGGGAACAAGACTACTAATAGACCATGAGGGCCAAGAAGACTTCAAAGGTTACAGAGGTCAGACTCTGTAGGTGTTATTTTGGGAAGTTTGGGGCATTGGGGATTATAGGAGATAACAGATAAGGTGTTTATGGTAGTAGGATTATGGCGTAGAGTGGGAACGGGATAAGAATCAGAATATTTCTAACCAGGGCCATGGTTCCACATCCATTTCATGCAGGCTTTGCAAATGTGCCAAAGCCCTGATAAATACTTCAGTTAAGCAGCTAAACTAGCTCCTCCCCACCCTGGGCTGATAGGAATAAAATGTGATTATTATGCATCCTGAAGCTATTATTAAAGCAATGTTGAAAACACAGGAAGTATGAAAGATGTTTAATAGTCTTCTAAACAGGCCTTGATTAACCTCCATGCGAGCAATGTTTGGTCAATGAATCAAAAAGAACCGTAGCCTCAAATTACCTGCCAGGATTTCTATAACGCTGTAACAGCTCTCTAACAATGCTCATTTCCTGTTATCTGAGAATGGGTTTTATAAGTCTTTAATTGACATATTTATTGGAGGGGGTCAAGTAAATAACAGCACTGCCTGATAACTATATTTAGCAGCAAATTACCACATAAGCTAAAATGGCCAAAATATCTCATTCCTGCAAAGTCCCATTTCTATCTATTTCCTGAACTGCGTAATGGCTCGCTGACTCACATCATTTAGTTATCATTATGAGAGGGAATTTGCAGTGGCAGATATCTCAAATACCTCCCAGCCGACAAGCCTTTTTAAAAGCCATGATTTTCTTTCCTCTCTTCCACTGCCGCTGCCACCCCCAGCCCCCGCCATCCTCTGGAGAAATTCAGTGAGTCGTCACAATATGACAAGTATGTGATTTCTTCACCGCCACTGCCTCCTCCTTAAAAACAGCAGATATTGTAAAACACCAAAAATTATAGACTTCGTTTCCTTGAGATTGAGGTCTCCAGAAACATACGGTACATACATATTTCATTTGCAGAGAGTTGGGATGGTGAAAATGGAACTGAGTCGGGAAGGGAGTAACAAAGCCACTGGCAGCAGCGTGCAGAAGACTAGTTAGGATAAAAGGAACATCTTCAATTGAGGCAGCAAGAACTCACAGGTAGGGTGGAGAACCTGAGGCCTGGGGGCCAAAAGCAACCCACCAAGCAGCTCTGAACAATTTCTGGTTCATCTTCAGGTTCATAAAATAATAGAATTGTAGAGTTGGAAGGGACCCAAGGAGTTATCTAGTCTAACCTCCTGCAATGCAGCAGGAGTCTTAGCTTTCCCTTTTATTTTTTGGAGAGGGTGCACCTCCACAGGCACATACTTCCACATGTGGTGGGAATGCCCCCAAACCCAACTATTCTGGACAACAGCCATAAAAGAAATATGCTAAATAACTAAGCAAGTCTTAGAAATCACCCCAGAATTGGCCCTACTAAACATCTTCCAAGACAATAATGCCCACTCACATCACAAAGAACTCATAACCCACCTACTTTCAGCAACCAGAAACATCATAACCAGACACTGGAGAGACCTGTCAGGAGTAAGCATGGACCAATGGTACCAAATAGTATGGGAAACAGCCTTACTAGAAAAATTAACCAATTAACTGAAACTGACACGGGGACAAATAGAAGAAGATGCCTTCACCCTGGTATGGCTCCCCTTTATCACATACACAGCCCAGCAAGACAACAAGAAACCACCAACAGCATACGAATAAATATGGCTTACCTGATCCAAAACATCCACCCACTCCACTCACGCATGAAAACAAAGCTCACCACAGCCAATCACAAACAAGCAGCCATACCCTAGGCCAACCCCAACCTCTCTCATCACCAAAGGAACACAAGCGAATAGCAAAGAGAACCTGCACAAGCGACGCTGTCACAAAACTCCACACATACATTAAGTAAAATAGAAACATCGTCACACAACCCCACCCGCCACACCATTCCCCCTCCACCTTTCCCCCCCTTTTCTTCCTAATGTAACATGTCTCAACAAAAGTAATGTCTCAGCAAAGGAAACGGATCTGCAGAAAATGTAACTTGAAAAAAGACACTTTGCACATACATTTGTAAACCAATAGATCTTTAATTAAAAAATACATTTAAAAAAGTCAATTAGACACCTACAGAGAACGTTAGAAGCATTGCATTGACCAAGCAAATTTGTGAATAAGTCCTATCCACACACTGAACGCATTGTCAGACTTCAGAGAATCTGATCCCTCCCACTCACAGAAGACTGCCAGTAATAGAGAGATGAGAAGCTCTTACCAATGTCTTTTATTTAATGTTCACAGAGAGAGGCGTAGAAATGTGTCCTCTCGGGTAATGGCATTGCTCTGAGTAATTTCCTCTCCCCCTTCCCTCTCAGTCATCAACAGCACCAGCCCCCTTACGGAGGCTGCTTAAGGGCAATTGCCTCTTAGCTCTTTGCTCTCCCACTTTCACTGCTCACCGTGTTCTGGGAGAAGGGGGGTCTGGAATGCTTTCTAGTGATAATGTGGCAGCCAGCTGCTCTGGCTCTGCTTCTCTCCCCTCCTCTTCTCCCATTACCTCCCAGCTTTGCTCCTCTTCTGTCTCCGAGCCATGACCTTTTGCAAACCACCGTTGTAAATCTATACTGTCTACCTCTTCTCTTGGAGGTGCAGTTGGAGGGGGTGGTCTCCACCATTCCTCCTTAATCCAGTCCCTGACATGCGTTAGACTCATGTGTGAAAGCCAGCATGAGATCACCCCTTCAGGCCCTGTCCACAACACTGCACACCTCACCAGCCCTGACGCCTGCACACAGAAAGCTATAATCTGCCCAAGGAGCACATATGGATTGTACTGAGGTGTATTGGAGTGTAGCCAGGGAGCCACGTGATTGCTGGTGGGGCTGGAAGACACTGCCCCTCTCATGTAGGGATACCATATGGAGGTAAGCTGTGAATATCTCTTGCCATGTCATTGCTTCCAATCAATAGGAATGGCACTGGTGTGGAAAGGAGCCATCTTGTGTGCCAGAGCCATATGGTCCTATCTTACAAATGCCACCAGAACTTCTTGGAATGCACCATTGCCCTCTAGCTAACAATACATACCCTCCAACATTTTTCCAATCAATAAAGGGACGTCTCATTCCATAATGATAATTTTACTATTTATACCCCACACATCTTATTGGGTTGCCCCAGCCAGTCTGTGCAGCTTCCAACATATATAAAAAATAACAAAACATTAAACATTGGGGGGGGGGACTTCTGTATACAGGATTGCCTTCAGATGGTTTGGGGGATGGATACCTCCATCCCCTCCAACATTTCTCCAGTGAAAATAGGGACATTCCAGGATCATTCCAGGATCAAATCAGAAACGGCTTTTCTAAATCAGGGACGCCCCTGGAAAATAGGGACACTTGGAGGGTCTGACAATAACATAACCTAATGGGTAGGAAAGGGAAGAGCTGTTTTACGAAGTGATATCTGGTCGATGTGTTGGTCAAACAAAGGCTGACCAGTGTGATGTCAATAGTGCAACTGTTCCTATCTGCTGTGAACATTAACAAGACTTTTGTGTTGTTCCAGCCTTGTGCAGATGGAATTAATTTCCTTTCATTGTTGACTACTTTCTATAAACATTTCAGAAATAGACTGGAAAGAGAAGCTGCTGAATTGCAACTTATTACCAAACTTAAAACCATGGAGAGACCTGGTCTGAACAAAGACATTGGATTCTTATCTCATTATACATGACAAAGCCATTTTTCACCTTCTCACCCCTTGCTTTTTCCTGTAAGACCTATTGCAGTTGTTAAGAGTCGTCAACAGGCTCATCACAGCTATCAGCCAATCACCCATTCCCACCACCCTTCTGAGTAATACCCCTCCCCACCTTCTCACTATATAGAAGGGTCTGGTGACTTCTGTTTCAGTGTATCTGAAGAAGTGTGCATGCACACGAAAGCTCATACCAAGAACTAACTTAGTTGGACTTTAAGGTGCTACTGGAAGGAATTTTTTAATTTGTTTTTGCAATCTTGCCTTGCATTTGGAATTTTGTCTGGTGGGAGGAAAAAATGTTCTCCCTTGTATGTCTCACACCTGCCAGATGCTGAAACTGTCCCTATTTTCTTTACGGTTCCAATGACTCAGTGAGGAAAGTTCCTTTCCTGAGAAGGTCACCTAAAACTTTATTCAAGGACTGGAGCTTTTCCTTCTGAATATGGAACAAGAATTACCTTTCCTTTATTTAGCTATGCAAAGGCTATCTCTCCCCAATGACCTGACACAGACCCAGCCAACACCATCCATAATGAAAATCAATGGCACCAAGTCACTAAACAATTACTCCATCTTCTTTAAAAATGCACAAGTCTTCAAAAAAAGGAAAGGGGGAAAAAAGATCCAGTGACTGATTAATTTGCCACTTGTCTGGGAGATTGCACAAATTGCATATTTTAAGGTGCTGCCCCTTCTTCATGCCCTCGGAAAATGGGCCAAGATCAAAACTGCAATGGTCACCTGGATTTTGGGGAACAGCAAAGCGAGCTACATGCAGTTGCACCTTATATCCGCAATAAGTGCGATAAGGTCTATTTTTAGACTTCATTTATTTTGGTTTCAAAAGGAGAAAACAATTGCAAAGATGTAGCATTTCCTTTTGATGGTGATAGTGAGCACACCTACATTTATGTGTTGGGATGTCATGCCACTGTAGTGCTTTATGCGACCAGGGAAATGCCCACTGCTGGGAGGGGAATGGTTAAAATGGGAACAATGCTGGAATGGGCAGATTTTGCACAGCTACTAAGCACAGCTTAGGGAGTCAGCTGAATAGATATGCTTAGATTATTACGTACCAGGGAAAACTTGTACACTGTAATTGCTGCTAATGAATGAGCTATGTGTGCACTCAGTGTTTTCTGACCTCCGAGGCATGGTGATGCTCAGAGTCACCGCATGGAGAAGAATCTGTGGCAGAACAAGCAGGGAAACACATTAGATGCAATGCCAGTAGGTGTGGATAGTAGCAGAGGAAATGGCTCCCAGGACATTTCTGAGCACAATTCAAAGTGTTGGTGTTGACCTTGAAAGCCTTAAAAGGCCTCGGCCCAGTATACCTAAAGGAGTGTCTCCACCCCCATTGTCCTGCCCAGACTCCGAGGTCCAGAGCCGAGGGCCTTCTGGCGGTTCCCTCACTGCAAGAAGCAAAGCTACAGGGAACCAGGCAGAAGGTCTTCTCAGTAGTGGTGCTGGCCCTGTGGAATGCCCTCCCATCAAATGTCAAAGACATAAACAACTACCTGACATTTAGAACACATCTGAAGGCAGCCCTATTCAGGGAAGTTTTAAATGTATGACATTTTAATGTATTTTTAATCTTTGTTGGAAGCCACCCAGAGTGGCTGGGAAAACCCAGCCAGATGGGCGGGGTACAAATAAATAATAATAATAATAATAATAATAATAATAATAATAATAATAATAAATGTATCTTTGGCGTGGCAGGGGAGTGAAAAACCTTCACCAACCTGGTTGCCCCCAGATGATGTTGGTCTACAACAGCTGTACTTTCTGGGAATGACAGGAGCTGTAGTCACAGAACATCTAGAGGATACCAGACTAGCAAAGGCTGATTCCCCAAGACTGCTAATTGTGAGTTCTCTGTAGACTGTGATGGCGATATTGTTGACAATTTTGATGACTTGAGTTTGGTCTAAAGTTAGTAAATTCATGCAAATGCATTCCTTGCTGTTAAGATAATCAGCGTCAGGTGAGGCAATGTAAGCAATGATTCAGTGTCTGCCAGCAGTAACAGGCAGAAGGAGAACCAACAAGCTAAATCCTGACAAGGTGGAAGTTTTGTTGGCAGGTGATGTTCAGCCTG
Organism: Podarcis gaigeae; assembly: GCF_964106915.1. NCBI lineage: Eukaryota > Metazoa > Chordata > Lepidosauria > Squamata > Lacertidae > Podarcis > Podarcis gaigeae. The sequence goes on from NC_139694.1 coordinate 24,410,803, forward strand.
GAAATGATCGAGTTCACAGTTTGGAGGTAATGATAGATTTAGCAACTGTGCATCTATCAGCCTGCCCATTTGGTTCATGGTGCAATGCCCATTGAGCTCCATCCATGGGTAAGAAGTTCATCTGGTACCAATCCTGTTGTTCTTTCAATGCCAGGTAGAGGCATTTTTATTTGCCGAGACATTTCAGCATTTCCTACCACTGATTTTGGTTATAACTTGATCGTGCTGGTTTTCTGGCTGCTGTTTCTGTGCTTTACACCAGTGTGGTGTATTGGTTAAGAGCAGTAGTCTCGTAATCTGGGGAACCGGGTTTGTATCTCCGCTCCTCCACATGCAGCTGCTGGGTGACCTTGGGCTAGTCACACTTCTCTGAAGTCTCTCAGCCCCACTCACCTCACAGAGTGTTTGTTGTAGGGGAGGAAGGGACAGGAGAATGTTAGCCGCTTTGAGACTCCTTCAGGTAGTGATAAAGCGGGATATCAAATCCAAACAACTCTTCTTCTTCTTCTTCTTCTTCTTCTTCTTCTTCTTCTTCTTCTTCTTCTTCTTCTTCAAACACATGGATTTTTTTTACATGAAAAAGGAATGTAACGTTCGGTGTCATGTGTGCCACCCTGGGGGGTCTTATAATATATGTACCAAGCCTTTGTACCCTGTTGGAAAGACTCCCAGAGTAGCTTACATCTCAATACACAATCCTTGCCCTCAGGATTATAATCTAAAAAAGACATGTCACAAAAAGGAGAAGAGGGATGGAGAAGGAAGATCTACTTTGCTTCATAAAATATGGGGAATCCCCCAAGATGTTGTGATATCTGGTTCTCAAAGGTTATGTGGAACAAATTCAAAGACATTCAAGCTTTCCATGCATGCAGGAACCCTAGACCAGTGGGCGCCAAACTCGGCCCTCCAGATGTTTTGGGACTACAACTTGGGGCTTGAGCCCACAACCCAGAAATTAAGTCACCTGCTCTATCGACTGAGATATCCCAGCCATCCCCCCTCCCTACTACCAAACAATGCATTTTGAGATGAGCTGGCCTGGGTTCTGCTGAATCATGAGCTGGTCTTGCTGCTGTCAGGTAACAGCATTTGGCCTGTTCCAGACATGATCATAGTGATGTATGGAAGTGAGAGTTGGACCATAAAGAAGGCTGATCACTGAAGAATTGGTGCTTTTGAATTTATGGTGCTAGAGGAGACTCTTGAGAGTCCCATGGACTGCAAGAAGAAGAAACCTATCCATTCTGAAGGAAATCAGCCCTGAGTGCTCACTGGAAGGACAGATCCTGAAGCTGAGGCTCCAATACTTTGGCCACCTCATGAGAAGAGAAGACTCCCTGGAAAAGACCCTGATGTTGAGAAACATGGAGGGCACAAGGAGAAGGGGACGACAGAGGATGAGATGGTTGGATGGTGTTCTCGAGGCTACCAGCATAGGTTTGACCAGACTGCGGGAGGCAGTGGAGGACAGGAGTGCCTGGTGTGCTGTGGTCCATGGGGTCACGAAGAGTCAGAAATGACTGAACAACAACAACAACATACATGATCAATGTGCCAGTGTGGAGCCGGTGTGGGGATCAGACCCAATCTTCCTCTCTCCCTGCCTACCATTGTGAGCTGCAGAGAGTCCATCACAAAACGCTGGCAAGCAGGGGCTATGGGTTCAGATTGCTCCCTAATTCACAATGCACAGGGGATAGGGAAACCATCTGTATCATGCATGTAGGCCAGAAACAGCAAGAAAGCACCAGAAGTTATATTTTGAAAACGTTAGACAAGAGGGGAAAATGTTCCGTGTTCTTTTTTCTTTAAATTACTACAAATTATGCACCGTACCTATTTTCAACATGGAACTCTTGGGTCACATGGTCAATGTTGTACCAAGACAGAATCCAAAGCAAAATGTTTAAATTCTTTGTTTGCATGACCTGCTTCAGTGTCAAGTTTTTTCCTGGTGGCAAAACATCAATACGGGATTATAGGCATTATCTCAGAAGCCAAAGATCATAATCAATACAATTGGGCAGACAGAGGAAGAGAAATTAAATGAGACAGAGGTGTAAAAAAACAAGTTTTTAGATGCAGAAATGGGGAGTTGTTTGGGCGCAGGCAGTCTAGAAGAAGTTCCCCATTGGGTGTAAAGCCATTCCGTTTAACTACAGATAAAATGGGCAGCGTGGTTAGGATTGCTTTAAGATGTTGTTGTTCTTTAGTTGTTTAGTCGTGTCTGACTCTTCGTGACCCATGGACCAGAGCACGCCAGGCACTTCTGTCTTCCACTGCCTCCCACAGTTCGGTCAAACTTACGTTGGTAGCTTCGAGAACAGTATCCAACCATCTCGTCCTCTGTTGTCTCCTTCTCCTTGTGCCCTCCATCTTTCCCAACATCAGGGTCTTTTCCAGGGAGTCTTCTCTTCTCATGAGGTGGCCAAAGTATTGGAGCCTCAGCTTCAGGATCTTTCCTTCCAGTGAGCACTCAGGGCTGATTTCCTTAAGAATGGATAGGTTTGTTCTTCTTGCAGTCCATAGGACTCTCAAGAGTCTCCTCCAGCACCATAATTCAAAAGCATCAATTCTTCGGCGATCAGCCTTCTTTATGGTCCAGCTCTCACTTCCATACATCACTACTGGGAAAACAATAGCTTTTACTATACGGACCTTTGTTGGCAAGGTTTAGGATACAGCACCCTAATCACCAGTTGTGGATTAGACTTCTTCAGGGCAACAGCTGCCAGAAACCAGATGCGTACCTCCTTTGTAACATATAGGCAACACATATAGATTGTACCTAGGCATATGTACCTCAATATTTAATAATCTTTGTAGAAGATGTGCCTTGTTGTGAACTGTTCGTTAGCCATCAAAGATGTAAAGGAGAGTTGTATTATTATTATTATTATTATTATTATTATTATTATTATTATTTACAGCATTTCATATTTTGTTAAACCAAAGGAAATCTTGGTGTGAGCACAACCAGAGTGTGAACTGATCTGTGCATGGGATTCTTATCTGCTGATGAGAACATCTTGTCTTGCATTTACCGTGATAAACCACAGCAGCCATGGAACAGGGAGTGCATCCATGCAGAAGAGAAGCAGAGATGGGCAGAGATAGGTGAAGGGAAAGAAAGAAGAGAGAAATGGCAGTGCAGATCTGCAAGGCAGTGACAGTGGCTGGTTTGTGCTTGTATGCTATATACTGGAAAACCTCCTGTTCTGTGTTTCCCATCTCCTGTTTTCCAGGTGAAAGCATTTGCTTTTACAGCACCGGACAAACAAAGAGTAGAGTTAAGCACATTGAATAATAATAATAATAATAATAATAATAATAATAATAATAATAATTTATTTATACCTCACCCATCCAGTTGGGTTTCCCCAGCCACTCTAGGAGGCTTCCAACAAAAGATTAAAAATACATTAAAACATCAGTCATTAAAATTTGCCTAAACAGGGCTGCCTTCAGATGTCTTCTAAATGGCAGATAGTTGTTGATTTCCTTGACATAGGCTGGGAGGGCGTTCCACATGGTGGGTGCCACCACTAAGGAGGTCCTCTGTCTGGTTCCCTGTAACCTCACTTCTTGCAGTGAGGGAACCGCCAGAAGGCCCTTGGAGCTGGATCTCAGTGTCTGGGCTGAGCGATGGAGGTGGAGACGCTCCTTCAGGTATACTGGGCTGAGGCCATTTAGAGCTTTCAAGGTCAGCACCAACACTTTGAATGGTGCTCCGAAACATACTGGGAGCCAGTGTAGGTCTTTCAAGACCGTTGTTATGAGGTATGAAAACCACATGGATTCCCCCCCCCCGATTTCCCCCTTCTGCCACCCCAGCCATGATACCTCTCAACCTGTTCTTGATGCCCCTCAATGCCTTGAAGCTGATTGTTTTGGGGCACAGGTGAGTCACCAAAAATTAGCTCTCCTATTCTTCTGTTAGTGGAGGTTTCTGTCAAATCCAATATCCTTAGATAGCACAAGGACACCAAGGGTTGGAGTTTTGCACAATATAACAGTCTTGCTAGGTTTTCAGCTTGTTTGGTTTTTTTAACAGACATGCATAGAAAGGCTGGGGCTTATACCACCCAGAGAGGACAAAAGCAGCTAAATTTAATTTTCGAGCATGTACAGTGGTACCTCAGGTTACATACGCTTCAGGTTACATACGCTTCAGGTTACAGACTCCGCTAACCCAGAAATAGTACCTCGGGTTAAGAACTTTGCTTAAGGATGAGAACAGAAATCATGCTCTGGCGGCGCAGCGGCAGCAGGAGGCCCCATTAGCTAAAGTGGTGCTTCAGGTTAAGAACAGTTTCAGGTTACGAACAGACCTCCGGAATGAATTAAGTACTTTACCCAAGGTACCACTGTATTGCCTAGTCTGGACCTTCCTAACCTGGTACCCACCATCTGTTTTTGGGCTACAATTCCCATCTGCCACTGCAGACCAAGAACAACTGCATGGCCAATGAAATTCCTTCGTGATGTCCACACATCTCTGGTTAACAAACTTAATGCCTGGAGTGACAAACTATCACTCGACGACCTCTGCCTTCTATAAATTGCTTATTATGCTTGCTTTATTCTAGACAGCCACTCTTCATTTTATAACAGACTAACAGGTGAAATTAGTTAAAACCAACAGCACCATACACAAGATAAGGGGGTTGCCTGGCATATATATATATATATATATATATATATATATATATATGCAGGTTTTGGTGTCCTCGGGTGTCTTCCCGTGTAAAAGTTGGGGTGTCTAGGCGACGTTTCGACGAGGTCTCACTCGTCATCTTCAGGCTGGTGCTTTCGGCTTCTTGTTACTGGAACAGAGCGGGATCTCAATGTTTGAGTTCCTATAAATACTGTAGAGGGGGTGTGGTGTCTAGCCTCCAATGTTCTGGGCAGAGAGGAAGATGCACAATCACACCACCACCCTGCACAAATAAACTCCGTAGCCAAGACTCTCATCTCCAGAACCAAACGCCTGGCTGACAAAGACCACTTGACAACTGAGTTACAGAATCTCTCTAATGTGTTAATTGCCAATGGATACCAGCAAAACAGGATTACGAAGCTAATCCAAAAGGAAACACCCCCCAAAAACCAAGACACAGAAGAAAACAATGGCATGGCCCTCCTTCCTTATATCAAGGGCACTACAGATAAAATTAGCAAAATCCTCCATAAACACAATATCAAAACAGCCTTTTGCACCAACCAAAAAATAGCCAATATCCTCAGAAACCCCAAGGATAAAATCCAGTTGGAAAACCAAGGGATCTATGAAATACCCTGCAAAGTCTGCCCAGCCACGTACATTGGACAAACAAACAGACGAATAAATGCACGTATCGCAGAACACAAGAATGCCGTCAAAAAAGAAGAAAAAACTTCCTCTCTTTTCCAACACATGAAAGAAACAGGACACGAAATTAATTTTGCAGATTCCAAATTGCTCTTTAACACGGAACATCACCACAAGAGAATAATCATGGAAGCCATCGAGATAGAGAAACACCCTCACAACATGAACAAGCGTGACGACACATCCCGCTTGCCAGACATCTGGAAATTAGCCCTCCCCACAAAAACTGACACCAGATCCAGAGGCACACAGAACGCCAACACCAATCAACCACACCAGACCCAAACCCAGACCCTCTCCACAGATGAATTACTGACACCATCCAGTAGCCAATCCATGGTGGCACCTCCGGATGCTGCACCCCCCTGCAATCCCTACACAGATCTGGCTGACACAAGCCACAAAACCACAGCTCGCCCCTATACACGAAGCCAAGCCAAAGCACAACTAAGTGCAATACAGCCATCTTCTCAGGAAAACTCTTCACAAAGTTCAAGAGGTCAAGACACAAAGACTTTAGCAACTAATCCACACCTAATGACCCACCTAAGTGGTACTCAGGATATCACTCAAGAAATCACTCAAGGTATCTCTCAAGTAATTAAGGAACAAAAGAAGAAAAGGCACACTAGCCTGGGAACTTCCTCTCTGCCCAGAACATTGGAGGCTAGACACCACACCCCCTCTACAGTATTTATAGGAACTCAAACATTGAGATCCCGCTCTGTTCCAGTAACAAGAAGCCGAAAGCACCAGCCTGAAGATGACGAGTGAGACCTCGTCGAAACGTCGCCTAGACACCCCAACTTTTACACGGGAAGACACCCGAGGACACCAAAACCTGCATTCCTGTACCCGTGAAAATCTACGAAAGCATATATATATATATATATATATATTTCACATTGAATAATTTATAGGCCTCAAAGGGCCTTTATTTCCCTTGCTTGGAATTATATTTTCATACCCAGGGAGATTACAGCCATATTGTATCTATGCAACGCTTTGGGATTACAGTCTAAATCATACAGGGGTAACTGTGTTCAAATTGTCACGATCCATCATACTAATGTACAGGCCTACTGTGTAATGGCATTGTCAGAGTAATCCAATAAAATAAGTAGGTTCTAGAACTGAAACCAAGGTATGGCAGCTTTTGAATCAGTTTAGGAATATTTATTGTGTACATGCTGAGGGGCTTTGTGAGTTTGCCACCATTCAAAGGCTATGCACGGCTATTCCAGAGGGAGGTATAGGGCTGTAAAGAACTGATAAAGGGAATGAGAACTGGTTATGTAGAGAGAAAAAGGGAGGTGAAATTTTCAAGAGGGAATAGAGAACGTACAAGAGACACATGCAGCCAATACTTTGGGTAGTAAACTCCAGTGTGCACGACTGTTCCCCAACATCCGGCCTTCAGCTCCTGGAACAGCAGGCTAAGTGGGAGCATCTCTCTTTCTTCCCCTCCACCTGTTGTTCTCATTGAAGGGAAGGGCAGAATAATTCAATTAAGTTTGCATTTAAAGGTGACCTTACCTAATTCACTTCTCCAAAATAGCACCTGAAGCAAAACACAGCCACCCATTGAAATTCGCACTTGTCTGAATTTTGCAATTTAGTTTTTCAGCGAAGAATGTGTGCATAAAAATGCATGCAAATAATGTAAAAAACAAAACCTCCCACTTCTATTATTAGCACCCAATTCATCATAGTATTTAAGTATGTGTGTTTGTTTCAATAGGGCTTAGGAAACTGCTTTTTTTCACGAATTCTCGCAGAAGGTATTGCATTTATCGATCTGGCTGATGGACTAGTGATTATATTTTGACCACAACTGGCAGGTAACAGAGGCATATGTGTAAATGTTATAAGCTACTTTGGTACACTGGAGCGTGAAAGGTTTTTGTCCCCAAATACACTAACCATCACACCACATTGATTTTCCTAAGCTGTTCTCTGTATCCATTCACATCTAATAATATAACATTTTCAAATACAAGAAGAGCCTTACTGGGCAATGGCACCACCAGAGCAAGGTTTGTGGGGGCAGAAGTCCAGGGCTCTCACTCACAAAGTGAGCAGGAGGTCCCCTAAACAACAGGCTAAATTGCCACATTTTTTCCCATACAAGTAAACTAAAACTCTCATCCAAGGGGCTCCCCAACCATTAGGCCATTAAAGTTCAGTGTATACAATCTTCTAACTCAGTGTTTCCCAAACTTGGGTCTCCAGCTGTTTTCGGACTACAATCCCTCTTGCTAGCTAGGGATGATGGGAGTTGTAATCCAAAAACAGCTTGGAGACCCTAATTTGGGAAACACTGATCTAATGGCACCACTGCTGCTGCATCAAAGCAAGGGTCCATTTACTCCAAGGTACTGTTACCCATAAGAAACATGAGTCCTGCTGGATGAGACCAAAGGCCCATCGAATCTAGCTGTTAGGAAAGTATAAAGACAAGGAAAAGGATCTTACCATCCTTTTTTATTTCAATCCTTAATGGCATTGTCCTAAGTGAATCTCCACCCCCGCCCATCTCTCCCACTTCCTCATTTGTCACTTCTATGGGTGCTGCTACGTGCCCTCTATCTTCAAGTTCTTTGCTCTCCTACTGGGTGTTGTTCTAGCTCTCCCATGATTCCTCAACTTTCCCCCCATCTGCCTCTGAGCTGATACCAGTCAGAGGGCCTTCTCGGTAGTGGTGCCTGCCCTGTGGAACGCCCTCCCATCAGATGTCAAGACAATAAGCAACTATCTTACTTTTAGAAGACATCTGAAGGCAGCCCTGTTTAGGGAAGTTTTTAATGTTTAATGCTGTATTGTGTTTTAATATTCATTTGGGAGCCATCCAGAGTGGCTGGGGGAACCCAGCCAGATGGGCGGGGTATAAATAAATTATTACTATTACTATTATTATTATACCTCCCTCAAACCCTTGTTGTAAGTCTATATTGTCTTCCTCTTCCTCCTCCCTGGAAGTGTCCATCATTCCTCCTCTGCCCTGTCCCTGAGACTCCCATCCTGTTTTCACAGTGGTCAGTCCGATGCCTACGGGGTACTTGTGAGCAGGACCTGAGTGCAAGAGCCCTCTCCCCACTTGATATTCCCAGCAACTAGCATTCAGAGGCATACTGCCTCCCACAGTGGAGGCAGAACATAGCCATTGTAGTTAATATCCTCCATAAAACTGCATAAATAAATAGCAACACCCTAGAGGTCCTGGGCCCTAAGGAAGTCAGATTAGCCTCAACCAGAGCCAGGGCCTTTTCAACTCTGGCTCCGGCCTGGTGGAACGCTCTGCCTCATGAGACCAGGGCCCTGCAGGATCTGATTTCTTTCCATAGGGCCTGTAAGACAGAGTTATTCCGCCTGGCCTTTGGCTTGGAATCAACTGGATCCCCTCCCCCTCTTTCCTTTTTCCTTTCTCCTTCTGTGATGGAACTCCTATTTGGGGACTTTCTTGGCTTTTTTTCTGGCCCACATAGGACCAGTCTGGATAGTTGGCCTTGGTGAAGATTTGACATTTTCATCCCCAAAAAGTTTTTGATTTGAGTTTCTACTGAAATGAGGCTGAATTTTAATGTTGTATTTTAATCTTTTAAGTTGTATTTTAATCAATTGTTTTATACCTGGTGTTAGCCACCCTGAGCCCAGTCTTGGCTGTGGAGGACGGGGTATAAATAAAAATTATTATTATTATTATTATTATTATTATTATTATTATACACTATGTTGCATGGGGACAAATTACGGCGGCCAGCAAGGGGCAGAGAGAAACCTCTTGAGAAATTCCAGACAGGGAGTGAAGGCCATTATCCTGCCCAGTGTTTGTTCCCTGCCATTTAGTATTCAGCTGTCTATTGCCTGCACCAGAATCCACAACTTCCAGTCCAAGATTGATGACTGATACCATTTTTAAATGTTCCAGATAGTTTTCAAGGAATCTCATTTTCTTTTAGAAAAGTAGATGCATTGCATTCCTCTCTTTCTTTTGAATTTTGAATCAATCACAAAAGCATTTCTTTTCTCTTCTCCCCTCCCCCCACCCATTGCCATCCTTTCTCCCTAGTTCCTGCTTGGCCAGAATAGATTGATCTGTCACCTGCCAATTTGTCACACTTGTGCAGCCTGCTTGTGTCAGTCAGTGCCAGAGGACGGCCACTTCATCACTGCCAACGGCATGTTGTCATTAAGACCAGGCGATCACACATTCGGAGGAGCCTCGCTGATCCAAAACTTGGATCAATTCAACCAGCGATACCGAACATAGATGGAGACAAAATGGGAACCACCCTGTCTACCTAGAAAATTTATTTCTTGCTGCAATATTCTGTGCATATGCTTTTTGTCATTAGGCGGCTGGCTTCCAAGTGAGATGTTTTCTTAAAATTTAATGCGTTCCTGAAATAACAAAGTGAGGGGGCAGAGGCAACGGCACCAGCTGTTTCCCAAGAAATCAGTCATTTTCCTATTTTGTTCTGGGAAATTCTGGTATACCTTAGAAATGTATTGGCAGCGGTGGCAGAGGAAGCTGCTTGGGCGCCTGGGTCGGCGCACCCAGGGGCGGGGCAAGCCGCGCATAGGGGCGGGGTGCACCGTGGGGCCTCTGAAGTCTTCCTGCCTCCTCCCACTCTGCTGCCCTACAGCTGGGGGGAAAGGCAGTGGGCGGACCATTTGGGCAGCACAGAGCCTTTGCACACCCAAGCCACCATGTCACACCCAGGAGAGACGGGCGCGCTGCAGGCTGCACGGTGATTGGGAGTTCCTCAAGGACATATGGCAGCACTGTGATTTCTTTTTTTACTTGGTAAACTTCTCCGGGTCAGGCTCCTTCACCCTTGTATTCTGTATGTACCCTAATAGCATTACACCAGTAATGACAACAGCCTCTCCCTGCGTCAATCAATCAATCAATCAATCAATCAATCAATTTCCTTTATTTGACCGATAGTCAGAAATAAAACATTACACAATACAGAATTATAAACTAAAACATCATAGGGGTACATAAATAAGGTAGGGCCACAGTGCTAGACCTCTCACAGATAAGCCACATCAAAGCATTCAGTTATGCGTTTCCGACACTTGAGTGCCAGGAAAAGGAATTTAGCCTCTCCCTGCAATGTGCAGCCTCAAGGGAGTTTTGAATCTGTTCCAAAGCACAACATCATTGCTTTTCTCTATGTCATGTTGCACATGGGGGGTCATCACTGGAGGGTCTCCTCTAGGTGGTCCTACTAATGTGGTATAGTGAACAGAAACTGTAAAGAGAGAAATAATAATAATAATAATAATAATAATAATAATAATAATAATAAATACTTATACCTCTGGCCGGGCCTCCCCAGCCACTCTGTGCGGGTCCCAACAGAATATTAAAAACACGCTAAAACATCAAATATTAAAAACTTCCTTAAACAGGGCTGCCTTCTAAAAGTCAGGTAGTTGCTTATTTCCTTGATGTCTAATGGGAGGGGTGTCCACAGGGCCACCACTGAGAAGACCCTCTGCCTGGTTACCTGTAACTTCACTTCTCACAATGAGGGAACCGACAGAGGACCCTCAGAGCTGAACCCCAGTGTCTGGGCTGAATGATGGGGTAGAGATGCTCCTTCAGGTACACCGGGTCGAGGCCATTTAGGGCTTTAAAGGTCAGCACCAACACTTTGAATTGTGCTCAGAAACGTACTGGGAGCCAATCAAGATCTTTCAGGACTGGTGTTGTATGGTCTCACCTTGCCTATGAAATCTCTCACCCCACGAAAGAGGTTAATCTGGCATCAGTATATTCCAGGTGAATACCTTTTTATTTTCCCAGACATTTTAAAAAGCAAATATTTTCGTTGTTGTTAAAGCAAGGTGGTTTTGATCTTCAATGGAGAAGGCAGCTCTTTGAACACAACCCTTTGAATGCACACAATTGTCACTTCCATTTGAATCAAGTGGCAAGATTTTGTACCTGGCTGAGCTTTGATGCAGTGATTACTTACTGTAGGTCCCACTACTTTAAGCAAGGGGGCATAACTCTTCACCTCTCTTATTCTACGGCAGGTCCAGATGTTACTGGACTACAATGTCCATCATCCCTGATTATTGGCCAAGCTGGCTAGGGTTGATGAGAATTTGGAATCCAACAATATCTGCACGGCCATAATTTCTCTGCTGCTTTCCTAATGGTAAGTTGTTTTTTTTTAGAATTTAGCTAACTTTAGAATGATCACCCGTGGCTTTTGATCAATCCAAGGATGGTTTGGTGGCATATGAACACATCTGAGGATACAGGGATGGAATTTCTCAAGCCAACAACATTTTCCAAGCTTCTCATAGGTTTTTGGTTGGCCACTGTGAGAACACAATGATGAGCTAAATGGATCTTTGGTCTGATCCAGGAGGATCTTATTATGTTCTTATGACTCTGAGGCTATTGCCCTAATTAAAGGTAAAGGTAAAGGTACCCCTGCCCGTACGGGCCAGTCTTGCCAGACTCTGGGGTTGTGCGCCCATCTCACTCAAGAGGCCAGGGGCCAGCGCTGTCCGAAGACACTTCCGGGTCACGTGGCCAGTGTGACATCGCTGCTCTGGCGAGCCAGAGCTGCACACGGAAACGCCATTTACCTTCCTGCTAGAAAGCGGTCCCTATTTATCTACTTGCACCCGAGGGTGCTTTCGAACTGCTAGGTTGGCAGGCACTGGGACCAAGCAACGGGAGCGCACCCCGCCGTGGGGATTCGAACCGCCGACCTTTCGATCGGCAAGCCCTAAGCGCTGAGGCTCTTACCCACAGCGCCACCCGCGTCCCTATTGCCCTAATTAGAAAGCATTAAATGATGAGCCACATTCTCATTTTATACCAAGGTCCATTTCCCAAGCTCTTGCATGTGCATTCTTTTGATGTTGGGGGGAAAAAAATAACCAATCTGTATGTTCAAAAATGACAATCCGTTATGCCACTAACTGCAGAGCCCTGAAACCCTGCTGAGTATCTCATTAAAGCCCTCTAAATCAAAGCTGGCTCTGTGCCTGAAATTTGAACAGGAGGTGAGAGGCAAGCATTGCGGAACTCTCTTTGCCTACGGAAAGATGACATTTCTTCTGAGTGTGGCACAACTTGCACACAGTTATAGCAAGCTAAACTCATCTCCCTAATGTAATCAAAGGCCATGGGGAATAATGAAGGTTTTGGGATCCTTTCCAAAGTAGCATCCTTGTGATAGGATGCTGATCAATAACTAGTTTTACGTGAGGATGCAACTTTGAGAAGGGAATGGAAGGTGGTTGCCCAAATCCCTACCCATTTCCCCAACTGGACTTCCAGCAAGTTCTATTGCCACATCTATCTATATCTATATCTATATCTATATCTATATCTATATCTATATCTATATCTATATCTATATCTATATCTATATCTATATCTATATCTATATCTATCTATCTATCTATCTATCTATCTCTATCTATCTATATCTATCTATATCTATCATCTATCTATCTATCTATCTATCTATCTATCTATCTATCTATCTATCTCTATCTATCATCTATCTATCTATCTATCTCTATCTATCATCTATCTATATCTATCTATCTATCTATCTATCTATCTATCATCTATCTATCTATCTATCTATCTATCTATCTATCTATCTATCTATTTATCTATCTATCTATCTATCATCTATCTATCTATCTATCTATCTATCATCTATCTATTTATCTATCTATCTATCTATCATCTATCTATCTATCTATCTATCTATCTATCTATCTATCTATCTATCTATCATCTATCTATCAATCATCTATCAATCATCTATCTATCTATCATCTATCTATCTATCATCTATCTATCTATCATCTATCTATCTATCATCTATCAGATAGATGATATAGATATAGATATAGATATAGATATAGATATAGATATAGATATAGATATAGATATAGATATAGATAAAACACGGCTACCTATCTGATATAGATATAGATATAGATATAGATATAGATATAGATATAGATATAGATGATATAGATATAGATATAGATATAGATATAGATATAGATATAGATAATCTATATGCATATAAGGGATGCGGGTGGCGCTGTGGGTTAAACCACAGAGCCTAGGACTTGCCAATCAGAAGGTCGCGGTTTGAATCCCCGCGACGGGGTGAGCTCCCATTGCTCGGTCCCTGCTCCTGCCAACCTAGCAGTTTGAAAGCATGTCAAAGTGCAAGTAAATAAATAGGTACTGCTCCGGCGGGAAGGTAAACGGCGTTTCCGTGCGCTGCTCTGGTTCGCCAGAAGCGGCTTAGTCATGCTGGTCACATGACCCGGAAGCTGTACGCCGGCTCCCTCAGCCAATAAAGTGAGATGAGCGCCGCAACCCCAGAGTCGGCCACAACTGGACTTTACCTTTACTTTAACGGGTTGGTGGCAGCGGGGAAGCGAACACAGTGATGGCACAGGGATCAATAGACCATTAAACGTCCAGGAACTCTGTGTGAGCACCACACACAGCAAGACACAAACAGTTTTCTGGGGAGGGACAGACTTGTCCCCAAGCCCCTGAAAGTGCATTGGGCCAGTGCATGGAATGCCAGCAGATCACAGCCTGAGTGTAAGCAAGAAGTTTTATGTGCTTGTGCTTAGAGCTAAGAAGAAACGTCATGATTTAATTTTTCCTGCTATTTCCCTAAATTCAGCATACATGCCAAACCCCATCAAAATCATAGCTGGAAGAATCTTGTAGGACAACTAATCCAACTCTCTACATGGTGCCAGAAAATCAATGGCCTTAAGTGCAGTCAATGGGTGTGGTGTGTTTTGCCACGGAATTGCTTTGCATATGTATCGATTTGCGCCGAGTCCCGCTCGCGGTACCAAACAGGGTGCTCTTCGTGGGAACAAAGTTATTAAGAATCAGGTTCATGCTGCATTTCGTAAAGGGCACTGCTTCAGTTTTCCTGGCACAGTAAGACCGTTCCTTGCATAATTCCGCTCATTTCATTCAGCGCTGCAGCAATACATTTTAGTCTGAGCATGACTGTGTAATAATGTGCAAATCACAACGGACTACAGTGCCTATTTCTCTTTTATTAAAAAGGAACTGTCGCCATATCAGGGAGCTTGCTGACAAAATAGTTGCAGTAACGCATCTGGCAGAATGGTTGAGAGAGGAGGTTTGCAAGGCCCGGTGCCTTAACCGTTGCTCATAAACAGGGATGGCTTTAATTCACTGTGTGAATAGTGATTTCATGGTCAAGGAAATGCAGCCAGCATTATTTTATATTAGTGCCAAATTAATGTTGCATCAGCACTAAGCAGCACCCTCCCTCCTTAATGTGTGTGTGTGTGTGATTTGAAAGTGGCAATGAAAAATTGTTTTATTTTTACTGGCTTCCACCAGCATATTTAAGCATTTTAAACAGCAACCACTGAAGAAGAGCTATTATTTCCAATGAGAGTGCAGATTTGCAGATTTCAACTAAGCCTTAAAAATAAACCCATTTTAGTATCACTGTGAGGTTGGTTCTTTTTCAAGATCTCTCTCTCTCTCTCTCTCTCTCTCTCTCTCTCTCTCTGCCCCCCCCCCTGCCACTAGAAACATGCAGTTTCAAGTTCCATTGGCCAAGGTTCAGATTTTTAGGGTTGTTTTTTTTTAAAAAAAGAACCTGTTCCACACTATTTCAAAAATACCCTTGCCACTCATGTGCCTTTATGCATAACAACTGTAATTAAGGAAGTGTTAAATATTTATTACCAAGCCTCCAGCACTATTTACTTTTCAGAAAGCTTGCCTGCTTCCCCCCTCTCTTTTTTAATTATCCAAGTAATTTTTCTCCCCAAATAAACTCCCTTAAAAAAGATATTTAACGAGCTAAACCCAATTGCTCTGGGAGCTGGTAAACCATTACAAAAGGGCAAGCCCAGTGATCATATTTATTCTGCTACTGAAATCTATTTACTTGAATTAGAGGAATGAGAGTCAGTGAAGAGCTTTTCTCTCTATTACCAGTAAACCCCCCTTTTTTGTATCAGACTTGTATGAAACCCTGTAGTATGCTAAAACATTTTCAGGAAAGATTAATATTCGCCATAGAAATTCATCATTCTGAAGAATAACATTATTTATTCTCTGACTTTTATTTAATGTCGTTGATTTTGGGTTACTCAACTGGCCTCTGATCATCCCCATCCCTATCACCATCTATAAAATGTTGTAAAGAGGGTCCAAACAGAGTGCATTCATCAAACATTCTGCATAAAATCCGCAAAGTTCTGTCTGATAAATCAACCCTTTTCGAAAACTGACAAATCTTGCTTCGGGAACAAGGTATTCAACAGCTTCATCCACTTTGGGAACTAAACAGAGCTCTGCTGAATATTCTCCAGTTTTGATTTTCATGCAATTTCTTTAGATTATGCAAATGCCCAACTGCTTCAACAATCCCATCCAGCGCCAACGTTTCTCATGATTGCTATAAAAGCTTTCTAGGCATTTTTCTTGGAGCAGCTCCTCTTCCTGGATTCGACACATGGATGACCCCACCCACATGTGGATCATGCAGTGAACCAAAGGATGCCATAATTTGGGATGCCTGGAGATTTCATTTGATCTGCGTTTTGATGCAGAAGTTATTGCACGGGGCTTCCACTGACATATCTGCTTACGTGAATCCTGCTCACTGATTCCTACATCCCTCCTAAGGGTTATAATCAGATTTGGCTCTATGACAAAATAATTTAACGTAACTCAGAATCATGGCAAGTGATGGCGATGCAAAACAAACAAGTGGATTTTTCAATGAAAAATCAGTGGCCCGTCAAAAAAAGTTGTCTCAGGTTTTTGTCTTCTACCTTTGGTATGGCATAGGAACATAGGAAACTGCTTTGCACATAATCAGACCAGCAGTTCAGTGCTATCTGCACTAGAGATGAACAACATTGTGTCCCTAGGTGTGCATACAGTCCCAGAGGCCTTTCCCATTTCCCACAAGGCCCCTGACATTTGAATGCTTAAAAGAAGCACTATTTCGCGGTGCCCAAAGCAGGTTTGCAAATGGGCCCCAATGGGATTAGCAGCCCCTGATCTACACTAACTGGCAGTGGTTTTAGACAGAGGTCTCTTCCTCTTTTTTAAAAAAAAATATATATATAATCTTTATTGATTTTATGATTACATACTATACATATAGACATTACTTTACATTTACATTTACTCCTATGAGTTGACTTCCCTCCTTCCTTCTTCTGGCTTTTTTATGTCATCTCTAAGTTTTTCGCATTGTCTTTATAGATTTTGTATATTGTTGTTCTTCTTTCAACTTTATCCGTACAGTGTCTATATACAAATAAATCTTTCTGTATATATGTGTCTTGTTGTTTCTCTATATTCATTTACAGATACAATTAGTTACCTTGACTGTATTTTACATTTTAATTTATATTGTCATTAACATCCAATAAAGTTTCTTTAAATTTCCCATTATGAGGTTTATTTCCATTCTACTGATTTCACTATTTCACCTTATCCTACAAAGGAATTTCAGAAATAGACTGGAAAGAGAAGCTGCTGAATTGCAACTTATCACCAAACTTAAAACCATGGAGAGACCTGGTCTGAACAAAGACATTGGATTCTTATCTCATTATACATGACAAAGCCATTTTTCACCTTCTCACCCCTTGCTTTTTCCTGTAAGACCTATTGCAGTCGTTAAGAGTCGTCAACAGGCTCATCACAGCTATCTGCCAATCACCCATTCCCACCACCTTTCTGAGTAATACCCCTCCCCACCTTCTCACTATATAGAAGGGTCTGGTAACTTCTGTTTCAGTGTATCTGAAGAAGTGTGCATGCACACGAAAGCTCATACCAAGAACTAACTTAGTTGGTCTTTAAGGTGCTACTGGAAGGATTTTTTTTGTTTTCACCTTATCCTATGTATAACATAATTTTTTCCCATTCTTTTTGAAATGTTTCATCGCCCTGTTGTCGAATTTCTCCCGTTAATTTGGCTATTTCCGCATATTCCATCCATGACCTTGTACTGCCACTCTTCTTGTTGTTGTTTAGTTGTTTAGTCGTGTCCGACTCTTCGTGACCCCACGGACCAGACCACACCAGCACTCCTGTCTTCCACTGCCTCCCGCAGTTTGGTCAAACTCATGCTGGTAGCTTCAAGAACACTGTCCAACCATCTCATCCTCTGTCGTCCCCTTCTCCTTGTGCCCTCCATCTTTCCCAACATCAGGGTCTTTTCCAGGCAGTCTTCTCTTCTCATGAGGTGGCCAAAGTATTGGAGCCTCAGCTTCACGATCTGTCCTTCCAGTGAGCACTCAGGGCTGATTTCCTTCAGAATGGATAGGTTTGATCTTCTTGCAGTCCATGGGACTCTCAAGAGTCTCCTCCAGCACCATAATTCAAAAGCATCAATTCTTCGGCGATTAGCCTTCTTTATGGTCCAGCTCTCACTTCTATACATCACTACTGGGAAAACCATAGCTTTAACTATACGGACCTTTGTTGTCCCTTTCATGGATCACTGCCTTGCCATGGTGAAGGGGCTTGAATAACTCAGAGAAGCTATGAACTATGCTGTGCAGGGCACCCAAGATGAACAGGTCATGGTGGAGAGTTTTGACCAAACGTGATCCACCTGGAGCAGGAACCGGTAAGCCACTCCAGTACCCCTGCTAAGAAAACACCATGGACAAAGACAACAGGTCACTCTTCTACTGTTGGCAATTGTTGTTGTTTCCACACCTGAGCCAGCAGTAACCTCACTACTGTTGTTGCGTATAGGAACAATTTCTGATCCTTCTTATTAAAATCCTCTCCTACCATTCCCAACAAGAATGCCAACAGAGGTCTCTTCCTCTCTGCCTTATCCGGGAATTGAACCTGATATTCGCTGCATGCAAAGCAGATACACTAAGCTACAGCCCTTCCCCACATAAACTAGTTTCATTCTAACCAGGGGAAAAGTAATATAGCTGTCTGCTCAGGTTTTCTTTACTTTTCATTACGATGACATTACAGGAGAGAGTGATATGTATGAGGTGATGTGACAGGTACAGGCTGTGTGTCTAAATGAGTGACGGGATTATAATGTCTGTTTATGAAGTTGGCAAGTGGTACAGAGCGCAGACATGAAAGCAAAGGCAAACTCTATGAGCCTCATACGTCTG
Source organism: Podarcis gaigeae (assembly GCF_964106915.1). Lineage (NCBI taxonomy): Eukaryota > Metazoa > Chordata > Lepidosauria > Squamata > Lacertidae > Podarcis > Podarcis gaigeae. The sequence goes on from NC_139694.1 coordinate 24,429,371, forward strand.
TACCTAGACTGCGCTATCAGAAGTAATAAAAATAATAAGGCATCTCCTTCATATAGTTACTCCTTTATTTTTAGTCACAGAGCAGGAGACATATTTTTATCCTGCTGCTTACCTTTTTTTTTACTGTCCTGATTTAGTTAATGCCTGGATACATTTAAAAAAATCTTTTTATAGGTGTATTTATTTACAAGTGCTTAGGGTGGAAAAATAAACCTTCTTTCAAGGGACATTGGTTTCCTTCTTTTCTGCTAACGTACTTGATACTTTCATCATATTATATACCCACTTCCCCCCCTTGCATAATTAGAAATATTTATTTAATTGCATTTTTGAATCCAACCAACACAGGGGTTAGTAGTCTCTTGGGTCCACTGGCTTGAAACACTGTCAGGGACACCACACCAGACTGCAGTCAAGTACACACTGCAACCTATTATACTGGCAAAAGTAGACTTATTTTAGAAGGGGTGGGAGGAAGGGGACCTGGTGGGCACCAGGGAAGGGCTATGTGACCTTGTGTGCATTGGTGAGTCCTGTATAGCAGCGGTTCTCAACCTGTGGGTCCCCAGATGTTGTTGGACTACAACTCCCATCATCCCTGAGCTCTGGCCTTGCTAGCTAGGGGTAATGGGAGCTGTAGTCCAACAACATCTGGTTTGAGAAAGGCTGATCTATAGCCTGCATGCATGGGCACCTGCCAAGACTCACAACCCAACAGGGGCCTCACCATTCAGATTGCCTGAACCTCTTCCTACTCCAAACCACTTCCACCTGCTTGCTCAGATGATCTCTCCCTTTGGCCCAGATGACCTGACCATGTGAACAATGGTGGTGGCAAGAAAGGGCGGCTGCAGCTATTGCTGCTGCTTCCTTCTCACTGCCACCAATGCTCACAGCAGAATCCCAACAGTGTACCACGAGGAGTCCCACAGAACCCAGAGCTCTTTCAGCACCTTGGAGAGCTACCAGGCTCTTGCTGAGTTGGCTCCACAAGCAGTTGTCTCTGAGACCACCTAGTTCAGGCATAGCCAAACTTGGCCCTCCAGCTGTTTGGGGACTACAACTCCCATCATCCCTAGCTAACAGGACCAGTGGTCAGGGATGATGGGAATTGTAGTCCCCAAACAGCTGGAGGGCCAGGTCTGACCTATTTGCAAATGAAGCAAAGAGAAAACTACAATTTTTAGTGGGTGGAGTAAGTTTTAGTGGTGTAGCCTTATTGGAATTCATCGAATGGGTCTGCATTGCTCCGGGACAGGAAGAAGGAAGTCAAATGACACCGAGTTGGTCCAAAGAAAGAGTTTATTCTGCTCTCCGGATAGCAGAAGGCACTTGCATGGTGAGTCCACAGCAAGTCCAAAGAAATGTCAAGTTTCATGCTGTATATATACCCTCCAGGCACCCTCTCCCTCCTCCTCTAGGAGCCCAACCACGTCAGCCTGTGTACGCAGGTTGATATCACATATGTTCCTGCTCTGGTACTCTCAACCATAAAAGGATCTTCCTTCCTGTACTTCTGACCATACAAGGATCTTCCTCTTCCTACTCTTATCTTGGGAAGAGGTCATCATCTACGGGAACACGCTTTTGGCGTTTTCCCCGGACATCGGCCTGGGCGTATTTTGTGGTCAGCACATAAGATAAGGTACACACGCATCATCCCTGCTGTACTGGAACTTGGCAAGGTCACTCATTGCCGCCACGGACTGATAAGGGAGAGAGCTTTGTTCTTGTTATGGATTTGCTCAACGGCTCAAGTTTATGCATTTTAGCTCAGGAAAAATAGGGATTTTGGTGCAGTTTAAAACCGCCTGCAGAGTAAGTTTTTGGGTTTTGGGAAACCCATTCCTTCAGTGGGTGGAGCAGCAGAATCCATCCGATGAAGAAGCCACCACCTCTTGGGAAAACTTGGATGTGAGCAATTCACTCACAAACTAATTGGTGAGAACGGCATTCTTTGAAAATCCATGGTAGTGATTGGTAGTGAATCCCATAAGCTGCTAAGTGGAGTGGTGAGAAGCATTGCCCTCCTGGACTTTATAAGTCTGTGAATGGCTACTAATCACAATGGCCATATGCTACCTTTAGGATCAGAGGCAGTATGCAGAAAAATACCACCTGCCCGGGAGCAAACAATGAGTGTACTGTCACCCTCATTTCCTACATGTGGGCTTCCTGGGAGCAGCTAGTTTGCCACTGTAAGAAACAGAATGGTCAGGTGGGTGATCTGATCCAATGGGACTCTTCTGACGTTCTTAACTCATTTAACAGATATTCATAGAATCGTTCAGATGGAAGGAACAACGAGAGTCATCTGGTCCAACCCACAATGCAGGAATGTTTTGTCCAATGTGGGGCTTGAACCCACGACCCTGAGATTAAGACAGGCAGCCCTTTTTAGGGAAGCTTTTTATATTTGATGAATCATTGTATTTTAATATTCTGCTGGAAGCCACCCAGAGTGTCTGGGGAAAGCAGCCAGATGGGTAGGGTATACATAAATTATTATTATTATTATTATTATTATTATTATTATTATTACGTGGACAGGCGGAGTCCCCAGATCCCACGTGGTCCCCCCGTCATGTGGAATAACGACTCAAGACAACGTGCTATGGGATTAAATTGGCCACAACTTTATTAAATTTCAAATGTGGGTAGACCTTGGCTCAGGCATTGGGCGTTCTCCCTCCCCAGTCCCCAGCCGGGGACCACGGGAGCATCAGGGTTATCCAGTGTGTGTGTGGGGGGGGGATGGGCCGGCTCTGGAGAACATATGTTCAAGCAGAGATAGCCGCCCCCGTTACGCCGCCGCCGCAGGGGAGAGCAATGACGACCTTTCGGCGTACGGTCAAAGCCTCCCTTCAGAAAACCCCTTTAACGGGGAACCCTGGTATCGCTATCGCAAAGAGGAAGATGGACTAAAGGATTCTGCCCAAGGCCTGATACCGCCACCCGAGACTGCAGATCCACCCTCTATTGTGTGGGCAGGTAATCCCTCCCCTACCTGGCCTGGTCTCCTTGGCAACGCTTCCCCCAGGTCGGATTGGACAACTGACTGAGGTAGGCGGAGACCTCCAGGTATCCCACCTGAGGGAAGGCAAAGCCAAGCCTATGCTGTTGGAGCCGCTCCAGATCTAGGGGCTGCACGCGTCCACGCAAAGGGCGCCCCCCGTTTTAAGCTCATTTAAGATCATCATCATCATCATCTCTTGCTCTACCGACTGCCCCCAGCTGATTCTGATTTTTTTTCTCATATTATACAAGCAAGGAAAATATTTTCCTCTCCTTCGTTGTTGACTTTGATGAAACACTCTTATATCAGCTTCCACCCTCCCCAAGCCTCAACCTCTTTTGCTTTAGTTCTTCTTCTCTAGCCCCAACCAGACATTTTCTGCATTTCTATACTAAACAAGGGGTGGGGGAGAGAGGGACAGTGCCCAGCTGCCCTGCTCACCACCATTTGAGCTATCTGAAAGTATCTGAAAACTGAAGGGCCTCAGCTATGAATGCAGAATTTGCTGTACACACATCAATACCATTTTACAGATGTCCTACTGAAAACATGGATATCAAGTGGGCATGGTGCCTTCAGGATGTAGGAATGGTCTCATTTTACCCTCCATGTATTTAGATTATGCATGGAGAGAACCAAGTCCCTGGCACTTCCGAGATCTTGCGTCTGAGCAGTTTCCCATTATACATAGCTATCATCATCTTCAATTGTAGGACTTTATCCACAGCAGCAGGTCTGAGAATTGCTGCAATACTTCCTCCCTCTTCTACTGATTCTGCCTTTGTCATTATTTATTGGCTTTGTGTGAGCACACCAGCAATATGAAGTCATTATATAAAGCATACAATGGTTTTATAGTACAGTAAGATGGCCTGTAAAAGTGATATCATGTGCTGTCTGTTTATATTAAATGCTCTGAAGGCACAGTCTTGGTAAAACTGCAGTGCAGTACATTGCTTCAAATTACTAAAGAGGTTTGGTTGATGAAGAAGGACGGCAAGCTTGAGGATGTGATGGGCTTGGCTTTCTGACAAGCAAAAGGCACATTTCATACTATAATACAGGCACAGGCAAGCTCGGCCCTCCATATGTTTTTGGGACTACAACTCCCATCATCCCTGACCACTGGTCCTGTTAGCTAGGGATGATGGGAGTTGTAATCGCAAAACATATGGAGGGCCGAGTTTGCCTATGCCTGCTATAATAGCTGAAGCATAAGGGGGCAATAGCATCATAGGGATGGAGAATTTAGGCCTGGTTCCAACATTTCACAGTCCAGGCAAATTGGCCATTGTTACCTACCCTCAAATATTTCTCTAATGAAAACAGAGACATCCTAGGAAATGTGGGACATTCTGGGATCAAATCAGAAACCACAACAGCTTCTGTAAATCCAGGACTGTCCCTAGAAAATAGGGACAGTTGGAGGGTCTGCAATGAGACTCTGGCCAGGCTATACCCCTTCCCCAGCCACACCCCACACCCCTTCAGGCACTATTCTTGAGTATTTCTGCCTGGCTGAAAGGTACACTTGAACTCTTATAATATTTCTTGCTTTCCTGGATAGATGGTAGAGGGTTTGTGTGCAGAAACTTGCCTGATGTACAAAGCAAAAAAAAAAAAAAAAAAAAAAAAATGCATTTGTTCCTCTGCCCATCTTTGCCTTTGACTCCTCCTGCCACTGGTCATGTGGCCCCTGGAAGATTATGTGGTCCTTGGGCTGAAAAATGTTCCCCACCCCATCTTACCCAATGGTAAGCGAACATGGTTAATGATTCGCATTGGGGCTTCTTGGCTGCAAGAGAGCAATAAGGTTACCCATGACATAACTATAGTTCATTGGTAGAACTACTTGCAACTTCAGCAAATGGGGGAAAGAAGAAGTGAGCAGTATTCTGGTTACACTATGACAAGATGGAAGAGTGGCTTAGATATGACAGAAGCCATAAGACTGGCATGAGAAAACAGGAAAATTATAATAATAAAATAATAATATATTGTTCTGGGCACCTCCCCCAAAATATTAAAAATACGATAAAACATCAGACATTAAAAACTTCCCTAAATAGGGCTGACTTCTGATGTTTTCTAAAAGTCAGGTAGTTGTTTATTTCCTTGACATCTGATGGGAGGACGTTCCACAAGGCAGGCCCCATTACCAAGAAGGCACTCTGCTTGGTTCCCTGTAACCTCACTTCTCGCAGGGAGGGAACCACCAGAAGGCCCTCAGAGCTGGACCTCAGTGTCCAAACTGAACGATGGGAGTGGAGACACTCCTTCAGGTATACTGGGCTGAGGCTGTTTGAGCTACCAGTAGTTAATTTGGCCTACTGGTACTCAAGAATCTAGTAAATAGCCTTGCTAGAAAAGTTTCCATAAACTGAAAATCTCTAGAAATTTTCTCTAGTAAAAAAGTTAGGGGATTTTGCTGCATGGTCTGATCTCACATTGTTTACAAATAAGGAAGTATATGAACAGATGGTTTCTCCTGCCAATGCTGAAGTATGGGTTATGAAAATACAATCAACAAGATACAACTCATCCATGCCTTTATTTTTTTTCATATTTTACTCTGGTTATATTTCTATTCATATGATGCACACATGATTAAAGAAAAGAAAGGGAATTAAGATTAATACTTTTGTTTGAGTCGCCTCGTATTCAACGTATTGGTAATTACTGTGGTATTTTATTTTTCAAATACGGTACATAGAAGTATTTGTTAAAGCTCAACAATATTCTGCTGTACTTGTGTTCCGTATCTGCATTTATGTTGCATATTGTTATTTTTGTTTTATTTTCTGGTATCTTCTCTCTTTTCCTTATTTTGTCTTCTGTAATTTTTTCCTTTTCTTATAATTGTAAAACTTCTTCAGTAAAAATTATCTGGAAAAAGAAAACATGATAATTCCTCAGCAATGGGGCTCCGTGTGGAAGTTCCGGCTAACCATTCAACTACACACACACACATACACACACATTCTATACTCAAGGAACATCACTTCCTTCAAATAGAAGATGAATGTTGCAACATTTTCAGACAAAGAACTAGTGCAGTTCTCTTGTGCTGTATCAGAGGGATCTCGAAAAGACTTAACAAGTCAATTAAATCACCAAGGGCCAAATTATGCAGAAAGACTAAATGGAGTGAAACTTCTTTTTATGTCAGCAAGAGTTTTGCTTGAACAAGAACTGCATACATTGCCTCATGCTCAGCCCATGAGGTATGCAGCACCCAAACATTATCGTGGTTTTATGGATTTGGTATATTGGCAACGCAAGAGAGGAGAAGAACCCAGCCCGTAAAATTTAGTGAATTTGAATGTGACAGCCTGGCTACATCTGATACACTTGATAAGATTCTTCATAGAAATATAGCCTTCTAGGCTTCTGGGCCTTCAGAGGCCTCATTGAAGATTAGGGCTTGAGATATGATTGACTTATGTTGTGGACACTGTTCTGAGCTTATCTTGCTCCAGGTTCAGAAGCTTAACTAAAGTAGTTGTCCCCATGAAAGGTGGTGCCATATTACTTAAGAAATCATATATCTACTCAAAAATAAGTCCCATGGTCCCATTGAGTCCTATTGAGTCCTATGATGGCCATTCCCAGTCAGGTGAGCATATGATTAGACCCTTTTAGCGCAATCCACTTAATTCAATGTGACTTGCTTCCAGGTAAATGTGTATGGGAATGCAGTCTTAGTCATATCTACCTTTGGATATGACGGAATGTTTATTTAGAGAGAGAGAGGGTGCATAACCTACACTAGTAAGCACTCCTGTAGCGCCTATTTACCAGGGTATGCCCCCATTTTCTGATACCAGTCCCATGAAAACCATGGTTTCTATTTTGTTGCAATTATGCCTTTTGGTTGACATTTGAGGATGCATTAAACAAAACAAATTAAAACAATTCTTTAAAAAGATAGTTAAAAAGACTCTTCTGAAAAACCTAAAAACTCCCTTAAAAGAATCAAATCTCCGGAAAAAGTTGTATGATGTAAGAAAGTCTTTAAAAGAATCCTTCCGAAAGGATATATACCTGATATCTGAAGAAGTGTGCATGCACACAAAAGCTTTTACTTAAAACTACTCAGTTGGTCTCTAAGGTGCTAGATTATAATTTTAAAATTCTTTTGGAAGGATTCTTTTAAAGATTCTTATTCTTAATGAACCCTCATGGTTTTCCATTTCTTCTCTGACTACATCCCATGTCCTTTGATTGCCTCCAAAAACCAGTTGCTGTTTTTAAATGACTCACTGGCACGTCTTCTTCTTTCTAACCCCCCCCCCCCCAATAAAGCTGTGTTCTAGTCAACTAAAATATTGCATTGGGCTGAAAGAGTCCATAAAAGCATTGAAGAAATTATACTCTACTGCACTTTGAACTACCTGCAGGCCATTCCTTCCAAAAAACAACAACAGAGTGCCAGATTTTGATATCAATATTTCCTTGAACTATGGTGAAATCTCTACTGACAAAGAATCTCAACGGGTGAATGGAAGTAGAAGACTTTATTTTGGATGCATAGGTTTGTTATGATTCGATGGGGAAATTCATATGTCAAGATGTCAGCATTGCCAGATGAATGTTAGAATAGAAGCAGATGTGTCTTCCAGACTGGATTTTGCACCTTTCTAGAAATTTGGGTTCTCTCTGTCTGTCATTTGTACCAATGCTTGCATACATCACAGAACAAGCATATTACTAACAGCTTGAGTCGCAGGAGGAGGAAAGAGGAACAGGGGGAACCTTGTGTTTTCTTATGGTGTAGACCATCTTTTTCAACCCAAGGACCACATTCACTTTCAGGGACCACATGCCAGTGGTGGATGGGAAAAACACATTAAAATGTGAACTAAATCAATTTGTTTCCCCTCCCTATGCCATCCCCCATACTGCCGTGAGTCATGAACCTCCCATTTTAACACACACCCTCCAACATTCATTTGATGAAAATAGGGACACCCTATTCAATTATTATTATTATTACTATTACTATTATTATTATTATTATTATTATTATTATTATTATTACCCCATCCATCAGACTGGGTTGGCCCAACCATTCTGGGCAGCTTCCAACATATATAAAAACGTAATAAAACATTCAACGTTAAAAAAAAAACCTTCCCTACACAGGGGATGCCTTTAGATGTCTTCTAAAGGTTGTATAGTTACTGTACTTATCTCCTTGCCTCAGAGGTTGCATAACTCCATACCCCCCAACATTTCTCCAATGAAAATAGGGACGTCCTAAGGAAAAGCAGGACATTCCAGGATCAGACCAGAAACCTGGATGGCTTCTGTAAATCCAGGACTGTCCCTGGAAAATAGGGACACTTGGAGAGTCTGTTTACATTCCTGCAATGCTACTGATACAGCATCACTCAGATGATTTGCAGTGGTGGTGGTAGTGAATTAAATGGTGGCTTATAGTCTACAGCCAGCATTGGAGGGCACCTATCCAAGGACACTTTGTTTTGCCAAATCTGGAGGTAGTTATTAGTCCCACTGTGTTCAATGGGCCTTATTGTTGTTGTTTAATCGTTTAGTTGTGTCCGACTCTTCGTGACCCCATGGACCAGAGCACGCCAGGCACTTCTGTCTTCCACTGTCTCCTGCAGTTTGGTCAAACTCATGCTAGTAGCTTCGAGAACACTATCCAACCATCTCATCCTCTGTCGTCCCCTTCTCCTTGTGCCCTCCATCTTTCCCAACATCAGGGTCTTTTCCAGGGAGTCTTCTCTTCTCATGAGGTGGCCAAAGTATTGGAGCCTCAGCTTCACAATCTCTCCTTCCAGTGAGCACTCAGGGCTGATTTCCTTCAGAATGGATAGGTTTGTTCTTCTTGCAGTCCATGGGACTCTCAAGAGTCTCCTCCAGCACCATAATTCAAAAGCATCAATTCTTGGGCCTCAGTGGGCCTTACTCCTAAATAAATGTGTGTAGGATTACAGCCTTATTTATGACTCAGTGTAGCAATGGAGCATCTATGTATCATGATAGCGAAACTACCACAGAAGCCATATCCCTTTACTTTGCTGGGAGTCAATTGTGCAGTGCTAACAGTGTCAGCTCTTCTCCCTTTGTATCAGTGTCAGGTGATTTCTCACTGATGAGTTGTAGTGATTTTCTGACCTACTAACAGGCTCAAACTGCAGAGCAGCTATCAGTCAATGTGTTTAAGTGCACAGCTACCATTAACTTTAAATGGGATATTACTCTTGGAATTACTTCCACAAATTAAATAACTCAAAGGCTTAGAGGAATAGTCTACACAGATCACTTAGAATCCTTAGAATGGCCATCATACCTTGGTACCTTTTAATCTCCCTTAAAGTTACACATTTCAAACCTGGCAAGTTCTTCTTAATGGAAATTGGTTCACACACACAAATACACACAAAGAGAATATTGACTTTGGAGTGTTTTAGGCCATAAATCCCTTTATATGCTTAACGGATTCCTTGAAGATTTACTAATACTAAGTATTTCTAAAAAGACAGAAAAAAGATTATAAATCCACGTGTTTAATGTTTACCATAATGAAATTACTGAATTCAATTGTTTTCAGGTGTAGGCTAAGGGGTTATTTTGCTTTCTTTCTTTCTTGCTTGCTTATTTATTCATTTATTTATTTAATATCCCGTGCTTGCTCCCAAAGGAGCCTAGTAATTTGAAAAGAATATAAACACAACAGGTTGCATGCACTCAGAGCAGACACGTTTAAATTAATGGACATAAGTGAGCCATGTCCATTAGTTCCAATAGGTCTACTCTGAATACAAACATTGAACACAAATCAATAATCTGGTTCATGGGGTATGTTTATTTTGCTTTGTTTTTAATTTTTGGAGCAAAATGTCATACCACCTGCCTATGCAGTGGATGTAGGCAGGACCGGATTTAGGTTTGATGAGGCCCTAAACTACTGAAGGTAATGGGGCCCTTTATATGTCCAGCTGTCCTTTGTCACCAACAAATTGTCGCTGGTTTTTGTGTGTGTTGAATATACACTACATGGTAATTTATATATTATATATTATATATGTTCTGTTTGTTTTTGTATTGTGTGTTGTTTTGTTTTTAATATGTGTTGGAAAACTAATAAAAATATTATAAAAAAATATTTTATTTCTTTTTTTATCTTACATTTTGAAAATGTACATCCAGTTGTTTTTCCTTGAATTTTTTTTGCCCGCCCCCCAAGAGAGTGGGGCTCTAAGCTATGGCTTGTTTAGCTTATGTGTAAATCCGGCACTGGGTGTGGGGACAGCCAACTCCCACTGACTGGCTGCAGTGGTCCATATGATTTCATTGTGGTGCTATTATGCAGGATGCTGTGGATACCGAAGAAGAAGAAGAAGAAGAAGAAGAAGAAGAAGAAGAAGAAGAAGAAGAAGAAGAAGAAGAAGAAGAAGGATGATGCCTAAAAATTAGGTGCCAAGGAACATTAAGACAATACAAACATTCAGCCAGGTGAGCATTGCTCAGAGAGCTTTGGTGGCTACGTTGAATACACTAATCATGGAGCACATGTCAAAATTAAATAATGCTCAACACAGGTCTACTCCCAAACTGGATGCATGTGTGAAACAGATAATGTCATCTGGAAACGGATAGTGGTAATGACCTGAAATAAATGAGCCGTCTACTTACAGTAGCTGCAGTGGTGCAATGAAGGGAACGGAAAGGTGAGAGGGCTTTTTCTGTAATAGTAACATGCTGTTTGCGGCATTAAACAACAATAATGTTTCCCCTTTTAAAGTATATTTGAACTGCTGTGTGATTGTGTCTAACAGACTGAATTACAAATAAGGAAGTCCTAGATTCAAATTGTGCATTTGCCACCAAATAACCTTTGGCAAATTTGCTCTCAATCTCAGGCCTCCTCTCCCATCTTCACTATGGGGTTAATTTTGCATTATAGACATTTTCGTGTGTGAGAGAAACAGGAGGATACCCTTGTATGTGGAGAGGTTTCAATACTCCTAAGTGCTAAATAAATACTAAGTAACATTATTATCAAGAAGACAAAATAGAATGTCTTCTTTAAGAACAGCAGCCCAAATTAATGCCGTCTGTAGTTGAAGTGATTATAAAGATAGATTAATTTGCCTATTATTTTTGCTGTTTTTTATTATTTAAGAAATCGTGATAGATTGATTCAATTGTAGATTAAGCATTGTTTTATTGGACAGTAAGGAAACTTTTACGGGATTCTTGCCCACAGTAGTAGATATGATGGTTATCTGAACTGAATTTGCCCATTCCCGTCCATTTTAGTTCACTGATGCCCAGGATGTCAATATTTATTCTTGCCATCTCATTTTTGACCACATCCAACTTACCAAGGTTCATGGTTCTTACATTCCAGGTTCCTATGCAATATTTTTCTTTAGAGCATTGGACTTTCCTTTCGCTTCCAGGCATATCCGCAACTGAGCGAACTTTCGGCTTTGGCCCGGCCGCTTCATCAGCTCTGAATCTGCTTGTACTTGTCCTTCACTTTTCCTCAACAACAACAACAACAACAAAGGAAACTTATTTTTCCCTGAAGATTCAGGTATTGGCAGGTGACCAGACTCAATGGGCTAATACTGCTATTTGTTCTTCCGTTTCAATAGTGTTTTGTGAAACTCCTTTTTGCTGGATGGGCTTACATTTAGCCCTGAATCATGTTGGAACCTATGCTGTGCCAGTCTGCTGGTCCATCAATTTCAGTAGCATCTACACTGTCAGAGAATGGTCTAAATCTGAAGATTGGGGAGTGCAGTCGCAGACAGATCAGCTTCTCTCAGAAGAGGAGGGGGAGTATTTGTCAGGAGTTCAGCCTACACTCGAGTAGGACCCTGGCAGAGACACATGCCTGACTGGCATGTTCCCTCCCTCCTGGTCGATTGTTCGGGAGCTTCATAAGCTTTCTTCTGCCTGAACATCACAGCAACCAATGCCAACCGACACCGGCACACTTAGGGATCCACAGAGTTTGCACATTTCGCGTGACAGACCTCAGCAACTCAGCATTTTGGCTAATCTATTTTATTTACATATAAACACACACACAGAGAGAGCACTGCAACATGGCTCCCTCTCTCTCTAGCATCAGACAGCAAAGAGAAAAAGACAAAGGACAATAGTCCCACTTCACGGAACACAGTAACACAAACATCCATTCTTTGTCACTTCCTACTCTGTGGAGTCAAAACACATACCGTCATGTGTGAAGGACAAAAATCCCATGACTGCAATCATAGATCAGGAATTCTAACAGTATTCCTCCCCCCCCCCCCCGCCTCCAGCGTTTTCAGAAGCAGAGAGACAGGCAGACACAGACACAGAAGCTGAACAGATTAGGGACAAGCTACCCAGTGACAAGAGATCCAGAAGGGAGGGGGCAGTTGGGACCCACATCAATTGAGAATGTGGCGGGAACCCCCTCCCCACGGACTCTGAGGTCCAAACGTATCAGAGAACAAAGGAGGCAGAGAGGGGGAGGAACTTCCCATTGGTGCACTCCTTTCTGCGGAAATAGGACGTTGGATTCAGAGTAGACAACTGCCCTCCTTGTGGGGAAGATGTGTATTTTGTGGCCACAACATGAAACTGTATTAAAAGGACTATAAAACTATCAACTGCTCGTTAATTCTTATCTGTGAAGTTACCGAAGGGAGGGAAGGACTCTCCGAGCTTGACATACACTGAAGACGTGGAAAACCTGTGCCCCCCCCCAGGTCATCATCCCATCATCATAAACTCCCATTATTCCTGATCATTGGTGATGCTGTCTGGGTGCCAGGTGTGCGTCCAGGAGCCAGGCCCTGTGACCAACTTTGCAGGACTCCGGCCTTCCTAAGTTTGTTCTGAAGAGGCAAGGCGCAACCACACAGGTGAGGCCAATTGGTAACTCACAGCACCTGGTGGCAAGTGTTGGGAAGGGTTATAAGGTCAGCATTTCCCTTCGGCTCTTTGCAACAGCAACATGTTTCCTGCCTTGCTGCACTTGGCTTCTTGCTTCCTGATCCTTGAACATCGAACCTCGAACCTCGGCTTCTTGACTCCTTGCTTCTTGATCCTCAGACCCCTGACTTCATGACTCCTTGCTTCCTGACCCTTGGACCCTTGGCTTCTTGACTCTTGGCTCTCTGACCCTCAGACTCTTCACTCCTGACTCCTGGCTTCTGGATCCCTTGTCCTGCTCCCATGCCGCCATCTTGCCCATGGTCCTGAAGTCCCCTGCCGGGACTTTGATCACCCATGAACTGGACCATGATACTGGGAATGATGGGAGTTAAGAGTCCAACAATATCTGGAGGTCCAACGGTTCCCCACCACTGGACTATTTTGACAGCTGGCTGGGGAGGAGCCTTAGGGAGAAGTAGGAGGCCCAGATCCTCAGTCCTGGCAACTGCTTCATCAGGCCAGTCCTGCCCATGGAGTTCTGTGTTGTGTTTGTCTCTCTGAACAAAGAATCAACCTTACCGCTCTTCTCTGAATTTCTGTGCTGAACCAACCTTGACACTGGGTGATGGTTACTACTACATGGATTTTGCATTCTACCTGAGCTACAGCCATTGCTGTGTCTGCCCACAAAGAGTTTGTTGGCATAGCAAAACGGCAGTTTTTACAAACAGAAGCCTTGCATCTTTCAATGGTAATCGCAATTGCACTTTCAAATAAGTCTCAGTGTCTCTATCCATGCTCTCCCTTTTGCTGAAAAGGTGACATGTCCTTTTGAAAACCCACTTTCTCTAGTGGGTGTCAAGTAATTGGTTTCTTTTCATGTCAACCTTTTAACCAGAGGCTGCAAAAGGTTTAGGGCACTGTGAAATCATCAAGGCAATTGAACCTGCGTGTTTCACACTGAGAATTAGCATTGTTAGGTGAAGCTATGGCAGATAACATCACCAGCCTTGAGAATTTTTTTTTTATTGTGAAATGGTTTCCTTATCAGTGAGGTTAATGAAGATGTCAGCAAGTGGGACGGTGCCCCCGCCCCAATTTGAATTGCTTTCACCTCCAATCCAACTTGGAAAAGGTGTTAATCAGTACATTAATCTTATCAGCAGCTGAGGAGCTGGCTTTGGAAATGTCCGTTTCTGTTTTTCATTAGGGGGGGAAAACCTCCAGAAGATAATTATTCTTAAAATCTATATGACCAATATTACCATGCCTATTCCCTTTGCTTCTAGTGAAAACTTTTTTGCAAAATGGAGACATGGATAGATGGACTCTGGAGGGCAGATAGAAGACAGTAGCATGAGCAGTACAAACTTCAGCTTACTTTCTTGCACACATCAGGATATGTTGGGTTATCCACATCTTGACAAGGGATGGCACTCAGTGTGAACATCGATCCATGCCCAAAGATGTCCACTTCTTATTAGGATGCAATGATGGCCACCAACTTGGAATGCCTTTTAAGGAGGATTCATGGTGGATAAGGCTATCCATGGCTGTGTCTCGAGGCCCCAAGACCCACCCCCGAAAAGAAATACCGTATTTTTCGCTCTATAGGACACACTTCCCCCCCCCAAAAAATGAAGGGGAAATGTGTGTGCATCCTATGGAGCGAATGCAGGTCCTTGGCTTTAGCGATAGCAACGCGAAGCCTCTGAAGTGCAGAGGGAGAGCTCCCCCCGCGCTCCGGAAGCTTTGCATTGCTTTCGCTGAAGCCACATGAAGCCCCCGGAGCACAGCACGAACGCACGAATCTGGTGAACTGGGTTTGCTTCCCCGCTCCTTCACATGCAGCTGCTGGGTGACCTTGGGCTAGTCACGCTTCTATGAAGTCTCTCAGCCCCACTCATCTCACAGAGTGTTTGTTGTGGGGGAGGAAGGGAAAGGAGAATGTTGGCCTCTTTGAGACTCCTTCGGGTTGTGATAAAGTGGGATATCAAATCCAAACTCCTCCTCCTCCTCCTCCTCCTCTTCTTTTAATTTGTTAGAAGCCACCCAGAGTGGCTGGTGCAACCCAGTCAGATGGGTGGCATATTATCACCATCATCATCATCTGAGACTGCAAATAGTGGTGGAGAGAGTGAGAGAGAAGCATGCCTTTCTTCTGGGATGCTTCATTGACCATTAAAGAAACAAAGCTACATTGATTTAACGGACCACACATGTTGCAGTCAATCCCAGTCAACTATTTTAACCATCCAATACAAACATGGATTGAACGCTCTATGGAACTGGACCTAAATTTAAATCATGTACCCATATTTCCCCCCCCCCCAAAAAAAAACAACAACAACCATGTGATGTATATATATCCATACTGTCGTCCAACCATGATATTATATACGTTATATAGGAAATAAGTTTCATTTCACATGCATGGTATACTTAGGACCATGCTTACCAAGCGTTCTGTGTTCATTTTGTGATCTTGTTGCACAGTTAATTTCCCATACGCACTGAAATGAAAAAACAACTAGCACCATAGCTTTACGGTGCAGAAATGAAATGTAAGAGTCATTATTAAAACATACAACCTTTTATATCACATTTTATCTATCCCGGCTGATGATCTGAGTAGAAATGCCCATACTTGACCTTGATGACTTCATGCTTTAGAAGGTATTGTGAGCCAGGCAGATGGTATTTCAAATGCAGTTTCCCCAAAGGGAAAGGCTCGCCATCTGACATTATATACTTTGTAAGTTTGTCTGAATAAATGAACTTTTCGATTTCCACCTACAGTTTCAGCCATTCAGCTTCTGGAATTTCATACTTCTCATTTTAGATAGCCCCATCCAATTGATACATGGCTAGGATGGTACTACTGAAGCTATGTTACCTATGTGATCAAAAGCGCATTTCACAGCTCTACTGTCCAACACTACAGCGCAGTTTCCAGAGCATGGCCCTTGGGTCTTCTAGACAAACTCATTGTGATTGCATTTGTTAGGATCTGTATATGTTTCAGATAGTCTGTTTTTTGTAGAGCTTCTAGCATCATTCTCTTCAGTCAGTAGAAGAACAGATTAAGGGATTGTATCCAATGCATTATGTGCACGCACAGAACAGCTTACTGATTACACAACAGAACTTCAATTTCCACCCCTTCCTTGAAGCCCTCTGTGTTCCTTCAAAGTGTGCACTGGAGGGTTTGAAGACCCTTCAGAGTGGTTTTGGTGGGATTCACATGAGGAGGATGAGATGTGAAGAGGACCCCCACTTGCACAACACTCGATTCCACACTAATGCTTTAGTGCAGGCATCCTCAACCTCTGGCCCTTTAGATGTTTTGGACTACAATTCCCATAATCCCCGACCACTGGTCCTGTTAGCTAGGGATCATGGGAGTTGTAGGCCAAAACATCTGGAGGGCTGCAGGTTGGGGATGCCTGTTTTAGTGCATTGATCAGTAGGGTCTAATTTTCACTGACAAGGCTGCAAATTAAGGACACACTTATTTTGGTGCTTGTTATGTTTCTGCTTTGTTATTAGTGATAATAATACAAAAGCAAATATTAAAGATGGCCTTTCTTTCTAGCAACAGTAGCTCCTTCAGTATGTTAATATATTGATGTGTCAAAAGCACTGGTATTAACATTTGGGTAACATACAAGTCTATTTACGTGTACTCAATTATTTGCAATCAATTCACTGGCTATATTGATTCATCAATTGGGCTAGTGTTTTGTTTCTGCCTGCAATAACAATAGCCAGGGATAGATTGGGTCGACTGCTCTGCACATATCTACCTGGCAACGTGAAAAAGTGAGGCAAGTCTAAGATGATGTTTTAAAAAGGAAGAGTGGAAGTGAGAAATGCAGGAACTGTTAAGTTAAAAACCATCAAGGGGGACACAAACCAATCAACTGGACTAGAGCTCTTTTTTCAGCTGGAACTCTCCAGAGCTCAGTCCCAGCACCTCTTAGGTGGGCACCCTTGTTATTCGAAGAGAATGAGGGTGGTGTTCATTGTGAGTTCTGGCACCTCTTTTTCGAGAAAAATATCACTGACTGGGACCTATCAAGCCAACACAATTCTTCATTCTTTGTTGCCTTTTTTATTTTCTAGATCACAAATTTAAGCCGATATCACATTGAAAGATTAAAGAATGAAAAAGAAAAAAGAATTAAATTGAGTCCCATATCTTCAACAAGTAAGCTGTAAGAAAGAGAGAAAATAGTATGGAAATGGAAGGAAGCTGGTAATTAAAGATCCCCCACACACACCTTCCTGGGGAACAGAAGCCAAATAATTAAGGAGAAATACAACTCACTACTAATCTCTCACCTGCAATGAACAGGGCACAATATCCTGACATAACCTTCAAGGATGAAGCTTTTAGGCTGCAATCCTGTGGTCATTTTACTTGGGTGTAATCCCCATTTAACACACTAGGACTCACATGTGAGTAAGCAAGCATTGGGTAGCACTGTTAATTAACATGGTTGGAGATCAAAGCTGAATGGGACTTCCTTGTGAGTTAACAGAAAGATCTCAGCCATAGGGAAGAAGGGCACTGCTGGTTAATATAGTGCTATATTAAATGCTCCGTGAAACCTCCTTTTTAATTCCACTGCCAGCTAATAATGGAAAAGCAATGCCTCAGCAGCACTAAAGGGCAATGCATCCACTGCCAAGAGGGCGTTCAGTCAAAGGAGACTGTGAAGAACAATACTGAGAGCATCCTATGAAATCCTAGAAATGAAAGTGCATTATAAGATCACATTGACATCTAAATGAACTAAAGGCCATGAAATAGAACTACCAATGCTTTAAAGTTTTGTTTTTTTCCCTGCTAAGTGAGGCACAGCTGAAGACTAAAAATGGAACATGTAGCCAGTAAGATAATGGACTCTCTATTTGAGTTTCATAAGGCTAGGGATGTGCTTCAGTCTTGAGTCTTCTTTAAGTGGTTTCTAATCAGGTTTCATAAACTCTGGTCCATTTCTTGCTCTCAGTTACATCATGACTGATGACAAAAAGGAGTTATTAAGGAGTAATTAAGAGGACATGCCTTTTTCTGTGTGGTTAAGGGAACAGAGTTTTAGGATAGCGTGACCAGTTGGGCTGCACTGGGCACCGACACCACAATGAGTGCAAGAAACAGTGGGGGCACAGAATTTTAGAATCGCATAGAGCACTGCTGAAATTTGAGAGCCCCAAGTCCACCACTGAATGGAGTGGTATGTTTGGAAGTTTCCAAGGTAGTTGGCTTGTTTTCCCAGCTTCTGGAACATTTGTAGTCTGGCTTGCCTGCCAAATTTGTATCCTGGTCCTCTTCCAAAGCACTCAGGGGGGGCATGCTTTTGGTTATCTTATTCTTTAGGCAATCCTGTTGCTATCCCAGTTTATCCTTACAAGAATCTTGTTTGGCTGAGACATAAGAATGTTCTGTTTAATCCACTGGGGAAGAATTGGCAGGCCAGATGGAGAAGGGGGAGTGAATTGTGGGAACCTGGACTCTGACTCCGGCTCTTATGGAAAGGGGAACAGGAACCCTGACTGTGACCTCTGACTCACACCCTCCACCCAGGATACGAATTCTAACATAACCTTTCTGTTACTATTGCTCAGGCTCGCCCAACCCTGGATTAGCCACATGGGTGATCTCACCCAATCGGAGATGGGAGAACAGTATGTAATACCATATAGATGGCTTGATTTGGTCAACATTTGATTTGGTTTAGAAATATCACAGAGGGTAATGTAATGAACAGGTAACATATGTGGTGACGTGGAAATAGCTGGAAGCGGGAGGTGTTTTTTGCGCTCCTGAAAATATTAATGAAAAACCAAATTCCTGCCAATACAGCGATCACCTCTCTCATTGCATAGAGGAACAAAAAGGCTGGGCATTTATATACTCTTTACCCAGCAATGTCCAACTGGTCAACCGCGATCGGCAGGTAGATTGCCTGTGTAACCCTGGTAGATTGTGTGGGATCATGGTCGATCACAGGCAAGTCGCTGCTTCCTGCCCCCAGCAATCGGTCCCTTCATCATCATCAGTGAACGTTTTGGAATGCTTAAAGCAGAATGAATGTTTGCTGTAGCACTGCGTGCAGTTATCTGTGAGCATTTTTTGGCATCCCCCCAAAAAAACCCCTCTGATCAATACTCCCCCCCCCAAAAAATGCTCAACAACTCTGGGCAATCCCCCCTAAAAAATGCACGCTCCTCTTCCCTTCAATGGCAATGGGTTGATCACTGCCAGTTATTTTATACTGGGAGTAGATCGCAGTCTCTTGGGACTTGGGCGTGCCTGCTCTTTACCCATCATGAATCTCACAGAAATTCTTACAACAATCTGTTGTCATTGTTGATTTGAGAGGGTGGGGAAATGCTCTGACTGGAGAGCGGGGGAATAGCCAGGGTGGAAGTTCCTCGCTAAAAACTTCACAGCTCAGCTTTTGTTCTTTGTGTCTACCACTACATTCCTCTAGCAGAAGGAGCAGGCAAGTGCTCTTCCCTTGTGAAATGAACGTGTATGAGTGCCTGATCTTCCCCTATTGCTGCGGCGGATGAGCAGACGTTGGGCAATCTGTTTGAAATGAGCAACTGTGTCTGTTTCCATGGTTGCTCGGCTCTTAATGCAGAACGCTACAAAGCCACAATAAAAAGGGAGAGTTACACTGTTCTGCCCGACGGCCATTTGTTTGTTTGTGTATTATTATTTTTTAAAGTGTCTGTTCCAGCCTTGCAATGCCAAGGTGGTTCACAATAATAAGCAATAATAGTAATAATTAGTAATTTGAATATACTGATGGCATTTAAATAAACAGGGCAACATTTAAAACACCATGGGTGGGATTGACCTAAGGATGCCCTGTATGCTTTTGCCCCATGATATTGGCTTGGCGGGCAGGGGTTGGGAGATCTGGCCTTTAGGAGTTTTCCCAAACCACACTCCCTTCCCAGGCCACACTCCTTTTAAAAGGATTTCCCCTTTAAAATCTGCATGGAAACAGGATGGACAGGATTTTAATGGGACCATCTCTAGAGAGCGGGGGAATAGCCAGGGTGAATGGGATTATCGTCTACATTACAGCCACTGTTTTCTTTAGGGCTAAGCCAGGAATGACAGACAGTATTTCTCCAATCTGGTTTTACTCCATGTTAAAAAGAAGAAGCAGTGTTAGGGTGGGATTGCCGTTATAATCAAGGCTTCAAGGAACCATTCTCTAGGAAAAGTACCCTACAGATCATTATATGGGTTTTCCTAGGTCGTGCTGTCCCCAGATGAACAGACAGGAGAGTCTGGAGTCAGGCCTGATGTGACCTGCCACCCACCTCAGATTATTTCTTTGACTTCTGCAAGGGTAGAAGTCTGTGTAAAAAAACAACAACATTAAATGAAGTCACTCACGGGCTTTGGGGGTTGGGGTTTCCCCCCCCCCAAAATTAAATGCAGCCTTTAATCTGCTGTTACTGTTTGCAATTCAGTTGCTGTGATTCATGAACCTAAGCTCCTCATCTGTTCAGTTACACGAGTTAGGAAAACCAGAAGTTTTTTTTTTACTTTTTTGAGGGAAAGTACCCAACACTACCCCTGGATTCATATCTGAATGCACTTTCAGGAACCAGAGGCAACCCCCCCCCCCCGTTTTCGAGCCACAAACCCTTGTTATAACAAAAGACAGGGGGAAATAAAACCAAGGTTGGAAATCCTTGAGGCAGGATAAGAGGCGAATGCAGTTGATGGATACTGTTAAGTTCAGGAAGCCAACTGCTTGCATTTTTTTATTTATTTGACGCCTTTATTACTTGCATTATCCTCTGAGATTGCCAAAGCATAAGATATAAAAAGCCCAGATTTTATCTAACACCTGTAAACCTGTTTTGAAAAATCACAAAGAATAAAGCCCACTTTCATTAACGAAGTAGAAATGCATAGCCTTCATCATACAGTCATACAAAACACAGACATGTTTATAACACTGAACAAACAATAACAATGAGGAAAGCAAGGCATCCCTAATCTTGTAGCTGGTGCACAGCACCAAAATATTGTGAGGAGTTTGTGAGGAGTAGACTCCATGCCTGAGACCATTCTAATTCCTGGATCTAAATGTAAAGGTAAAGGACCCCTGACCATTAGGTCCAGTCGTAGCCGACTCTGGGGTTGCCGTGCTCATGTCACTTTACTGGGGATTCAAACTGCTGACCTTCTGATCGGCAAGCCCAAGAGGCTTTGTGGTTTAACCCACAGTGCCACCTCCTAATTCCTGGATCTAGCAAGTGCTAAAATCTAGCCATGCAAGATTGCTACTAATGGCCTTCTAAGTATGAGGCAGTAAGGTAACAAAGGTCATGGCTTTGTGCCATATAGCAAATGGGTGGGTTCCCTCTCTCAGTTGGCTGCTAGTTAGAAAGACAAACTCCATATTTGAGAGTAGAGTTATATGAGCTAGAAGCTAGAAGTTGGCAGGCTGAAGGCTGGGAGACAGAGCCATGCCTGATTTCTGTCGAAATCCAAGGCTGTGGCTATGGAAGAAGCAGAACCCTCTTGGGGTTTTGAGGCTGTGAACCCCTTCATCATGGGCTCAGGCTGTGTATATATGAGTAAATAAACTGTATCATAAAACACCACAGTCTCTGTTGTCCCTCATTCCAAGGAAACACAAATTCTGGGTAAGTACCTGGAACCCTTGAAATTTCGCACCACTCATAGATTGGGGTGACATACAACAATATATAATGATCTGCATTTTTGTAAACTGTGGAACATATTCGGTTATGGAATATAATTGTGCAAAAATATTTTTTGTTCTGTCATGCAGCTTACACTCTGTGTGGGAAATTATTTATTTTTTATCTTTCTCTGATTTTAGATTTCATCACCATCTTAAACATCATACAGCTTGAGATAGACAATTCACCAGGACAGGCTAGAGATGTGTCTGTCCCTTTATGTGCAGAAAATTCCATCTTCCTGCATGCTAGCATCATATGTCTGGGACAGATATCTGCAAGAGTGAATATCTGAAGCGGCAGTGTGAAAACAGCATAATTACTGTACATCACATGTCTTGTTATTATCACTAGGCTAAATTGTGCATCAAATTCCCCATTGAAAAGCAATCATTCTTCTAAGAAATAGCGGCATGTGGCCTGCCTGTGTTTTGCAATCCCACGCAGGCAAGGAAAACATCCCTCCAGGCCACCATACATAGCTGGTAGGTTGGATTCAGCTTATAATGGGTAACATGTTGTCTTATATTGCGGCAGAGATTTTAAAAGAGGCTTTATGTCTTCGTCAATATCATTAGGAATAAGATTTTCCCTTGATCTGTTTTATTATTGCAGAGACATCACCTTGCTGACCAAGGTCCATATAGTTAAAGCTATGTTTTTCCCAGCAGTGATGTATGGAAGTGAGAGCTGGACCATAAAGAAGGCTGATCGCCGAAGAATTGGTGCTATTAAACCACGGTGGTGGAGGAGACTCTTGAGAGTCCCATGGACTGCAAGAAGATCAAACCTATCCATTCTGAAGGAAATTAGCCCGGAGTGCTCACTGGAAGGACAGATCCTGAAGCTGAGGCTCCAATACTTTGACCACCTCATGAGAAGAGAAGACTCCATGGAAAAGACCCTGATGTTGGGAAAGATGCAGGGCACAAGGAGAAGGGGACGACAGAGGACGAGATGGTTGGATAGTGTTCTCGAAGCTACCAGCATGAGTTTGACCAAACTGCAGTGGAAGACAGAAGTACCTGGCGTGCTCTGGTCCATGGGGTCACAAAGAGTTGGTTACAACTAAATGACTAAACAACAACAACATTTTATTATTGTTCCACACTCTAAAGCAGTGCTGAAATTCCATTCCCTCCTGCAAATAATCTCCCTCTGAAAAAAGAAAATAGGCTGATTTTCTGCTGCTTTCCTGGGAGGGGCGCAATTTCTTCGTTATTTAGAAGAAGGAGTTGGTGCTTGCCTTACTGGGTTTTGCTAGGAAGTCTGGCTGGTTGGAAGCTAGACCTGTGCATTATCTCTATCTAAATCAGGCCCATTTGGTTGGATTTGGCCATTGGTTGAGATGAGTTGAGGCAGTCATGGATCACTGGAGTTCAGGTTCAGTGGCCCAGACTGATCTGGAAGGAGAGGCAGGCATCAGAAGGGAAAACCCACAAAAACACCCAGAGCTGCCTCTCTGCTGCAACTTCCCAGGCAAGAGCTTCATTCCTCTTCATTCTCCTTCATGACTGATGCACTACCCCACAGGATCACTGCCTTTTCTCAACAGCTGTTGAGCTCAGGCACCTATCCTTCAAGCTGCAGCTCCCACCCAGTCATTAAAAAAAAATTACCCCGCCTCCTAAGCTAATTTGAGACTATATATTGTTATGGCTTGTAGAAGTCAACTGGCCCATAGACTTGTAGAAGTCAACTGACTCAACCTGTTAGACTTGGGCTCACCATCTGTTGTTGGGAAGCAGGTGACACTGTAGTCTAACCCCCCGAGCCTCTTGGACTTGCTGATCATAAGGTTGGCGGTTCGAATCCGCATGATGGGGTGACCCAAATGTACATTGGTGTGACCCAAATGGGGGTAAAATTAGTCAATAACTGAGAATGGGGTCAAAATTCTCTGCCTGCACCAAAGCCTGAACAAATACTAGAGATCCAAAATAGAAGAACAGTGGCTTTTTAATATGCTACTAATAAATACTATTCTGGAAAGAAAACTGGGCAATTTGGAAGCCCCCAAATCCAGATGGGTGAAGATTTTCCTACATATCCCTAGGGAAGTTCATTTGTTTAACATCCTGCTCATCCCTATTATATGCTCAGTCTAATCTCTACCTAATTTGCATCTCCCACTGGAATATGACTTGCACCCACTGTCTCCTTTTATTGCCCATAAGGGCATATTTGGCAATGTGAACTCTTTGAACACTTGCACAGTCACCTATGAGTCCTACAATAAAAGTTGTACAAGACAAGCAGGTAGAACCTAACTTTCAATTGCAAATATTCCCTTTAGGGTTTTTTAAAATGGTTGATTCTTTGTGAAATGGACCTTAGCCTAGGTAATAAAACAGTTTGTTTTGAATTACTTGGAAAATGTTGGCATATTGCTCTTTCTGCATAGAAGTATATTGCATTCAACAGCAGATTGGAGATCAGAAGCAAAACAATGGCACCCAGTTGCATTTTTGACTGATTGTTTATGACAATTACTTCAAATAAATAGTTGCGTCTCGAAACCTGAGACACAGCTGGAAGCCAAATTAAACTGAAGGACAGCTTGCTGCCATCTCCAGATATATGTTATTCCCCATTTCCTACTGAAACTGCCTTTATCATTTTAATCTATGTAATATTTTCTGCTATTACGAATTTATCAAGCAGATTATTATTATTCATCTGTGTGGCACGCATAATTATAATCAATTTACCGAGGGCTCGTTTTGCTGTTTTCCTTAATGTGGCTCCTGTGGTTTTGAATAAATCTGATGGAAATGAGAGAAGGAAGAGTGAAAAATCCTTAACCCCGCAAGAGCACTGGTTGTCCCAGATGCTGCCTGAACGAAATATTGAAACCTCCATGTGACATGTAGTCCACACGTTCTGTGGAACATGCAGATTTTGCCTTTGTGAATTTAAGTGAAACACAATGTTTTCCACCAAATGAAATAATTGTGGCTCAGTTCAGATACTCGCTAGACCCTGTTAGCATCTCTGTATGAGGTCTATATGATCCTGGTGGTTCAATAGGGTCAAGTTTTCAAACTGGCTATAGCCTTGGGCAGCTTCTACAAGTGGACACATACTTGGGTGTGCAGGCAGACCGGCTGAAGAACCTGAATCAGTTCTAAAAACCCCAACAAAGTGATTCAGATTCCACTGAATCTTCAATTCTCTCTCTTTTTTAAAAATACTATTTTATTCTTTTTTCCACATAGAAAGTTACATTTGTTACTCAACAATTATACCCGAGTTGAACAAACTAGTGACTTCCCTCTCACTCAGATTGTATATAATTGCATTTTAAGGTTGTATGTTATCTAATTTCATCCTCTCTAATGATCTCTAATGCTTTCTTACTATGCTCTGCTATTTTTGTACACTTCAAACCCTGCTGTATGGGAAATAACTTTTTATATAGACTAGAAAAGGTCTCCAGTCTTTTTGAAAAGATTCTAAGTTTATGACTTTTATCGGTGCCATCAATTTTGCCATCTCTGCACATTCCAAGATTTTCATCGGCCATTCTTTCTTTGAGGGTGGTCTTTACTCTTTCCATTTCTGTGCATAGAGAATCCTTGCCGCTGTAGTCACATACATAAATACCGTTGAGGCTTTTTTGGGGATTTCTCTATCTAGTATCCCCAGCAGGAAGAATTCTGGCCTCTTGGGAAAAGTCACTTTAATTTTTTTCTTAATTTTATTAGATGTCATGTCCCAGAAGTTCTTCCTGCAGGCAGTGGTGAAGGGAGGCTCTCCAGCACCCGGTCCAGGGTGTTGAGGAGCAGGGCAAAATGCCTGGCACTGATACAGACGGCGCTTGAGCAGTGCCCATACCAATGGCACAAGTGTGGTGCCAATACAGACAGCGCACAAGCAGTGCCCATAATGATGGCACCCACCCTCGGCCACCCTACAGTGAGTGTAGCACTCGGCCACCCGCCATTTTGTCACCCCCCCAGGGGGACACCTGGGGCAGACTTCCCCCGTCCCCTCCCCTTCCTATGCCCCTGCCTGCAGGTCCACCACATATGTTAAAATGACAGCTCACGGTCCCTACATTTCCAACATTTGCTTGATACATTTTGTACATTTGAGCTAGCTTCTTTGGGGTTAAATACCATCTATATGGTATTCCTGCCAACCTAGCAGTTCGAAAGCACGTCAAAGCGCAAGTAGATAAATAGGTACCACTCTGGCAGGAAGGTAAACGGCATTTCCGCGCACTGCTCTGGTTCGCCAGAAGCGGCTTAGTCATGCTGGCCACATGACCCGGAAGCTGTACGCCAGCTCCCTCGGCCAATAAAGCGAGATGAATGTCGCAACCCCAGAGTCGGCCACGACTGAACCTAATGCTCAGGGGTCCCTTTACCTTATTACCATCTATATATCATCTTGATTCCCCCCCCCGTCCCCCTGAGATTGTCTCTTGAGACAGATGGATGCCAACAGTAACATGATTATTTTGCTATAATGCCCATCATCTTCCTGATCCTTTTGGTTGCCCCTGAGAAGCATCACCAGGTCTTTCAGAACACCAAAGTCCAGAGAGAAATTCAGGTTACGAGAATTTCAGGTGTATATCTCAACAGGTTTACAGTATGCCATGTAACATTATGTGATGTGAGTCCAACAGGTTCTGGAGGGTATCATGTTGGCCAGCCAATAATATGATATTATTAATGCAACAATTTTGATATAGTCAGCACTATAATGTCCCACCTTCATTCAATTTTATTTTTTTTTGCAGTGGCACAACCAGGATGCAATTTATTTCAAACATTCTGTTTCTCTCCTTTTGCCTTAGAAAGGAAAGAACTAGAGGTTCAAAAAAAAAAAAAATGAAACCAGTAATTATAAAGGGAACACTTTATCCTAAAGAAAACAGCAGGGGAGCCCTTTGATTATTTATTGAAGATACTTTTTAAGTGGGTAGCACTTTGATCATGAATGCCCATTTTCAAAGAATCCCTAACCCTATTCAGGAATGAGGAAGTGTGGGAACTGTGAAGTGACATTAAGCAACTCATGGCTTCCTTTTATATAACAGCAATGAGCTCTTTGGTGCCTGTTCATGAACCAAGAAAAAGATGAGATATCATTGTAGCCTCAAGCAATGCCTGAGAAACATTTTTAATGGCCACATGAATTTAAGTGTGATCTACATTTAAAAAGACAAGGACTTTCTCTATAGGTGATTGAATATGAATGCTACCTTATTAGGGCCCCCCAAGAGGTGTCTGGCAAGCTCTCAGATGTCCACTCACTGTTTGTACAATGTCATCCTAGAAACAACATCTATTTATGTCCCCTTTCTCCTTTCTTTGCCCAAATGAACTGGAGCTCTCCTGGGTCTCCAGAACTGGAGAAAGGCATTCTGCATGAAAACGTATATCCA
This sequence comes from Podarcis gaigeae, assembly GCF_964106915.1. NCBI lineage: Eukaryota > Metazoa > Chordata > Lepidosauria > Squamata > Lacertidae > Podarcis > Podarcis gaigeae. Next base: position 24,456,442 of record NC_139694.1, read on the forward strand.
TGCCTGGAAGCTAATCCTTTTAAGATTCTCAGTGCCCTCAATTCTGTTGATGGTGCTCAGTTTTAGATGGAGAGGGGCACAGTTCTTTCCCCATCAAATCCAAAGGACAAAAGACAACTGAAACAGGATTAGAAATCGCACATTGGTCCATAAAGGTTAGCTGTCGTATAGCTTACATCCCATGCCTGACTGACTTATTTATTTTTTTAAAGTCTTGAAGGAAGGCAGGTTTCTTGTCAAAGCTGTTTACTGCAGGGAAGCCAAAACTACTGTGATGTGACCAGAAGCCTTTTTGTTAGGTATAATAGGAGAAGAGATACCAAAAGAAGACAAGAGACTGTTCATGTACACAACAACGACAGCGAGAATGCCTCTAGCCCAGAGATAGAAGGAGAGAGAAGAATGGCAGACCAAGTTAATGGAATATGCAGAGATGGCGAGACTGAGGGGAAAGATCAGAAACCAGGAAGATCAAGTGTTTTTAAAAGACTGGAATAATTTTCTAATATACTTAAAAGACCACTGTAAACAGTTAAAATCATTGGCAGGGATACAATGACACTTGTGATGTGAAAGGAACATTGGAAACTATGAATATGTAACAGACAGATAACGGTAAAAGTGCAGAAAAAGTAAAAAGAATATATTTTCCTTGGAAATGGAATCCATGGAGGGAGGGGAGGAGGTCTGAAGGTTCGAAAGAACCTTTTTATTTTAATGTTTTGAAACGGTTAAAGTTAAAATGTATAAATTTATGTAAAACTAATAAAATATTATTTTTTAAAAATCTGCTGTGATGTGGAGATTATACTTTCTGGCAAGTGGTCAGGTCCCACCCATCCCTAAACCTTCTCTACCACCTACTTTGTACTTGCCACTGTAGCCTCAACCAGCTGAGCAACAGCAAACTGCTAGGTGGTCACAATATGATCTCCCCGCTCCGTATAATTCATTCATTTATTAACAAGTTACTCAGCAAGTGAAAGAGAAGGAGCTTTCAGATATATTCCAGGGCTCTGCACAAACGAAGATCCTGATAGTTGTCCATAGTTTTCCTCACTCATATTAGCCTCTGTTAGAAGTCCCATCTCCATGAGTCGATCTACAATGAATTAAAGAAAATCTTCAGATATACTTTCCCTAAAAAGCCAGAAGCTCTTTTGCTAGGCTTGATGGGAAATGAGATTATGAAGGTAGATCAAAGATTATTTCTGTACGCCACAGCTGCCGCAAGGACTTTGTTGGCCCCAAAATGGAAATCACAAGAAATACCCACTATTGCGGAGTGGCAGGCGAAGATGATGGATTTTGCTGAGTTGGCCAAACTGACTTGCAGGATCCGAGATCAGGACAATCAGAAATTCCAGAAAAACTGGCATAAATTTATTGTATACTTAAATGAGAATTGTAAAAACTTAAAGAGCTAGCAGGATTGAAGTAATTCCTAGATAAGATGTTAAGATGTAAAGAGCTAGAATACGTGACTGGATTCAGTAAGGGATATCAGCTGAAGAGAGGGAGGGAAGTCGCAAGCTCGGCAGAGCAAAAAGGTTTACATGCTGATCAATGTATTCTTTAAAGAAATGTATAAAGAAAATAATAAAAATTTAGGGGGGGGGGGAGAAGTCCCATCTCCATAGGAAGATTTTGTAATGTCAGGCACTCAGTGGAACAAAAGGTTCTGGACCTTGCCATGTAAAGCAGTGAGCAAGTATTAGAATTTGCCTCTTACAAATAAGAAGCACACCCTATAAAGTACCTTGGAGAAGGGGAATGCTTCCAAGGAAATGTTTCCCCTTCTAGTCTAGCCCAAACTTGAACAACCCCAAGCCTGAACCCACCAAACAGTACACATGCCATCCTTCGTGGCCTACTATTTGTTTGATGGTCTGAAGCAAGAATTCACTGGGAAGAGGGACTGGCTGCCAACTCACTCTGAGAACTGTAACTCTGTGGGAGGAATGGGGGGGTTATACATTTGACGGGGGACCATGGCTGTGTTTAAATGTATAGTGTGAATGTGGCCTGAATTCAAGCCAACAAAACCCATTCACTTTCTTGAGGTATTTGTTTGTTTATGAAATTTCTACTCTGCCCTTTATCAGAATTCGAAAGGCTCCGTAAGGTTTAATTTCTTACAGTTGAGGGGATTATAATAGCTTGGAGCAGTCAACCCAAGGAGGATGGGCAATAACTGTACACCTAACCTTACGGATGTGCAAGTCACACAATATGAACAGAGAACTGGGACCCATGAAGTATATTCTCTAAGGCCACTCCCAAACTTTGGTCTCCTACAGCTTTAGAACTACAATCCCCATCATCCCTGACCACTGGTCTTGCTAGCTAGGGTTGATGGGAGTTGTAGTTCAACAACAGCTGGGGGCCCCAGTTTGGGAAACACTACCTCTGAACTATGGCTAACTCTGGTAAACAGCTATTATGAAACCATCATGGTGTGTGTTTTCCAGAGAAATAGATGAACTGTGCCCTGCTTTGTTTCCTTAGATAGCAAAATGGTTCCACTACAAACTACATCCCAGACTGTGGGTGGCCTACACAGTCACCCAGCCTGTATGAAATGTAATGAAAATGTGTATTTGTAGTGGGAAAACATGGTTGAATAACTTGTTCCCACTGGTGTCAGCTGCCTATTCTTGCCAGTCATTCTTACAGCCAAAGTTACTGTTTACAATTTCCAACAGCTTCTGTGAGTGGCAGCAAATGGCAAAGCTTGCCAGCAGGGACAGAGCTTAATTTCAAGCAAGGTTTTATTTTATTCTTCAAATAGTTGTATAGATTTTTTTTTACTCATCTATAAAATGTCACAAGGCAAAAAAAGGACTTCAGTGCTTAGAAACTGCTTGGGCTTTTCAAAATTTACATTTTGCTCCCTGACCTCTGGTGATGCACATGCCTTTTCAAATACCCAGCCTGCTCAGCTGTAAATGGAGACTCTGACCCATACAGGCAATCAAAGATTCATGGCTTCAATCCCTCCTGCACTGTGGACTGCAGAAATTGGTGCTCTCTTGATGGTCTTGGACTTAGGATGCTCAAAAGCCCACAGTGACTTTCCTCTCCAGCTGTCTTCCTGAAAGCTCATGTGAGTGAAAGGCTACAAAGAGCACAAGCCAAAAAGCTAAAGGTCACTGCTACTAGGGCTAGAATGATATTTTATGAATGACTTGAAGCTGTTACTGAAAACAGCATCCCAACGTCAAGACTTCCTCCTTCTGAATGGATGCAATCCAGAGCCCAAGGGCAGGACAGATCTGTGCTTTGATGTATGACCTGCACTCCGAAGAACTACCAGTCTCAAAGTTCCTTGCACATAAGCAGCACAGATGGACAGCTCTTGAAAGCAGCAAACCCGGACCTTGCTCCGGGAGACAGTGGGAGCCAGGCCATATATATATGTAAGCTAAAGTCTAGTTCCCATTCACATACACACACACCATACTGACATGCCTACAAATTAGATGGCCAGAAATGTTAGGAGGGTGAAGAGAACCAAAAGAAGCCAAAGAGCATTAATTAATCCTCCCATGTTAGTTGTTGTTTTTTTTCAAAACAGACAATGACTTCCTTCAGTCTGATTTAGGCAAAGCTGTTAACCATGGATGCAGGCGTGAAGAAGAAGAAGAAGAAGAAGAAGAAGAAGAAGAAGAAGAAGAAGAAGAAGAAGATTTTTATTATTATCTATACCCCGCTTATCTGGGCAGCTTACAATACATAAATTTTTTTATAAAACATCAGACATTAAAAATCTCCCAATACAGGACTGTCTTCAGATGTCTTCTAAAAGTCAGATAGTTATTTATTTCCTTGACATCTGATGGGAGGGTGTTACACAGGGCGGACGCCACAACCAAGAAGACTCCCTGTAACTTCTCTTCTTGCAGGGAGGGAACCACCAGAAGGCCCTTGGAGCTGGACCTCAGTGTCTGGGCTGCATGATGGGGGTAGAGATGCTCCTTCAGGTATACTGGGCCGAGGCTGTTTAGGGCTGTAAAGGTCAGCACCAGCACTTTGTATTGCACTTGGAAACGTACTGGGAGCCAATGTAAGTCTTTCAGGACTAGTGTTATATGGTCTTGGCAGTCACTTCCAGTCACCAGTACAGCTGCTGCATTCTGGATTAGTTGTAGTTTCTAAGTCGCCTTCAAAGGTAGCCCCACGTAGAACGAATTGCAGAAGTCAAGCGGGAGATAACTAGAGCATGCACCACTCTGGTGAGACAGTCTGCGTGAAGGTAGGGTCTAAGCCTGTGTACCAGATAGAGCTGGTAGACAGCTGTCCTGGACAAATAATTGACCTGCACTTCCATGGACAGCTGTGAATCCAAAATGACTCCTAGGCTGTGCACCTGGTCCTTCAGGGGCAAAGTTACCCCATTCAGGATCAGAGAATCCTCTACACCTGTACTTCTTGTCAGGATTCAACCTCAATCTGTTAGCTGCCATCCATCCTCCAACTGCCTCCAGATACTCACACAGGACCTTCACCGCCTTCACTGGTTCTGATTTAAAAGAGAGGTAGATCTGGGTATCATCTGCATATTGATGAACACCCAGCCCTAACCCCCTGATTATCTCTCCCAGAAGCTTCATGTAGATGTTAAAAAGCATGGGGGAGAGGGCGGAACCCTGAGGCACCCCACAAGTGAGAGCCCAGGGGTCTGAACACTCATCCCCCCACCTTTCTGAACATGGCAGGGGAGGAGTGAGTGGAACCACTTTATTACAGCGCCCCCAGCTCCTCTAGATGGTTCAGAAGGATGTCATGGTCGATGGTATCAAAGGCCGCTGAGAGATCCTGCAGAACTAGGAAAAAGCTTTCACCTTTGTCCATAGCCTGCCGGAGATCATTGACCAGCGCGACCCAGGCAGTTTCAGTCCCATGAAGAGGCCTGAATCCCGACTGGAAGGGATCCAAATGGCCCTCATCCTCCAGGAGTGCCTGGAGTTGTTCAGCCACCACCCGCTCAATCCTCTTAGAGAATATGGCTGTAGTGTGAATGTCTCCTAATATTTTGCCTAATATACACCATTTTCACCAATACATTGTAAATGTGTATATCATTTTTACTAATATATGCATTTATATGTACACTTTACTCTTGTGCATACATTTGCAGACACATTACTCTGCTAGAAAACTGCACTGAAAAATTCAGAGAAGTGTGTTGGTTTGTTTTTTAAGGATGGCTGCATTTCAATTCATGCATTATTTTGGAAGGCACGTGAAAATGAGTTGAGTTCACCTTTAAAAGCCAACCGAATGGATTTTCTTCCCCACTCCTAAGTATATGTGATATTGCTGTCAGAACCAAAGCATGTTTGCTAGGAAATTCTCAAAATGCTGATGTGTGTGTGTGTGTGTGTAAGTGCTTGGTACTTTCTAGAGTTTTAAAGATAATTGTAGATGTTTAGGCATGTTACGGGAATAGTAGCATAAACCTCCAGTAAGTTTAGATGGGACTTTTCTGCACAATAAAGTTAACAACAGGAACCAGTAACTAATACAGTCACTGCAGGACACCTGCCATAAGGGTCATATGTATGTAAATGATAGAATCAGAGTTTCTAACTCAGTGCCATTAGTGTTTGAAGAAACTTGGTTGCACTGCAACTCAAACAGAAAATTAATATCAGCTGGAAATGCAAAATAAAAAATGAAATTATACCTTCCAACCCCCCAATTATGGCTGAATGGATGAAACAAATTAATCCCATTATAGTGCTTAGCATTTTTTAAATGCAACACACTATAATTTATTTACCCTAATTTTAATCAATGATAGAGCAGCTGTTAAGTTCAGTGCAGTACAAACTATTTTCAACAGCAAGAAAGAAACACATGTGACTGTGGGCTGCATTGTTGAAATACGCTTAGTTCTTCTGTCCAGAGGAATAGGCACATGGAGAAATCTGTGTGGGAAATGCGTCAAGATAAATGTAGTGTCCTGTAGTCATGGTGCATTAATGAGTTGGTTGATGGTTGATGATGTCCACAGTTGGAAAACAAAGGGTTATTGTTAAGTTGTGGGTGAACATATCAGATGACACAGCGATTCTCCAAACAGCTCTTGTTTACTCACAGGCCAGAACAGAACTGAACTGAAGGGTTCAGCCAGCCTGCTTATATAGAGCTCCAGTACAACGTAACTGTAACAACTTTCTGTAACTATCCAACCACTGAACGTCACTTTCGATCCCGTATTTGCATATGTGGACCTGAACTATCTACAGTATCCCCCTGCTGGCCCAGGGTGAGAACTTCAGTACATAACAGTTATCTCCAGAGTAACAAGGAAGAACAAAAAAGGGGGAATAACCTGCAGGAACTCTCCAAGTGTTTATTCAAACAATAAGCACATTGTGTGTTTTATGTGCAGCTTTTTAAGTGGGAGAAAACCAATATAATCCTGCCATTTTCTCACTTGAGAAGTTTCCTCTACCATGCTGGTTTTCAACGCTATCTAATCCACACTTCCCAAACAAAACCAAGCTATCCATCAAACTTCACATTTCTCGGATTTTTGTGATACAGCTCTCCCAGCAAAAAAAAAAACAAAAAAACCCTAAAAGACTGTACAGTAATGAGTTGATAATGGAAAAGTGTGTGCAAAAAAATGCATATTAAAGTAGACCTATTGAAATTGATTGAATTAATTTAATCATATTCATTCATTTCAGTGGGCCCATTCTGAGTAAAAGTCAGTTGAATACTACTCAGCGAAAGTATCGAGGCAGCCCCACCCCTAATTTCACGTATACATTCATGTGATCTGAATTAGCAATAACTGACTGAGAAAAAGCACTTAAGAGTCATAGTAGAGAGCTCAAATGAAAATGCTGACCCAAGGTTCAAAGTTGTTTAAAAATTTAAATTCATTGTTAGGAATCATTAGGAAAGGAGTTGAAAATAGAACTGCTAATAACATCGTGCACTTGGAATTATGTTTTTATTTATTTCTTTATTACAGCAAGCATTTGGGGATAATTGTTGCACTCTCTTTTATTGTTCACATGTGTCTGAATACAGTAAAACTACCTGGAGGGCTGCCCATGGCTGATTTAGTAAACACATAACACAATAAAATGAATATATTATCCCATTATCAAACCCAGGTCATATAGCTCCCTCAAATCAGGGTTAGTGGAGAAAAACTGATTTACACAAATAGTCCCAAAAGCATGGATAACTTTCTGTGAATGGGTGGTGGGGTGGAATTCCTGTGTCCCTGACTCCAGAAATATCATGCATTCCTATGTTGTTATAAGCACGAGCGTTATTGGCCTTTGGTGAAAAGAAAGCTGTGCGTCTCCAGGTCTTTCATGTAAAGTGGCACAGTCAGTTGCTAATTACTCTGTCACTAGCTGTAACTAATGCCCATCATGCTTGTTAGTTGCTGATTGCTTTTTTGAGACTCAATTCAGTGTCCTGTCAGGCAAAATTATTGTGGCAATGTAGCAAAACTAATTAGGCGATGATGACCTCCGTGCTGGGCAGCTATCTCTGGTGTCAGCTTGAGTTTTGCTTGGACTTCTTTTTCTTTCCCTGAAAGCAACGGCATGCAAATTTATTTACACTTGTGCGAGCCTCGGCGTGGTTACATTTTATCGAGGAGGACAGGAGTATAATGATGATGTCATAAAAGCCACTCCAATAAGGTTATCATTGTCATTAGTAACAAATATGAAACATGCTTTTGACACACCCAAGTCCTTCCCAAGCACCATATAATTTCATCTCACTGATTCTCACAGCAACTCTGTGAGGTCGGCTACTGAAGTTTAATGGATGAAAAACTGAGAGAGAGAGAGAGAGAGAGAGAGAGAGAGAGAGAGAGAGTTAGTTAATGGATCCAAGGCCACCCAATGAGGACACAGGTAAGGGCTTTGAACTCAAGAGTAAGTCCAACCCTCTATGCACTTAACCTATTGATTATTCTGATATTTAAATGGAAGTACTGTATAAGAATTCACCAGACTTCATTTTCCCCACAACTGGGAAATAGCCACCGTGAATATATACTACAGTGGTACCTTGGGTTACATACGCTTCAGGTTACATACGCTTCAGGTTACAGACTCCGCTAACCTGGAAATAGTGCTTCAGATTAAGAACTTTGCTTCAGGATGAGAACAGAAATCATGCTCCGGCGGCGCGGCAGCAGCAGGAGGCCCCATTAACTAAAGTGGTGCTTCAGGTTAAGAACAGTTTCAGGTTAAGAACGAACCTCTGGAACAAATTAAGTACTTAACCCGAGGTACTACTGTAAAGGCCTCTTGCTGTTAGGACTTGCTATATCAATGATATAATTGGGAGATCAGTCTAGTTGATTAATCTAGTTTTTCTTAAAGTCACAGGAAAGCAGAGGAGAATATGTGGTTCATCTGTTAGATACGTAGGACCAGAAACTTTGGGACCTTTATAGGACAAAGCTTAAAATTGTGTCCAAAAGACAGTAAGTGAATGATGTGGTCGTTCTCTGGTTCACTCTTTCATTTGGAGAAGACTTTTACTATGCTTCGAAACACTAGATATCTCCAAATAATCTTTCATTGCAAATGCTACCTCACAAGTTGTCTAGGCATGTCAGAATCAACGGTCTAGTAACATGGTAACTACCACACTCTCCTTATTTCTGAAGTTTCTCGCAAGATAATGATGAAGGTTATTCTCACCCCTACTTCCTGTGTTTCTGCCTATCTCTTCAATTACTGTGGTTAGCCACTAAGACTAGGTTAAAAAAACCTCTCTCTTGCCTTATATAATTAGTTCAGTATCCCATGTGGGATAAGACTGAACGGTAGCCAAGTTTCATCCATGAGCGATTCTGCAAATAGACAGGACCTTTTTTTTTGGCAGAAATGGAATAACTGGAATAAAAATGTTAAGAATCATGATTGATTATTCTGTCAGATGTATGCCCAGAGGAATCCTAAAATAAAGGCTTTAGTCAGCAAGAGTGATCTTTGGCCTGCTAAGACATGTAAGGGCAAAGCAGCTGCAGAAGGCTATGGATCTGAATGCTCAACAATTCATCATAAGCTTGGACATGCTGAGGGGCACAACCTTTTCCTTTAATTCCAAGGCTATAAATTCTTCTAGCAGGAAACCCAAAGGGAACCTACCACATTACAGGCCCTTCAACCTGAAGACCATAATTACCTCCATTTTACAGAACAGAACAGAAGCTAGGGTAGAACCCCTTGCTGACATCAGTTTGAAAGAGGGGTGTAGCACCCAGCGCCTATATCTGAACAGCATATTCCGCCTCTCCTCCTGGCCTGCACTCATTTCCTAAACTGCGTGTTACAGAAGACATCATTACAAAAGTAGGCAGAATATTGTGAGGTGTAGCCCGGTCTCCAGATGGTGAGGTCAACTGTTTCAGCACATTGCCTTCTAAATCCAGCCCGTGGACGGTCTGGGAATCAGCGTGTTTTTACATGAGTAGAATGTGTCCTTTTATTTAAAATGTATCTCTGGATTATTTGTGGGGCATAGGAATTCATTCATTATTATTTTTTAAAAAAATAGTCTCCCCCCCCCCCAGGTCTGAGGGACAGTGAACCGGGCCCTGCTGAAAAAGTTTGCTGACCCCTGGTTTACAGCTTTATCACTCCGTCAGATATTGCTCTCCCATTAGTTTTCCAACTGCCACCAGCCCCCACCATCACGGGCAATGGTCAGGGATGTTGGGAGCTATAGTCCCCAGCCCTGAGCTGGATATTTCTATAACAACATGCATGTAGTAGGCCAAACCTTTAGAGATGTAAAAAGGACGCATAAGCAGAATTTGTTACAGGCTTACAGGTTCCTTATCTCAGAGCAAGGTGTTATTCATTGTAGCTCCAAGACAAGGGGTCGGCAACCTTTTTCAGCCATGGGCCGGTCCACCTCCCCCCCAGACCATGTGGTGGGCCAGACTATATTTTGAAGGGGGGGGGGAAATGAATGAATTTCTATGCACCCACAAATAACCCAGAGATGCATTTTAAATAAAAGCACACATTCTACTCATGTAAAAATACACTGATGCCTGGACCATCCATGGGCCGGATTCAGAAAGCGATTGGGCCACATTCAGCCCAAGGGCCTTAGGTTGCCTAACCCTGCCCAAGACTGTTGCACAGCCCCCTGAAGATTTTCTTCTAAGTTTAAGATTCTAAGACATCTGTCCCACCCAATCTGCAGCCCTTAGGAATTGGCTAGTACATCCTTGGATTTATTTGATGATTTGTGGGTTATGGATCCACTTGATGCTGCTGGCTTTTTGCTGCTTTCTTTTAGCCGAATTGTATAGCACTTAATCATAAATACCTCTAGGTGATATGCATGCAGTATAAAATGGGCATTAAAATTATGAATAAGCTAAAAACAGTTTGGCCTAAAAATGTCAATAAAAATGGAATCAACATTAAAAAAATATAGGATTGTATTTAACTAAGTAATACTGAGAATAGACCCATTGGAATTAATGAACCTAATTTAGTCATGCCCATTAACTTTAACAGGTCTGCTCTGAATAGGACCAGCAGTGAATACCACTCTTGCATTATAAAAATAAATTACAGATTGAAATACATGATATCTTGACATATCTGGGTAGGCTTACCTAAACAAAAAAGTTTTTAGCAAGCTGCAGTGAAAGTGCCTACCTATTATTAATGGACAGGTCGTTCCACACTAAAAGATTGACTCTGTACAAGTGCAGAGGGAACTAGTAAAAACGCTAGTTCCACAGAATGAAGTGTTTGAGTGGACATATATGGATTAAGCAATCCTTTTGTTATTTTCATTTTCATACTTAAAGGTAAAGGGACCCCTGACCATTAGGTCCAGTTGCAGACGACTCTGGGGTTGTGGCGCTTTTCTCGCTTTATTGGCCAAGGGAGCCGGCGTACAGCTTCCAGGTCATGTGGCCAGCATAACTAAGCTGCTTCTGGTGAACCAGAGCAGTGCACGGAAACGCCGTTTCCTTAAAGGTAAAGAGACCCTTGGATGGTTAAGTCCAGTGAAAGGCAACTATGGGGTTGTGGCGCTCATCTCGCTTTCAGGCTGAAGAAGCCGGCGTTTGTCCACAGACAGCTTTCCAGGTCATGTGACCAGCAGGATTAAACTGCTTCTGGCACAACAGGACACTGTGATGGAAACCAGAGTGCATGGAAACGCCATTTACCTTCCCGCCACAGCGGTACCTATTCATCTACTTGCACTTGCGTGCTTTTAAACTGCTAGGTTTACAGGAGCTGGGACAGAGCAACAGAAGTTCACCCCATTGTGGGGATTTGAACTGCCGACCTTCTGATCGGCAAGCCCAAGAAGCTCATTGGTTTAGACCCCAGTGCCACCCGTGTCCCTTTACCTTTATTTTCATATTTAGGACTTGGTATGACTCAGAGAAGACCCACTGAAATGAATACTAATAATACTAATAATACTAATAATAATAATAATAATAATAATAATAATAATAATAATAATTTGTTATTTATACCCCGCCCATCTGGCTGGGTTTCCCCAGCCACTCTGGGTGGCTTCCAACCCAATATTAAAAACACAATACAGCATTAAACATTAAAAGTTCCCTAAACAGGGCTTCCTTCAGATACCTTCTAAAAGTCAGATATTTGTTGATTTGCTTCACATCTGATGGGAGGGCATCCCACAGTGCGGGTGCCACTCTCGAGAAGGCCTTCTGCCTGGTTCCCTGTAACCTCGCTTCCCACAGTGAGGGAACCACCAGAAGGCCCTCAGAGCTGGACCTCAGTGTCTGGGCTGAACGATGGAGGTGGAGACGCTCCCCTAAATGTGACTAACCGAGGATCATTTGTTTCAATACACCTGCCCTGACTAAAACCTGAATACAGCCCTGTGTATTTAATCAATGCTGTTTCTAGACTTTCAACGCGAGCCGTTTCAAAATATCAGATTCCCCCATTGCTCCAAGCTCAATGGTTGTATGAAGGTAGCGATCAAGTTTGCAGGAAGTCAACTCCATACAGCCGCATCTATTCGATCCAGCTCCTGCCTGTTAATCTGGAGCCGATCACACTCCTTGTCTCCCAACATCCTTTTATCTGGACACTGTGATAATAAGGCTGCTCGGACACCAGAGATATTGACTCTTCGCCAGGGCATGCTGTTCACATGAATTGGCTCTAGTAGGAAGGGAGGACAACTTCACGGCTGGTGAGTTGGACAAAACAGAGACTGGAGAGGTGGGTCATTAATTGTTGAGAGAGATTAATAGCTTCATTGATTTTTAAAGCCAGGGGGGACCACGATCATTCTGCAGTCTTCTCTCCCAGAACTTCCAGAAAAAAAATTGCTCTTCTCTGCCTTCCTGCTTGTTACCGAACCGGCCAGGATCAGAAACACCAGCATGTTGAAAGGAAGAACAAAACAGAGGGAAGGTAACCTTCACATGAAGCCAGGCAAATTGCCTGGTTTTTACATTCTTTATTCTCCTTGCATTACATTCTTCGTTTTGGGCAATCATCCTACATTTTATAGGGTCAACGTTCCACACTTGGTCTTCAGTTGCATGAAAAGTGTGGTAGGTGAAGAGATCAAATTAAAATGAAAGTTATCGTAGGGACCTGTAATAATGTTAATAAAAGTTTTTTACGATAAAAGCCTATAATTATCACTCTTTAGTTTCCCCCCGCATAAGTTATAAAGTTCTAATTTACAAGAACTGCTGTTCCACATAGCAGGTCAAAAGCAGTGCTCTAATGCTAAATGAGATTTCAGCTTCCTGCACATTAGAGCAATTTCCATAACACAAGTTGCTGCTAAAGACCCGGTGGCTTGGTGGGAAAAGATAGCCTAATTCCTTTCATTAGAAGCCTCACTCAGTTCAGGGTAAGAGAGCTTTGATGATCCTCTCAGTGGTGTTGAAGGGTGTTGGACTGGTTGAATTTAATTTACCAGGTGAGTAATCTTCCTAGGAACCAGAGGTTAGATCCAATTAAAGGAAGTTAAATTGTTAAAACTCATAAAAGCCTTTATTACATCCATTTTCTCTCTCTCTTCCCCAGATATTCAAATTGGTCACAGATGCAAAGTTACCATAGAGAGGGGCTAGGGGGTGGGCCAATTTCTCATTTTAACATTTTCTCAGTTTGTCATGGTTTCGAATCTTAAATTCAGTTTCCTACATTTCTGCGTCAGTTTGTGATTTATTTATTTTCACGAAATATTGCCAGCATTTTCGTGTGCATTTTCCCTAACATAAACTATTTGTATGCAATTTTGCCTGATTTACACATTTTTTTCCAAGCAATCTCCACTAATATAATGTATTTTATGTTATTTTAACTAGTATGTGCATTTTTATTATTAGGGATGCTCACTTCTTGGGAGAAAAGCAATGACAAACCTAGACAGCATCTTATAAAGTAGAGACATAATCTTGCCGACCAAGGTCTGTATAGTTAAAGCTATGGCTTTCCCAGTAGTGATGTATGGAAGTGAGAGCTGGACCATAAAGAAGGCTGATCGCTGAAGAATTAATGCTTTTGAATTATGGTGCTGGAGGAGACTCTTGAGAGTCCCATGGACTGCAAGAAGATCCAAACTATCCATTCTGAAGGAAATCAGCCCTGAGTGCTCACTGGAAGGACAGATCCTGAAGCTGAGGCTCCAAGACTTTGGCCACCTCATGAGAAGAGAAGACTCCCTGGAAATGACCCTGATGTTGGGAAAGATGGAGGGCACAAGGAGAAGGGGACAACAGAGGACGAGATGGTTGGACAGTGTTCTCGAAGCTACCAGCATGAGTTTGACCAAACTGTAGGAGGCAGTGGAAGACAGGAGTGCCTGGCGTGCTCTGGTCCATGGGGTCACGAAGAGTCGGACATGACTAAACGACTAAACAACAACATCAGAGTTCTGTGTGTGGCCCAGGTAATGAGCTGAATTGGTGTGATTCAGGGGCTCCCTTCAAGTCGAAACATGATTTCAGTGTCTCCTCCCAAGTCAGTCAGGGCCCACAAAATCTCATGTCCAGGGCTGGATTTCAGTTTGATGAGGCCCTAAGTTACTGAAGGTAATGGGGCCCTTTATGTGTCCAGCTTTCCTTTGTCAGCAACAAATTGTTCCTGTTTTTTGTTTGTATGCTGAATAAAATCTATATGTACATCCAGGTTTTTTCCCTTTAAATTTTTTTGGGTCCCCCAAAAGACTGGGGCCCTAAGCTATAGCTTGTTTAGTTTCCTTCCAGTAGCACCTTAAAGACCAACTAAGTTAGTTCTTGGTATGAGCTTTCGTGTGCATGCACACTTCTTCAGATACCAGATTGGTATCTGAAGAAGTGTGCATGCACACGAAAGCTCATACCAAGAACTAACTTAGTTGGTCTTTAAGGTGCTACTGGAAGGAATTTTGCTTTGTTTTGACTATGGCAGACCAACACGGTTACCTATCTGTAACTTGTTTAGCTTATATGTACTGCTCATGTCTCTTTGTTTTTCCTTATCCCTTTGTTTCTCTAGGTCTGTGAGTTCAGAAGAAGCAGAGATTTGCCTCTTTTGGCCACCTAATAATGATCTTAACATAAGAAAGAGCAGTGTGTGCCTTCAGTCCATATTCATGGTCCTTACCACCTCATCTTTGGTTTCCCCTTCTCTTAAATTTGTGACTCAAAATGTGAATCATGGACAATGTTACCAGCACCCAACACTGACTTTTAAAACAGTTAGTATCCAAGGGAGCCATATGAGAACAACCTCCAATAGGGATATATCAGTCTTGTGTGGGATATATAGGGGTATATCAGTGTGGTGTAGTGGTTAAGAGCGGTAGTCTCGTAATCTGGGGAACCGGGTTCGCGTCCCTGCTCCTCCACATGCAGCTGCTGGGTGACCTTGGGCCAGTCACACTTCTTTGAAGTCTCTCAGCCCCACTCACCTCACAGAGTGTTTGTTGTGGGGGAGGAAGGGAAAGGAGAATGTTAGCCGCTTTGAGACTCCTTAAAGGGAGTGAAAGGCGGGATATCAAATCCAAACTCTTCTTCTTCTTCTTTCTTCTTTCTTCTTCTTCTTCTTCTTCTTCTTCTTCTTCTTCTTCTTCTTCTTCTTCTTCTTGTAAATAAGCTCACTACTCTGCAAACAAACAAACAAACAAACAGCCTGCTAAAAGGCTAGTACTCTGCATTTTCATGCATTGTTGTTGTTTAGTCGTTTAGTTGTTTCTGACTCTTGGTGGCCCCATGGACCAGAGCATGCCAGGCACTCCTGTCTTCCACTGCCTCCTAAAGTTTGGTCAAACTCATGTTAGTAACTTTGAGAACACTGTCCAACCATCTCATCCTCTGTCGTCCCCTTCTCCTTGTGCCCTCAATCTTTCCCAGCATCAGGGTTTTTTCATGCTTATTTTGAAGAAAAGTGGTTTCCACTGAAATTGAGCTGGGTGGTGGTGGAGAGACAGAGCAATACATCCCTTTTCATCAGCCAGCGTATTCACCTGTATGAAATTCCCACCTGTATGAAATTCCCAGTCACCTATGGCTACCAGGCAAGTTGCAGAATCCAAGACTGAGGCATTTGATTGATCTGTGGGGTTCACAATGTTCTATGTTTCACCCTAATCGGAATTCTGATTTGACTGGGATAAGTTCCAAAATTAATTCTGGAATTGTAGCATGTGTGTTTAAAAATTGCTATGTGTGCCTAAAAATTGAATTATTATGTAATAATAATAATAATAATAATAATAATAATAATAATAATAATTTTATTATTTATACCCTGCTGCCCGTCTTACTGGGTTTCCCTAGCCACTGTGGGCAGCTTCCAGCAAAATATAAAAACATAATAAAACATCAAACATTAAGGAAAAAAAACAGATTTTCTTGGCTGATAATCTGTTTTTATTTGTTTATTGTAAGCTTCAGGTTGGAAAGGCAGTGGACCTCCACAGCAAATGCAATCTGCACCATATTGGCCCAGGTGATTTCAGAGCCTGCTGAGTATCCTCTAGAGCCAGCTGCAAGATGAATGGGCTGCCAAGATGTAGCTAGTTCCCACCACCACCCAGGCCTGCACACACAGGCATTCGGTTAGTAACTCTAGAAACATAAAATCCTATAGACAACTTTGGATGGAAAAGTGAAAAGGTAAAATCAATGGGGTAATAAAAACAGCCATGTCTTTTCGTCACATTTTATGACCTCATCACAAAGGAGATCCTCTGGGTTATCATTCTTTGCATTACACTGATAATGGACTGGGCTTGATAAGCTTACTCTATCGCATTATCTTTTGAACTGGTATATTTTACAGTATAGTTCTGTAATGGTCTTTTGTTGTTGTAATGAAATCTATAAGTTTGATGCCATTAGAAAGCTATATAAAGTCTGCAGCACCAAGGTCAGTCCAGGGTTTTTTGCCTAGTAATGAACATACTGTACAAACAAATAGTTGCACTACCATTTCGATTCAACACTACACTTTGCCAAAACAGAATTTTCAGAGGGAATGTAGAGGTACCTTCCTCAGCAGAACATCTGAGAAATACTGGAGAATCAAAAAGAAAGCACTGTTTTTTCAAGGGATGTTGTGCATTTCTTTGAACTATGGAGGGGGGAATATTTTAGGGTAAGCTGGGCAGTTGGTTCAGTGCAGATGTCATCTGTCTTTCATCCCCACATGGATATACTGGTGGGAAATCAAGGCTGTTGACTCTCCTGTCACTGGGTGAAGTTGATAAGGAATGGGGCCAGAGTTGCCATTGATGCTTTGCCTAAAGCAACATTTCAAGGTGAGCTTAGCGGTTCCTACCTGGGATGAACATTGAAGGGATTTCGAACAAACCCCAAAGTCATAGGATAAGATTTGTGGAATTTCTTGGGTGATTTCTACGTCTGCTGCTGGCATGTGTCGTTTGTTTTGTTTTATTAAAATAATATTTATTAAGAGTTTAAAGATTACAAAAAAAGAAAAAGAATTAAACAATACAATACAATACAATACAGAAACAAAAACACTACATATACACTAATCTTAACAAAACAAAACAAAAACAATTAAAAACACATACAATAATTTCAATATCTTATCTTTCATTTCCTTGTTTCAGCGACCTCCTCGCACCTCCCTTTTTTGTATTCCACTTCAGTTAACTGTTTCAGCACAAGTTGTTATTTATGTGTTGTTTTAATTGTATGGGCCTACGGCCGTAAATAAATTTTGAAATAACTGTTTCAGCAAATCCTTTCCATCTTCCTCAGTTTTCTGTCCTATAATTTATCTTAACATATTCTAGCCTTATTTTTCCCTTTAATCCATTAACAATCTATTTGTACTTAATTCTTTGTAACATTTCTGCTAAAGCCATATAACTTCATTCCAGCATCCTTCTAACATTCATTAATTTTACAGTATTTCTGTAAATAATCTTTAAATTTTTTCCAATCTTCTTCCGCCGACTCTTCTCCCTGGTCTCGGATTCATGTCATTTGTTTTGTGTAGTCAGTTCGGTCCCATTATGGCATGGGATAATTTTCAACAAGTGCACCTTGAAAAACATTTTAATAAAAGCAGGGCCTAATATTCGCTCCCCTGCCATGTAACCATTCATCCCCCTCGAAAGGTTTGAAGCCATCTGGCAACTCTCAAACTCCCTCTCAGTAACCAGCAATGATGTTGGGAAGCCAGGAAAGCAACACCATTCTGCTAGCGCCACCAGGGACTCAACTACATTAGAAAAAAATAACATTGTAAATGCGTTGTAACACTGTGATACCAGATGGTGCTGTAGAGCTGAAATTGGAACTCCGTGAAATTTTCCATTGTGAGCTTTAAAACATTTTTTTCCAGAGCATTTCCAGAGCAATTTTAATAGCAATTATAGCAATTTTCAAGAGCATTTCCAGAGCAATTATTAGGGTCTTAAAACCCTAATTAAAAATGAAACTGGCAGGGCAAAAGTGGTACACAGCACCGCCTTCCCCTGCTCTAAGTAAACATTAGGGCTGGACTCCAAATTGATTCAGGACGCGGGTGGCGCTGTGGGTTAAACCACAGAGCCTAGGATTTTCCTATCAGAAGGTCGGCAGTTTGAATCCCCATGACAGGGTGAGCTCCCGTTGCTCGGTCCCTGCTCCTGCCAACCTAGCAGTTCGAAAGCACGTCAAAGTGCAAGTAGATAAATAGGTACCGCTCTAGCGGGAAGGTAAATGGTGTTTCCGTGTGCTGCTCTGGTTCGCCAGAAGCGGCTTAGTCATGCTGGCCACATTACCGGGAAGCTGTATGCCGGCTTCCTCGGCCAATAAAGCGAGATGAGCGCCGCAACCCCAGAGTCGTCCGCAACTGGACCTAATGGTCAGAGGTCCCTTTACCTTTACCAGATTGATTCAGGAGCTCGATCCAAATTGGTCTGGCCCCCACTGGGGCCCACTCAAAGTGCTATACTGAGTTTGCAGTAGGACTGGCACAAGGGGAGGGGGCAAGCATTTCAAGGCAGTTGAGGATTTTTCTTTGAAAGGGAAAAAATGTTCTGAACTTTCTTACATGTTGTATGCTTTGTATCGGCAATAGTCGATGGTCCCCATTCAAAAGCACAGACAATTGTATAATTTAATGCAGATATTCTTCTGAAGCTGCTATATTGGTGATGTTCCATTTCATTGCACATCACAGAATCATAGATTCATAGAATCATAGTTGGATGGACCCTGAGGAACCTCTAGTCAAACCCACTGCAATGCGTCTAAAGCATTGTTTCGCTTTGCATACCCAATTGCTCGACATAATGCACAATTAAGCTGTTGCTTTTGTGTGTGTGCATTTAGTAGATTGAACAGCAGTGTTCACAAGCCTGCTGCATGCCCAGGGCACTTAACTGCATTGTTGAACATGCAATTTTCACTTCAGGAAAAGAAGTCGGTGGGTACTTGCTACACCTTTCATTCTGCCCAACTTCACCCTGTCTCTCCTGTACTCCTTCAGTGCCTCATTGGGCAACTCCAGATATATATTTCACAGCAGTACATTTCAGAGTGTGAAGTGACAAATAATTTGATCTTTAATTAAGTGGAGAAATTAAATTGCTTCTCAGATTCTGTGAGTGAAGACCTTGGTAATCAGTGGACAGAAGTGTGAAAAAACATATAAAGTTGTTTGATTCCATATAGATTTGTCATAGCCATTCAAGGAAGGTTATTGACATTTCTGTGTGGCTCTTGAGATGAACTCTGGTTTTTAAAGAAATTGGAGCAATCTATTAAGCATGACCTTTAGCTATTGTTACCAGGATAATCTGTAGTAGATTCACCCTGCCCACAACTCCTTGAATCTGAGGGGAGTGAGACTTTGTGCTGGCCATCAGGCAATGGCTTTTTCCACCTGCCATGCCTCATCTCCCAGCCCTAAGACCCTTCAGAATAGAGTTGCTTGTTAAGTATGATTATTTAATTGTACATTGAAATGGAAAATGACTCTGTATAGCTCTGTATGTATACTGCTAAATGCCTAGCATGGAAACCTGCACTGTAGCTAAACAAATGAGCTGCAGAGAGCTTAGCAGGTTGATAATTAACTTAGAAGGCATCTCTGCTACTCTGTCATGAGGTGTTTAACATTAGATCACATGGGGTGTGTTCCATTGCAAATCTCCATTTTCTGTGAGCTGGTCTTTGTTCTCTCTCTGAAGCACCTGAAGAGAAAGGATGCTGTTAATGTCTCTCTCTAGGAGAACAGGCTTAAGCTGGAATGCTGGCTGTGCATGGGCAGAGTTTTGTATTCACTTCTGGCTGAAGCTATGCTTAGACAAGCATATGATGTTATGCAACTATTTGGATGTAACATTATTGTTTTGAGTGCCTATTTTGGAACAAGTTCTGTTAGTAAAGCTTTTGAACCATATTTTTGGACTAGACAATTTTTATTTCAAAAAGAGTCATTTTTTATTCACCATATTGCTTTCAAATGTGCAATATTAATGACTACAATATTGTTTTCATGGGCATTTATAAGTGTCTTTTTTTGCTCTTTTTGTAATCTGAGTGGAAGATTATGAGTCCTGGAGTTGGGGAAAATATGTAGGTGAATTCAACAGTGCTTAGTTTGTTTTTGGTCATTAGCTTATTAATGTTTTTAATTTGTTTTGTGGGTTATCAGTGCTGTATTGCTTTGTGAATCTTAGAATATGACTTTGGTTGTGGTTATGCTGTTTAGCTTCTCTTAGTTGTTTTATTAATAGTGTTTTATAGAAGGTGGTTGTTTTACTGATGAGCTCTAATTGTCACTGATGATTTGTTAATTTTTTTATGTTGTATTTATGTTGCAATTGTATTTATGTTGCAATTGTGATGTTCTATTGCGTTATTGTTATTTATTGTTGTTGAGCTGCTTTGTGACTCCTGTAAGTGAAAAGTGGAATAGAAATGGAATGGAATGAATGAATGATACTTTCACTCAGGATGGAAATAGTTTCAGGACTAAAATCTTTCAAGAACAGAAATGCTACAAAGGCACAGTACTTTAGTTGAGGATGGTCTCATCACTTTTATTCCTTCTTCTAAGGGGGGAAAATAACACACACACACACACACACACACACACACTACATGTTGTGTGGTGCCCATGCATTTATTATTCCTTGGAATATGCTGAATTATATTAGGGAAATGGTTTAAGTAGAGTTGCAGACCTTGGGAATAGTTTATTTATCTTAAAATGAATATCAGAATAAAACATATCAGCTCTCTTGAGACATTCTGGAAAAATTCATCTGAACAAAGGATGATGGTGAGGAATTTCTGAAATTAAGTAATCCAATAAGAAGATTAAAAGATTCTGTTGGCATCATGGACAAAGTAGTCCCTTATCAATAATCCTCCCCACAGGTAACCAATCAGCTATTAACCTGCAAAATATTTCTCCAGAAAGGAATTCTGCAGTAAACAATCCTGATATAACATTTGCCTTTAAAAAAAGAACCCACACACCACCTTGTTTACAAAAAGGAAATGGAAAACAGGTTCACAGCATGATATTTACTCTGAATCACAAGGGCCAAATGGAACATTATTCTGATAAATTAATTTCCTGGGTAGTGCTATAAAAAAAAATCCAGCAGCCAAACAAAACTTATTTGAAGACTTAACAACTTTCATCTTGCAGTTCCAGGCCCAATGCAAACTTTTCAGAGTTATTTCACATATACTACATCCATTTCATACAAAATATACAAAACATACTTACCCATTATTTACAAATGTGCACTTTGTCCACATGCTTTGGAATGACAAGAGCAGTTTGTTTATAGAGTGAAAAATATTGTGTGATCCAGCTTTCTGTCTGGTGCATATACCACCTATCTCTGGTTTTGCATTTAAGTTGCTGCAACAACAACAACAACAATTTATTATTTATACCCTGCCCGTCTGGCTGGGTTTCCCCAGCCACACTGGGCGACTCCCAACAGAATAATAAAATCATGATAATGCCGCTCTTTCGGGTATACTGGGCTGAGGCACACTTTTAATTCTGCTCGGAAACATACTGGGAGCCAATCTAGGTCTTTCAAGGTATAAATTCAGACCCCAAACTTCTCATCTCCCATCCATCTAGCTATGTCATGGGATTATAGGGCTCAGCTGTTGATCCCTCGTGATAGAATTGATATTGCAGAAGTCAAGTCAAGGCATTTAACTCCTGTTACAGATAGGTAGCCGTGTTGGTCTGCCATAGTCAAAACAAAAAAAATTCCTTCCAGTAGCACCTTAAAGACCAACTAAGTTAGTTCTTGGTATGAGCTTTCGTGTGCATGCACACTTCTTCTGAAGAAGTGTGTATGCACACGAAAGCTCATACCAAGAACTAACTTAGTTGGTCTTTAAGGTGCTACTGGAAGGCATTTAACTCCTATCTTTTAAGGGCCAATAAACAAGGCAAGGAAGTGGGGTGTGGATTCTGAGAGAACTGGACCAGTATCTCCAAATATAAAGAGAAGATACTTCTAGGACCATAGAAAAGTGGGGACAGGGACAGGGACAGGAGGCTTCCGTGCTAGCCAGCCTTCCTGCCTGGAGCAATAAATGGCTCGATCCTGAGGCAAGTGTTGGATAGGTTTGAAGGGAAATAATATTTACATGTATGCCATAAATGAACAGTAATGGTCAATATGTATGACTGTCCTCTTAAATATGTGTGTCCTCTTAAAAGGGCCTGCTACTTGACAATTTATAATCTGAAACCCAGCTATAGTAGAATGGTAACTTCAGAGTATTGACAACACTTTTGCTTTCAACACATTATTTTATTGCAATCCTTACATTTCAAGAACCCTGTAAGGCAAGTCAATTTATGTCATCATCACCCTAGATTGTCGCTAAAGGGACTGAAAGCAAGAGGAATGGCTTGCCTAAGGTCACAGGTATTTTTTGTACTGTGCATTTCTTGGTTCTTGTCTATCAGCTTGCTTTTTGGAAGGAGAATCTGGCCCCCATGGGAGTTTTCCCATTTTTGGCACATGTCCATGGTTGATGACTCCTATGATACACATTGGGCACTTCCTGATTCCGACTATAATGGACACCTGGGAGTAAGTCTCATTGAACCTACTTCTGAGTAAACATGATTAGAGATGCACTGTCTCTTAGACACCACACTATATCAGCTCTACCTCAGAAATAGGTCGTTGTTTTTGCATTCCATTCTTCAATTAAGCAAACGATTATTTGTGTTCAATTTTGGTCACATGGAAACCACTTCCCCTTTCAGATGGAATATCATCCAAACTTGAAGAGGCAATATGTCCAAAGATGGACATGAGACATTGAGGAAGAAAAAGGCCATCTTAAACTCAATTCCATAAAAACCTATAAACACAAGACATGCGGTGGCACTAAACAAGGACAAAGAAGAAAGTGGTCTTCATGGCTTAGATCCACACACAGCATTTCTGTAATTTGAGTCTTAAAGATGTGATCAGTTGCTATAAATTTAATATCAGAATTTCCTGCTTCCAAGTTACAGAAATGAGTGCCATCCTCTCCAATATAATTTAATGTAAAGCAGCTTTTGTGTTCTCGTGACCACTGTTTCCCTCCCACATTAGAGCAATCCCAGAATACAATTAAATATTGGGAGGAAACTTTATAATAAAAATGCTTTTCCTCAAAGGGGAGGAGGGAAACAGAAAAAAAAACTAGAAAACACACTGGGGAAATTAACATAAGCCTCAATGCACAAAACTTGAGATAATTAAAACAGCATTTGAAGTCCACTGATTCTACTATCACAAAAGGAAAATTCTGGTCAAATAGCAGGGCTGCGCATTGGATTTATACAAATCCCAAATCTCAAGGTGAAGTGGGATGCCTCAGAGTAATTTTTGGGCTTGAAAGAGGCGAAACTGGGTCTCCGTGATGCAACATGAGTCAAAGCAGGGATCCCTGAAGCAATATATGACACCTCAGTGATCAATACATGAAAAAAGGTTGCAAACAATGATCTCCTGTCAGTGAAAGAAATGAGTCGTATCTAACTAATGTGTTCCATCAGCACAAAGGTTGACGCTTGTGCAATGGAACTCATCCTCCTCTCCCGTTGCAGAAATCCTGGGCCCTGACAGAACATGCTAGCTGGCCACTGACCAATGTGTCTAAATTCACCATAATCCCACAAAGGTTAAAAAGGTAAAGGACCCCTGGACGGTGAAGTCCAAACAAAGGCAACTATGGGGTTGTGGTGCTCATCTCGCTTTCAGGCTGAGGGAACCACTGTTTGTCCAGACAGCTTTCCGGGTCATGTGGCCAGCATGACTAAACCTCTTCTGGCACAACAGAACACCATGATGGAAAGCAAGCACATGGAAATGTCATTTACAGTCCCTCCAGAGGGACCTATCTATCTACTTGCACTGGTGTGCTTTCGAACTGCGAGGTTGGCAGGAGCTGGGACAGAGCAACGGGAGTTCATCCCGTCACGGGAATTCAAACTGCCGACCTTCCAATCAGCAAGCCCAAGAGGCCCAGTGGTTCTAGCTTGTAATCAGAGGGAATACTTTAGCCAGCTGCAATTCCAGTGCTTTGGGAGAGGGAGCAGCTGTGGAAGAACAAAATACATGTCTCTAAGCTTAAGGAGGATGTTGGGGGGGGCACTGAGGCAGTGCTAAAGCCTCAGTGACTAACAGGTGAGCTTGTAAGAGGCAATGGTTTTACCTAGAAACTCAATTTCTTAGTTGATCCCACCACAAACTCAACTTTAAAGGTCTCTAGGAGGAAAGACCCTGGACCTATTTGGCAGATTGCTTATCCTGGAGCACCTCTCCAATGTCTGCAATTTTCATACAAAATGCTATAGGAGAATAAGTAATTCCTACACTTATACTGTAATGGCGCTGATTGTAGGAAATCTACTGCTTTCTGAAACTGGGCAGGATTCTTAACTTCACAAAGGGAGATCTTGTCTGCAGTTCCACCCCAAAGTTTATCTATTTTATTTTTTAAATCAAAATGTAAAGGTGTCTAATACAGTAGCCTCTGAACATGCGCCCCTGTAATTTGGCAGACGTTATTCACACTGGCAGGGCTGGAATGCCTGAAAATTTCAACTACTTCTGTCAAAAGGGGAAATAAATATTATAGTCTTTAAAAAAGTTTCCCAATATTCAATTGTGGGAGTGGTGGTATGAAGCAGACCCTGAGCCTAACTGGGCAGTTTTTGAATTTGTCCAAGCTAAATCAGGCTGTTTTTTTTTACAAAGAACCCAGTCAGAGTCTGAACTTAATCTTATGGCCAGTACACAGCCCTGTCACACAGAAGTGGCCCTTACAGTAACGCTTGACAGAATCTTGCTGTACATGACATTTAAGGAGACATTTCAGAGTTCAAGGAAGGTTCTGGTTGTATCCTTAGGAGTTTATAATGTGTAATAGCTGCAATTTGGTTCTGTGTGGTTAGATACTAGCAGTGCCATCATGTAATGTTAAACTGATGTTTTGCATATATAAAGCTCAGGAATCAAACCACAGTATTTTTAGTTTAGAAAGAAATCACAGATAGCAGGAGATGGAGACAGTAGATAAAAGCACCCTTGAACCCTTGAAACCTGATAACCACATATTGGGGATAAGAAAGGATGTTCTAGAACTACAACTGAGAAACAAAGAGGTCCTTTTTATGTCATACTTCTTCTGAAGCCTGTGCAAAGATGGAACTCAGTTCTGGCACGTCTCAGGTGGGCGCCATTGCCATTGTAAGAGAACAAGAGAGGCATTCATGGTGAGTTCTGGCACCTCCTTTTCTAGGAAAATAGCACTGACAAGGGTTGCCACCTTTCGTCAAACAAAATAAAGGGCAGGTCAGGAAAAATATGGGACACGTCAGGGAGTGGGGAATTGGGGGCCTAAAAATTACTTTACCTGGTACAGAAATGGCTTCAAAGCAATCCATTGCAATGGCACACAAGGTTTACAGTGGTTTATTCAAAGCGGGGGGGGGGGGTACTGTGATTTACAACTGTAAGGAAAAGATTGCATATCACACGTATAGTTGGGCTTTGTAATGCTAATTGGTTTCCACTGGCACCGGAGCAGGCCTGTGCTGCTGCAAACCCACCCACCCCACTCTAATTTTTATTAAATTTTCTGTTTTACAATTTAAAATACTCATTTTACATCCTTAAGGTATCAGTGACTTCCCTTCTTCTCTTTCCATGCTTCATTTTACACGAATCCCTGCATATTTTACGAAAACTATACCATTCAGTATTCCTTTATTCCATCCATCGAAACTTTGTTTACACTGTTGAATTGATCTTAATGCCGCTGGCATTTTCAGGTGTACACAGTTATTTCCCATTTATTCAATAATTGTTTTCCAATCTCCTTTAAACGTATGCTCTTCTTGTTCTCTTATTCTATATGTTAAGTCTGTGAGTTGTGCATATTCCATCAGTTTAACTTGTCTTTCTTCTTTAGTTGGTACCTCGCTCGTTTTCCATTTTGGGGCCAATAAAACACAGGCAGCAGTAGTGGCATACATAAATAACCCTCTCGCACTCTCCATCCCTCTCCCGCCTCTGCAAAACCACTCCAGTTTTGCAGTGTGGTGTAGTGGTTAAGAGCGGTGGACTCGTAATCTGGGGAACTGGGTTCGCGTCTCTGCTCCTCCACATGCAGCTACTGGGTGACCTTGGGCTAGTCGCACTTCTTTGAAGTCTCTCAGCCTCACTCACCTCACAGAGTGTTTGTGGTGGGGGAGGAAGGGAAAAGGAGAATGTTAGCCACTTTGAGACTCCTTCGGGTAGTGATAAAGCGGGAAATCAAATCCAAACACTACTTCTTCTTCCTCATTGGGCCAAATCGCCCTCAGCCATAACATTCTCCCCTAGGGAGATACAGCATCTTCTCTTCTTCCAGGAGTGGAGGGATGTGGCCAATCTGGCCCCCTCCCATACATGGGGGAGTGGCATCATTCACGTAGATGATAAATTTAAAAGGAAAAGCATGACAGTTCCCAGTCTGTAAGATGCCAATGCCCTTACAGAATTTCATGTCTTTAAAAAGAAGTTTGTCCCTTTTATTCCCCATAAATCAATGTCAGCGACAATAAAGCAAAAGGCACAAAAGGAAAGTAACACTGACGAAGGTAATAACTAAGGGTCTGATCAGCCAGTGTTATTAATCCAATCCCAGTTTTTATCACTCAGCAGGAATTTTCTGAAGACTTAATATTCTCTTCTATAAAAGAAATGGGAGAGATTGAAAATGATTAAAAAATATAATTGGAGGAAAATATTCATTTCAGCCATAAATGAAAATTGGCAATGAATGAACAATGAATTTCACCATGTGCTCAGTAATGCTATTTAAGGGGAAACTATAACAAAGATTAAAATATGCTGAAATAGATTTGGAGTGGGGAGGCAAGACATGCAGGTATCTTAATTTCTAATTAGGTACTTTGAAACAGTGAGCAATTTCATTATGACTAAATTGTCCTTACATCTTAAAGCTGTTTAACCAGTTGAACAATTCTAATCACTTCACCAACGGAATCCAAAGTTTGAAACAGATTTTGGAAAAAAAAACCTAAGAAGAAAAAGATTGCGGACAACATACACACTGTATTTAAGGAGATATCTGAACCCTTGGAAAACACTGACAGTGCAATCTTGTGCCTATCTCCTCAGATGTAAATCCCACTATAATCAATGGGGATTACTCCAATGTAAGTGAATAATGGACTGCAGTCTTATTTGCTTGTTTGTCTTAAATCACATACTTGTTTTCCACAAAACCTCACAAAACATGGTTGTATGTTAAATACTTTCTTGTATTAAAATGGATTTAAGCCTGTGGGTCCTTGCCAATTTCTGGGTTCATTCATTCTAAAATAAAGCCGAAACTCAACATCATCATGAAGTTTAATCTAAATGACTAAATTTTTATTATACTCAGGGCTTTCTTTCAGCCAGAACTTGCCAGAACTCAGTTCCAGCACCTCTCAGCTGAGCAACATTGCCATTATAAGAGAACAAGAGAGGCGTTCATGGTGAGTTCTGGCACTTCTTTTTCTAGAAAAAATAGCACAGATTATACTTTATTGCATTTCCTTTGGCCCAAAGGTTTCGTTAATACAACTGTATATAGAAAAGTAGGGAAACCTGTACCACTTTTTTCTCATGCAAAGTTGTCGAGCTTTGTTTCTACAATTTTACCCTGAAGTTGTTAAGATTGAAGTTGTCAACCTTTTGGGGGGATTTTACCCCAGGAAATAAACTGCCACAGGGGCCAGATTAAAGAGGCCAGCGGGCAGAATTAAGCCCCCCAAGCAGACTTTGGACATGCGTGTCCTAGCATCTCTTCTGTGGGGAGGAAGAAATTTCACCTAAATTCCTGGAGACCTCGTGACAGTCATTGTTGACAGTACTGAGCTAGATGCAATGGTATTTTGACTTGTTATAATTCTCAGGAGTTCAGCCTACACTCAAGTAGGACCCTGGCAGAGACACTTGCCTGACTGGCATGTTCCCTCCCTCCTGGTTGATCGTTTGGGAGCTTCATAAGCTTTTTCTGCCCGAACATCACAGCGACTGATGACAACTGACACACTTAGAGATCCACAGAGTTTGTGCACCTTGCCTGACAGACCTCAGCAACTCAGCATTTTGGCTAATCTACTTTATTTACATATAAACATACATGGAGCACTGCAACACGGCTCCCTCTCTCACTAGCATCAGACAGCAAAGAGAAAAAAGAACAAAGGACAATAGTCCCACTTCACGGAACACAGTAACACAAACATCCTGTTTCTGTCACTTCCCACTCTGTGGAGTCAAAACATACACTGTCATGTGACAGACAAAAATTCCATGACTGCAATCATGATCAGGAATTCCAAGAATAATACAGGTTTGTGTGCTTGTGATGAGAGGAGAGCTTTCTGCTGCTGCTGCACCAAGGAGGCTTCTGGTAACAACAGATCCCAACATGCTCTGCTAGAGAGCTTAGGATTCCTCTCTCGGCTCCAATACTTTGGCCACCTCATGAGAAGAGAAGACTCCCTGGGAAAGACCCTGGTGTTGGGAACGATGGACCCTGATGTTGGGAACAAGGAGAAGGGGACGACAGAGGACAAAATGGCCGGACAGTGTTCTCGAAGCTACCAGCATGAGTTTGACCAAACTGTGGGAGGCAGTGGAAGACAGGAGTGCCTGGCATGCTCTGGTCCATGGGGTCACAAAGAGTCAGACAAGACTAAACAACAACAAAGCTATTTAATATATCCCTATTGTTTTATATTGCTGCGTACGTTCTAGTGCAGGTTTGTTTAAGAAATAGCTGAAAATGGGAATCCAAAATGTAAAAGTTGGAATATGTATAACCCATGCATCTCTTGTTTTCACAACATGGTTGATAACTTCATAACTTGATAACACAAAATCCTATATATCCTTAGCTAGGAGTAAGTGCAACTAATGTTTTTAAAGAAATAAAAAAAATGTATTTCCTTACATTTTTACATTTTGTGTGTGGGTTTATTTTTCAATGTTGCTGACCTCTAGTGTAGGATTTTGTTCCAGCACTGAACAACAGCTTCCCACTTTCTTCCATGCTCTTACGTTGCCTATTCTACCCAGCAGTGCCATTAACATTTGCCTTCCAAAAGATACAGGCAATTTGGTCCAAGTCTTTAAAATGAAGCTTAAAATAGTTTTGGCTGATCAATCACAACAGGGCACAAATAATTCCACTCCCCCGCCCCAGCTTCAAGTAGTTTTCCAGAAAATGACAGAACTGTTGGAAAGAATGGAATTAAATCTTAAGAGACAATGTGGAATGAAAATTAAAATCCAGTCTTCTTAACACTTTTTAGAAGTACAAATCTAGCTGTCAAAATATAGGACAGGGATACAGCCTGATTAGATGCACAGGCAAGGACTGTTACTGCAATATTTTGATCAACGCGCACACACCACTGGCAAGATTTAAGCAAAGGAA
This sequence comes from Podarcis gaigeae, assembly GCF_964106915.1. Taxonomy (NCBI): domain Eukaryota; kingdom Metazoa; phylum Chordata; class Lepidosauria; order Squamata; family Lacertidae; genus Podarcis; species Podarcis gaigeae. Next base: position 24,485,921 of record NC_139694.1, read on the forward strand.
ATCAATTGCAGAATATGAATAATGTGCCTATAATACTCTAGCTAAAGGAAAGAACCTCTCTGCGTATTGATATAGTGTGTAAACTCCAAATTGGCCAATTGATTATTAATTACCCCTGGGCAGATTGAAAGTCAAAGGGAGCTCTGCTGATATATCTAAATGAGGACAAGGAATGCAACCACAATGCTTTTGGGGGGGGGGGATTCAAGCATCAGTAACTGGAGAACGGCAAAATGATATTATGGTAATGAAGACTCACTCTCCAAATGTCATCCATGGAGAAGCATACAGGGCCACACTTGCCTGGGTTTCAGTAAACACTTCGATTTGGGGTGGATTCCAATGAACCGCTGAGAAAGAGACTAATATGCGGAACCACCAGCAGCGATTTTCCTAGAAGCTGAAATTAGGGATGCTCGAGGAATCTGGCTTCTATGGAGTCTGATGCGAACTGACCTGATCTGCTCCTCCTAGACTGATGTGCAGATCAGAATGTGCTTATCCTTCAGAATTTGCACATCTCCCAATTTTAAGATACTGCTTCAAGCCAAAACTGTAACAATATATATAAAGGTGCTGACCTTTAAAGCCCTAAATGGCCTCGGTCCAGTATACCTGAAGGAGGGTCTCCACCCCCATAGTTCTGCCCGGAAACTAAGGTCCAGCTCCGAGGGCCTTCTGGTGGTTCCCTCTCTGCGAGAAGCCAAGTTACAGGGAACCAGGCAGAGGGCCTTCTCGGTAGTGGCACCTGCCCTGCGGAACGCCCTCCCATCAGATGTCAAAGAAAACAACAACTACCAGACTTTTAGAAGACATCTGAAGGCAGCCCTATTTAGGGAAGCTTTTAATGTTTGATGTATTATGGTATTTTAATATTTTGTTGGAAGGCGCCCAGAGTAGCTGGGGAAGCTCAGCCAGATGGGCTGGGTATAAATAATAAGTGTGTGTGTGTGTGTGTGTGTGTGTGTGTTAAAACACATATTTTAGGCTAAAAGATACATTGTATAATACATGTATAATACATGTATTCAACAGAACACATGCAAAATTGAAATGAACCAGAGGAAGAATGACCCAACCACTCCTAGTTAAAATGTTCTAATGTAGAATCCCCCAGCATCTGGTGCTCATCAAATGCTTTGGATTACAGCTACATTCATTCTGGACCATATGCTATGCTATCTGGAACGGACAGGAGTTGTGGTCTAGAACATCTGGCTGCACCAGGTTGGGTAAGTCTGCTCTAATACATCATAAGGCAAATCTAGAGTGATGGATGTTCTGATTTTCCAAAAAAAAAACCCTCCAAGATGCAGGTTCAGACATACAACATGATGCTAAAATGTGACTTAAACCCCCTTTGTTTAATTTGAGTTACTACTCTCATGATCCCTAGTACAGAGAGGGCATTTTCTGATTTGAATAAACCCCCTCGGATACTGAATGGTGGCTTACTGTAATCCTGTTTGGAGCAGAACACTTCATTCATCCTAGGCTGTCATGTATTGTGCCCACTCCCCTGGAGGGAAATCTCAGCGCCGCCACACAATTTCACTCTCTGGGGCTCTGGAGGAATGTTTTACTCTAAACTTACAGAAAGTGAAGCAGACAGATTGAGAAGGGCGAAGGGACAGAACAACATGAAGGGAGGAATAGAACCACTTGGAACTATTGTTATGGTCTTCTAGAATAAACTGTGTATGACACCAGGATTTCCATATTGGAGGGGGCACGCAAATTTGATCCAAATAGCAGTTATGGAGGAAGTGCTTGATCCTGTGGGCTGTTGTTGTAGTCAAAATGCCTCCCCCAGCTGCATTCCCATTGTTGCTGGCATCCATCCGTCTCGAGAGACACCCGAGTGCACCTGTGGAGATGAAGTCAAACCACTGGATAATCATAGCACCTGCTGTGGTTGCAGAGATTGGTTACTCACAACTGCTGCCTCCTGCATTGTTTCTGCTTCATTAGCAGCAAAAAAATGACCTCTCTGGAGCATAAGCCTGGGAAGTAGGTACGGAGGTTCTAGACGGCAAGACGCCCCTCACAGCCTCGCTGATGTGGACCAAAGAAAGGAGAGCAATACATATTTGGCACCAGTTATTTGTGTAGGGTTTACCTCTTAGCCTTTTCGTCTCCTGAAGATAAGTTTGAGGATCAGAGCTTGCCTTCTCATAGATTGGTTACCTTCCTAGGTTGACGAACCCCACCTGCCCCTCATTTCTCTCCACAGCACGTCCAGAAACTGCCTTCTTCACCATTGGACCCACTATAGGTATTGTCCACTCAATCCGCCAGAGCTTTCCTTCACAAGCAAGGGAGGTCCCTAACTCGCCAAGGGTTTGAGCCCTATTAGCTACCCTCACCTGGTTTAGTCGGTCAAAACCATTTCCTGGAAAAGGGCTGCTGTCACATGCTTCTAGAGAGCCAGTATGGTGTAATGGTTCAGACCGGTAGACTTGTAATCTGGTGAACTGGGTTCGCGTCTCTGCTCCTCCACATGCAGCTGCTGGGTGACCTTGGGCTGGTCACACTTCTCTGAAGTCTCTCAGCCCCACTCACCTCACAGAGTGTTTGTTGTGGGGGATGAAGGGAAAGGAGATTGTTAGCCACTTTGAGACTCCTTCAGGTAGTGATAAAGCGGGATATCAAATCCAAACTCCTCCCCCTCCTCCTCCCCCTCCTCCTCTTCTTCTTCTAGGAAATCGAAATTCGAAACCGGGCCCCTTGGTTTACTGAGGAGCTCCGGAAAATGAGGGATCTCAGACGGCTAGAGCGAGTATGGCGACGGACTCGTGACAGAGCCTCAAGAACATCGTATAGGACACTTATGAAAGCCTATGAGATGGCTATGAAAGCTGCTAAGAAATCTTACTTTGCAGCTTCCATTGCATCCGCTAGCTCTCACCCGGCACAACTTTTTAAAATAATTAGGTCAATAACGTCCTTAGGAGGACAACCAAATTTAAGCACAAATTCGACCCACAGCTGTGAGGCATTCGCGAGTTTTTTTGCGGAGAAAGTCCTGTTGCTCCGCCGTGACCTCCCTGCCAATTTAGATACAGTGACTGAACTGGAGGCCCCTCAACTGACTTCAGGTCCAGTGTTGGACCATTTCGATCGGATACTCCCTACTGATGTGGATAGATTCCTCCAAGTTGGTAGGCCCACCACCTGCCTCCTTGATCCGTGCCCGTCTTGGCTGATTAGGGAGTGTCCAGATGTTGTGCGGACCCCCCTGGTTGAAATTATCAATTTGTCCCTTGACACGGGGACATTCCCAGGGGAACTGAAGGAAGCAGTGGTGTGTCCACTCTTAAAAAAACTTCATTAGATCCCTTAGACCTATCCAATTACCGCCCAGTTTCGAATCTTCCATACCTGGGTAAGGTAATTGAGAGAGCGGTTGCTGAACAGCTTGGTAGGTTTCTGGAGGAAACATCGGCATTGGATCCATTTCAGTCCAGTTTCCGTCCTGGTTTTGGGACGGAGACGGCTCTGGTTGCCCTAACAGATGATCTCCGTAGACAACTGGATCGAGGCGGGTCAGGACTGCTGATCCTTTTAGATTTGTCAGCAGCCTTTGACATGGTCGATCATGATCTTCTGGACCACCGTCTCGCAGACGTGGGGATACAGGGCATAGCCCGTAACTGGTTGTGCTCTTTTATCTCTGGTCGGGGACAGAGGGTGGCACTAGGGAGGGAAATGTCGTCGCGCCACTCCTTGGTGTGTGGAGTGCCGTAGGGCGCAATTCTCTCCCCAATGCTTTTTAACATCTTTATGCGCCCCCTTGCCCAGATTATCCGGAGCTTTGGGCTGGGCTGTCACCAATATGCTGATGACACTCAGCTCTATCTGCTGATGGATGGCCACACTGACTCGGCCCCGAACACACTGACCAGATGTTTGGAAGCTGTGGCTGGATGGTTTCATGGGAGCCGATTGAAACTAAATCCTTCGAAGACAGAGGTCCTATGGCTAGGTCAGGATGGCATGGGGATGAGGGACCAACTCCCTTCTCTTGCGGGGGCCCAATTAGTGCCATTGCCTTCCATTAAGAGATTGGGTGTAATCCTTGACGCCTCCCTTTCCATGGAGGCGCAAGTTACAGTAACAGCCAAGGTGACATTTTTCCACCTTCGCCGCATCAAGCAGTTGGTCCCTTACCTTTCCCGCCCCAACCTGGCCACAGTGATCCATGCGACGGTCATCTCCAGGCTTGACTACTGTAATTCGCTCTATGCGGGGCTACCCTTGAAGCTGTTCCAGAAACTCCAGCGGGTACAGAATGCTGCAGCGAGGCTCCTCACAGGGTCTCTGCCATGGGAGCATATTCATCCAGTGCTTTTCAAGCTGCACTGGCTACTGGTGGAGTACAGGGTCAGATTTAAGGTGCTGATTTTGACCTTTAAAGCCCTTCACGGCCTAGGACCCTCGTACCTACGGGACCGCCTCTCCTGGTATGCCCCACAGAGAGCCTCAAGGTCCATAAATAACAACACCCTAGTGGTCCCAGGCCCTAAGGAAGTTAGATTGCTTCAACCAGAGCCAGGGCCTTTTCAACTCTGGCTCCGGCCTGGTGGAACGCTCTGCCTCATGAAACCAGGACCCTGCAGGATCTGATTTCTTTCCGCAGGGCCTGTAAGACAGAGTTGTTCCGCCTGGCCTTTGGCTTGGAGCCAATTTGATTCCCCCCTCTCTTTTTCCCCCTTTCTTTTCCTTCTCCTCCTGCGATGAGGCTACATTTTAATATTTTAATGTTCCATTATTTTAATGTTGTATTTTATTTTTGTTTTTAAGTTGTAATCATTCATCTTGTTTTTATTATTGCTTGTAAGCCGCTCTGAGCCTGGCCTTGGCTGGGGAGGGCGGGGTATAAATAAAAAATTATTATTATTATTATAGGAGCCTCAGGTAAGAACTGAATGCAGGTTGGGGACCAAAGTTGGACAAACCACCCCAGAAGGAGCACGACGCATCCCCTCCCAATGTACTACCCCTCCCCAAACACCCCACGCACCACAGCTGCATTACAATCCACAAAGTAAAGGCTATGATCACCTACTTATAATGTGTACATGAAATTAGGAAAGTTGCATAAAAACAGCAAAGCCTCTTTCTTGCGTTTCTTTCCCCCTTCACTATCATTAATAGGTACAGATAAATAGTCCAAGATATTAATGTAAGTAGCTCTGAAAACTAGTGCATCTACCACCCTCCCAGTGGAAGAAAAAGCCCAATGGAAAGTGACGGGACCAAACAGTTCAATAATAATGGGGCATGGTCAGTGGACATGGAACGCTGACTGTCGTAAGGTTGGCAGTTTGAATCTGAATGGCAGGGTGAGCTTCCATTGCTTTCTCCCAGGTCCTGCCAAATTAGCAGCTCGAAAACATAGCAGCACAAGTAGATAAATAGGTACCGCTGCGGTGGGAAGGTAAACAGTGTTTCTGTGTGCTCTGGCTTCCATCACAGTTTCCCATTGTGCCAGAAGAGGTTTAGTCATGCTGTCCACATGGCCCGGAAAGCTGTCTGCAGGCAAACGCCGGCTTCCTCAGCCTGAAAGCAGAGATGAGCCCCGCAACCCATAGTCAAATTTGACTGGACTTAACTGTCCAGGGGTCCTTTACCTTTACCTTAATTAAAAGGGGAAACAAGTTGAAAGGGGAATGGCATGCTTTGGGTGGAAACCTAAACAGAACCACTCCACTCTGCAACATTGTGTTGCAAGATCCCATTTGTATAACATACAGTGGTACCTCAGTTTAAGAACAGCCCTGTTTACGAACTATTTGGTTTGCAAACTCTGCAAAACCAGAAGTAGTGTCCCGGTCTGCGAACTTTACCTTGATCTAAGAATGGAGGACGAATGGTGGAAGTTCACTGGCAATGGGAGGCCTCATTAGGGAAAGTGCACCTCGGTTTAAGAACAGTTTTGGTTTAAGAACGGACTTCCGGAACGGATTAAGTTCATAAAGCGAGGTACCACTATATTATGTTTTATCTTATACTTTTTATTTTGCTGTCTGCCCCTCATATATATAGGATTCACCAAATGGGCCCCATCAGCATAAGCCCTGTGTCAAGATTTCTGTTTGCATAATGGGGCTTTCCCCCTCTTTCCCCACCTCCCATAATTCACAGGAGAACCCCCAGAAGCAGAACATGGGGGGCAGGGGAGATTGTTCTGCCTGGCAAGCTGAAATACTTGAGCAGATTTGACTTTCATCTTAGTGTGACACTGAATTCCATCTTGACTCTAATAACCCAACCACCCCTTGTTTCGGAAAATAAGATAAGGGATCTTTCTTTTTCAGAAATGTTCTACAGTACTCCAGCAGATAAGCCTTTTTCTTTTGCAAAAGCAGTGGGAGTGAAGATTGGGTATAAGCAAATGTGTTGCTTAACCAAATCATAAGCTTCCGGTGAGCATTTACAAAAATAACTCTGTCGTTTACTGTGTTCAGTAATATGATTATGGGTATAAACAGTAAAACTTGCAACCAAGGAAATTCAGGCAGATACATCTATTATCCTTTTCCAAAATGGAACTACACCTGTCATATTTTGAAGACCATGCATATTGCCTAGGGCACGTATGAGGAAACTGTAACCTCCCAGATGTTGTTGAACTGCAGCTGGCTGGGACTGATGGAAGTTGGAGTCCAGGAACATTTGGAGGGCCACATGCCTCCTACCCCAGCTTAGGAAATATACACTTTTTCTTTTCCAGGCTATCAGTAACTGCATGTTCTTTGATGTGTCTTAGACACTAAACATTTTCATTCTGCAAATGAGAACACAGAACACGCTTATTACAAAACTTTCATGTGTACATATTTTCTGACATCTCATTTGGTCTATGCACCAGGAAATCTATAAACATCTATGAATGTATGTATGTTCTCTTGGAGACTTTGCATATTGACCAGAAAATGTGTGTATGTGTCTCCATGTTTCTATTGTTTGCACATTTTCCATGATGTCAGATAAATATATACAGTGACTGGCATTTGTGCAGTCACTGTATATATTTATAATGTGATTCAACTCACATTAACCACATCATGTATGCATTTTGAAAATTGATTCAAAAAACGTGGTACTAAACCTTGTAAGCAATCTGCATATATGAAATAAAGGTGTTTTATAAGCAACAGTGGGGATAACAAAATGAACATTTCATTGCAGCGGCTAAAATATGAAGAATCTAAAGGACTGCCAAGAGCCTTCCTGAATAGTTCAGAAACAAATGAATAGGTTTGGAAAAATATTATGAATTGTTGATAGTCAGAAAGGAAAAAGTAAGAACTCTGCTGAATCCATTATTTTCTGACTTTCATTATTCATAAAACTCAATTATGTTTGCTACAAGATAAGTGATTAATGCAGATAAGTTATAGTGATATCCATGACAAGAAGACAATCAAGTGAAAAATGTTTCTGTGCATGGAAAATTGTGTCTGTGCATAGAATGCGTTCCTTCTTATTCACATACAAAATATTCCGTTCTATGTTCTTGTAGAATAAATGTTCCAGAGGTCTAAGAAGCAGCAACAACAGCAGCCACTGTGATCTAATGACAGAGACAAGGAAATCAGAACTTGAGTAAATCCCTGCTGGAACAGACCAAGGCTCCATCTAGCCAAGCGACCAACCAGATATCTAAACTAGAACACAAGAGTGCTATCCCACTCACTATTCCAGCAACTGGTATTGAGACTCATACTGCTTCTGATACTGGAAGTAATAAATAGCCAACATGGCTAGTGCAGTGGACCCTCCGGATATGAACTTAATTCATTCCGGGGGTCCTTACGTACCCCAAAAAGTCCACAACATGAGACGCTGCTTCTGTGCACACGCATAGTGCGATAGAGCACTTCTGCACATGCGCACGTGGCGAAACCTGGAAGTATACACTTCCGGGTTTGCTGTGTTCACAACCTGAAAGTTATGTTACCCAAAGGTAACATAACCCGAGGATCCACAATATATCTACATGCTTATTCAGCCTTCTGCATGCTGTCATTGTGGATGAGGGTGGTGCTGTGGTCTAAACCACTGAGCCTCTTGGGCTTGCCAGCCCTGATAACAGATCCACAAAACAGGAACAACAAGAATTCAATCCTTCTCCTGTCAGACAGTTGCACCATTTACCTAGCAACAGATTAAATCAAATATTCCAGATCTTGCCAGGTAGCCAAAACAATTCCCCGGGATGTGATGCAGATGATGAACTTGGAAAGCTATAATCTCTTCAGCCCTCTCTCCACATTTTAATTGTGTTGCATCAGATATTGGCAAAGTGAGCAAACAAAAGTCTGGGAGAGATTGGGAAGACTCCAGGAAAGCTGGCACCTTGTCAGCAAGTCATATTATGTCTAATTAAAACAAAGAATGAACTAGTATCAGAGGGCCAGAAACCATCATTGACTTGAGATGAAAGAGATTTGAATTTAGTAACAAGTGCTAGGCTGAGATTGGCAAACAGCAAGAAGGCAACTGGAATCTGAACGCTTGCGCATGGACACTGGGATGTGGCCCTGGATCTTGAACACCCTAAGGCTTGTTACCAGAAAACAGCACACATTTCATCTTGGCTTCAGAGCAAAGTTCAGGAGCCCTTTCAAAAAACTAAAACTTTACCACACACTTAGAACTAAAAGACTTTTAGAAGACATCTGAAGGCAGCCCTGTTTAGGGAAGCTTTTAATGTTTAATAGACTATTGTATTTTAATATTTTGTTGGAAGCCACCCAGAGTGGCTGAGGAAACCCAGCCAGATGGGCGGGGTATTAATAATAATAATAATAATAATAATAATAATAATAATAATAATTCACATTTAGTTGGAAGAGTGACCTGGAAAATAGTCTGTCAGTCCACAGGAGATGATAATAACTGTTAGGGGTCTATACCAGCCCTGTGTACCTCTTAAATTATGAGTCAAATATATGAGGGTGAGATTTTCACACTCCCAAGTTAGATTGAGACATTAATAAGGTGCCTCAATCAGATCAGAGACCTTCTGAGAGTCCCAATTTGCTCTATGGACTAAGATACTCCTGCATGTTGCATTTTTAAAGCAACCAGTGTATTGGTGTTGTGAGGTAGGGGTGTGTGTGTGTTTTAAATGACACTAAGGAAACACCCTGAGCCTGAATAAGAAGGGAGTGGGGAGATGAAGGTATATTTAATTTTGACAGACAGATCTAGGTTTTAACCACAGTGAATTATTTCCCCATGGCACTCCAAGAACATTGAAGTAAATATTTATTTATTTTTTAATTTTCCTATGAATTTAGGCTTCTTCCTTTGCAAGACAATTGAGAGGGCTCTGTCTTCCAGAGTGAAGAAGGTATATCCCTAAAATTCCATCGGGGAATGATGGTGGAATGGAATGTATTTGACAGGCTTCACCCCCTCGGAGGATTGCATCCAATCTCTCTGAATAGAAAATAAATCTTAATCTTTTTTAAAAGAAAAATTAACATCAAGAAGCAGAAATATCATCCATTAACCCACCCTGTACACATTCCATTCCCATCAGGGGGAATAACTACCACTGGTTCAATTCATTTGTAATTCCCACACCAGCAGGACTCTTCTAAGGTTCTTAAACCATCAGTCGAAGATCTGTGACACCAAATGGCTTGTCAATATCACCAGGGAAGAAAGCTGAGTTAAGTGTATGAGCCTGAGAAGCAGGAGTCTGCGGATGAGAATTTGCTGCTGGGGTTGCTGAGGACAGATCAAGTAGGCCAGGTATAAAGATTCTTCTTCTTTGGTGATCATTTGTAGCCGAGCAAAATTGTCTTCCATAAAAACAAATTTAACGGTGAGTCCGTAAGTGACTGTGGAGGCCTATTCTGGATCCACACGTCCTTTCACAGTGGGAAGATAGGTTTCCAGGCGGGAGTAGATCATGGTGAGGGTTTGCCAAACATGCCTTCCTCTTAGCATGTTTCTTCCTTTTTGTCCTGAGTACGAGTGTCTTCAAAGCCCACAACACCTTTGGTAAAGACTGTTCTCCAATTGGATCACTTGCAGGCCAGTGTTTCCCAGTTGTCAGTGATGCTGCTGAAACCTGAAAGTGCAGCCTAAGGTTCTGAATCTGGAGGGAAGACCGAGTGTGGACAATAATTCAAAAAGCTACTCAAGAATTCTGCTGTTGACTCAGTTCTAAACTAGAGTGCAAACCTGCTCAGTGTTTGATCATTTAAATTGTACATGCACAGAATGTTTCTTGGGGTGTTAGGGTATATCAGTATTTGTTTATTATTAATATTTTTCAGAAAATGAAAAAATAAAGTTGTTAGTTTTTTTTTAAAAAAAGAATGCTGTTGTTGGTGCTCCATGTAATCAAAGTACCGGTAATTTGTACATTTTGGGACTGTGGCAAAACACCTCAGAAGCAGAAGAAAAGGCTGATAATAAGTTGTACAATAGCATTAGTAATCTCTTTGGCTAGTGACCAGCTCTTGGGCCATCTTGCTATAACCACAAATGCTTCTGAGCATAAATACTTGACTAAAGAATGCCTAAAGGTAAAGGTAATGGGACCCCTGACCATTAGGTCCAGTCGTGGCCGACTCTGGGGTTGCGGCGCTCGTCTCACTTTATTGGCCGAGGGAGCCGGCGTAAAGCTTCTGGGTCATGTGGCCAGCATGACTAAGCCGCTTCTGGCGAACCAGAGCAGTGCACGGAAATGCCATTTACCTTCCTGCCTATTTATCTACTTGCACTGTTGTGCTTTCAAACTGCTGGGTTGGCAGGAGCAGGGACCGGGCAACGGGAGCTCACCCTGTCGTGGGGATTCGAACCGCCGACCTTCTGATCTGCAAGTCCTAGGCTCTGTGGTTTAACCCACAGTGCCACCCGCTTCCCTATAAAGGATGCCTACAGATGGGTTAATCTGTCAATTTCATTTTCTCGTTTTTTCCAATGCTCCGTCCAGTTCATGACATTTCTGCATCCGCATTTTACTGGACATTTCTCCAAATATCATAATCACCATCATTTTATTTGTATGCCGCCTTTCCATAGTTGAAACTGCTCAAGGTGGCTTACCAAGACCTCCAGAATGAATTAAGTTCTTAACCCGAGATACCACTGTATACACAATATGTCCAGCCTACACCCCTTAGGCCCCCTGCCACTCGGGTGTCGCTGAGGGGGCAGTGAGTGTGTCACTCCCTGCCTCTCTTCCTTCCTACATGCTTTTGTATGTGGTTTCCCCATAGAGATACACACATTTATGCATGTGCTTTTTCATAATGTAAGGCTATCTTCACAAATTCATGCATCGCTATGCACGCTGTTCCCCAATATTTGTACCTTCCTGCCCTCCCTTACCTGGGCTATCTCATCACAAAAGTCAGAGTAGCGCAAATTCCAAAGGTTCGCTGAGCTCCAGTTCACCTGTTGCTTTGGGAGGTGTGAATTAGGTTCCACCTTTCTTCCCCATCTTTTCTTGTGTGTATATAGCCTTTTGTTCTGAACCGGGAGATTAGCCTGCTATATTTTCCTAGGGAAAGCAAAGCAGGGGGAGCCAGGAGAGAAGCTGTACCATTTTGCACTGGGAATCATACTATCTCCTCTTTGAGTACTTTACAGCTCAGAGTTAGCCATTAGAGCCTTTCATGCTTTATTTTCACAGTGTAATAGTAGCTTCATAATGGCACATCAATAAAAATTGAGCAAGTTTGGAGTGGGACAATTTTAAGTGCTAGAAATATGCCAGAATGTTTGGAGATTTAAAGTTAAGCAGGATCATTTGTGTCAATCTACTGTCAAGTGGCTGGCAGAAATCTGTAGGGTTTTATCCTCATTTGAAAAGAATGAATAAAAGAAGAATTAAACTAGATTCCTAAAACCAAGCTCTCATTGCTAACACTGGGAATTAACATTGCTAGTTGCTTTCTGGGATTGATAAGGGCCTGCAAGAAAAGAGGGGAGCTTTTAAGAATTACACTTCCATTCACTCTAAAAATTAAAATGGCTTCTTTTTTTTCCACATCCTGCCCATTTGAACTATAAGTGGATGATCTCCATGTCACACTTGAAGCCTTCTTTTCATTAGTTTATTGACTTCATACAGAAGTCTCCTCATGTACATTTGCCAACATAAGTTTCAGCCAATGTGATAAATCCCCATTAAACATTTCAAAAAAATGTCACTTCTCTAAGTGACTTGATGTTATGGCAGGAGCTTAACACCAGTCATGTAGAGCCAAAGTATTTTGTTCCGAGTTATCAGCTTTGCGTTTCCTGTTTGCATATATGATCATCCACAAATTGTTTGGTTTGTGAGAATCTGCCATGCTCATTAGTCACTTTTTTCACAAAAGCAACCCAAAGCTACTAACAAACTTTGTAATAGCATAAAGTAGTGCAAAAACTAAATGCAAGTATAAAAAGCAAAATAAAATAAAAAGTTAGAAACACACACATTCTAGCAGGTGTGACACATTCTGTTCCATTAAAAGAGGCTACAAATACCCCCAAACCCTCCAAACTGAGGTGCAGAAACCTGGATAAAATGAAACATTTTTGCCTGGCACCTAAAAATGGAAATGGTTCTAGGTGTATCAACTGGGGTAGAACCTTCCACAAACAGGGAACAATGACAGAAAAGGTCTGTTCTAACATTGCTGCCCTCTATACCTCCCGTGGAGAGATTCCACAGAGGAAGCCCTCAGATTCTGAATGCTATTTCCAATAGTTTTCCATGCATTGACAGTTGACAAGGCCCCAAAATATATATGATGAGAATTAATACTCAGAAAATGTACTTTTACTATTGGGTATCTTACATCTTGGGTATCTTACAAGGGATGCGGGTGGCGCTGTGAGTTAAACCACAGAGCCTAGGACTTGCTGATCAGAAGGTCGGTGGTTCGAATCCCCACGACAGGGTGAGCCCCCGTTGCTCAGTCCTGGCTCCTGCCAGCCTAGCAGTTAGAAAGCACGTCAAAGTGCAAGTAGATAAATAGGTACCGCTCCAGCGGGAAGGTAAACGGTGTTTCTGTGCGCTGCTCTGGTTCGCCAGAAGCGGCTTAGTCATGTTGGCCACATGACTGTACACTGGCTCCCTCCGCCAGTAAAGCGAGATGAGCGCCGCAACCCCAGAGTCAGTTACGACTGGACCTAATGGTCAGGGGTCCCTTTACCTTTTATCTTACATCTTGACCCTAAAACAGGGTGACAATAGAGTTGTCTCTTCCACAGGTATAATGATAATGTAGAAAGGAAGGGTGATTTACGTAATATTATCAGGAATTAACTAAAGAACAGAAGTTGAGAAAGTATTAGCTGCCCATTACTGGGCCCACAGGAGAACAGTGATGCTTCTGATTCTCTGTATGGGCATGGAGGCAGTGCAGAATCCAGTTAAGAAGGTAGGTGTGTGTCAGGGAACTGCCATCGGAGCCAGAGGCGAAGGGAGGCTCCAGAAGGATCCCAGAGAGGGTCCCAGTAGGGAGAGAGGCAGCCCATCTGCTGGGGAAGGAAATCAGCGTAGCACCAGCGGAGAAGGGGGGCTGATGGGGGAATCGGTGAGGGGGCTCCAGGACTCCTCGCCGGAGACCAGCGGGGAGAGCACGGGTCTTCCGCTCCCCACACCCTCCCTGCGCAGAAAACTTCCGCGCAGGGAGAGTAGGAGGAGACTAGGCGTCAAAGAACTTCTTTGCTGGAAGAAGTTCAAGAAACGCCCACTGACGGATTCTCACAGTGATTGAGACAGCCACGGATGGGTGGCTGTCCGGACAGAAAGGGTTCACCCAGGTAACCCAGCCAGGTGTGGTGACGACTTATGCATGAGCAACCCCTAGAACCATTACAGTGTGCTAATATCATCATTGGTGTATGTTCATCCACATTATCACTGTGACAACCTTAAATTCCTGAAGAAATGAACCTCGTGATATTTAACATTTTCTTTTCACTTACATATGACAGCCTTGAATTTTGAATTGAGTGGCTCAGCGGGACCCTCAGAGGGGCAGAAAAATCATGTTCCAATATTGAAAGGGTGGTAGCCAATCAGAGGAGAAGTCTTTCAAGGCACCCAACAGTTAAGCTCAAAATAGGTCCTTTCTCCTAAAACCACTTTGCTTTATTTTCAATCTGGGAATAAAGACTATTTGAAATGTGGTGTGTCATTAGCAACGCTCTTAATGTAGGTCTCTGTTCTTCTCGTTCCAGGTTTTTTTGGGGGGCGCCCCAATTTCTCATCTTTTCTCCCACTTCTGTAGTCATTTGCAGCAGTAATTTTCACAAGTGAAAATGTAATCCCTGCCAGTCGATCAAATGCCCTTTGCATGCTGTGAGGAATGCAGTCAGGAATGATGTGAGCATCATGGACTCTTGGTGGACGGGACTGAAGGCCTCATTACTGATAGATGACACAGCTCCCCTCTCGCCCCTTTCCTGCATCATCTTCCTGCATGTTTACTTATTTGTTATTCCAATCTCTTTAGAAGCTGAACACTCCCCTGCTGTACCACCGAGGACTTGTATAGTTTGGGATGTGGGACACTTTCCTGAGAAATGTTGCCTGGCTCATCAAAACTATGTTGGCTTCCCTCAGTGGTTCTTAAATGTTTCCTTTTTTCCCCTGAAGATATTTTATCAGATGCTTATGTCACCCCTAGAAAAACCAGAAATTGCTTTGAATCAAGATCATGCCTCTCTGGACCAGGCAAACATGTGGGGTGAGGGGGGCAGGAGCAGGGACGGATTTTGGTTTGATGAGGCCCTAAGCTACTGAAGGTAATGGGGCCCTTTATATGTCCAGCTGTCCTTTGTTGTCAACAACAAATAGTCACTGTTTTTTTGTGTTGAATATATGCTATATGGTAATTTATGGACCTAATAGGTATCTAACCAGTAATAGGGAGCAGGCTAGCAGGCGGGGCCCATGACTTACATCATGGGAGCCTACACAACACAAAACACTGTTGCTGTGTGTAGGTTTTATTTTATTTGTTTTTTATCTTATATTGTGGAAATGTACATCCAGGGTTTTTTTCCTTTAATTTTTTGGGGGGTCTCCAAGAAAGTGGGGCCCTAAGCTATAGCTTGTTTAGCTTATATGTAAATCTGGCACTGGGCAGGAGCTAGCTCTAGATACCTATGTTCCCTCTGCTTATTGTACGTCATTGTAAAGTGGTGTATTGTGTACTTGTGACATCTTTAGGCAGTGCTTTTTTTCTGGGGGGACACAGGGGTACTTATACCCCTAAACGTTTTTTGAATCTAAGTTTGGCCTCCTTGAGGGGCAGTATTTCAATATGAGTAGGAAAATGAAAGTACCCCTAAACATTTGTTTTAGAAAAAAGCGCTCTCTTTAGGAATAATAAGCAGAAACAGTGGCATTATCCTGTTCTCTGGGCCAGGGCCAGGAAACTAGGATCTATTCTAAAGCAACGAATGTATGAAGCAGAGTTGTGGATGGGTTATGGTTGGGGTGGGGACATGGTATGATGAGAGTCTTGAGGGTTAGTTGAGAGGCTTGGAAGGCCACATTCTACTCCTAGGTTTGAGGTTCCCCATCCTTGCTAGGCTCTCCTCACTTTCATTCTTGATCATTGGAGGGGGGAGGAACTTCTCCAAGAATTCTTTATAGCCTAATCTAAACTGTTGTGTTTTCTTTCAGCATTTTTTAAAATTTTTGACGCTTTACCAAAAGAGGACCCTTCCATTTCATTCCTGATTTGGTGGCAGTCTTAAATGTAGAACCTAAATGCAGACCCTCCAAGAGTCCCTGTTTTCCAGGAAAAGTCCCAGATTTACAGAAGCCTTCCCCACTTCTGATTTGATCCCAGAATGTCCAGCCTTTCCTTATTTTCATCGCAGAAATGTTGGTGGGTACTGAGTTAGGTCACCCCTGAGCCAATGGGGTAAGTAACTATTCAACCTTGAGAAGACACCTGAAAGCAGCCATGTATAGAGAAGTTGTTTAATGCTTTATGTATTATGTTGTTGTTGTTGTTATGTAATAGGACGTCCCTATTTTCATCAGAGAAAAGTTGGAGGGTATTCTATTTTGATCAGAGAAAAGTGGGAGGTTGCTTGAAATCACTTTCACCAGCTGTGATCTACAGTTGTTTGATATGGCCCTCTTTTGAAAGCCCTGATGTGTTGCCCACACATCTGTTTCTGTTCAGAAGAACTGTCACTGTTCAGAAGAACTGGTAGAGCACTCATTCAGAAGTTCCAAGTGTCAGTCTCTGGCTTCTCCAGTTAACAGGATCTGATGTGAAAGTGATGAAAAAGTGTTGGGGAAAACCAGCCCAAGACTCTTGAAATCTACTTTTAGTCTCCAAGGAGACCATACTTAATTGGGCAGAGAAATAGTCTGTGTCAAGGGTGTACGGTAGCTCTCCCCACACAGAAGGCTGGACACTCTGACAGTTTTATAATCTTCGGTTTTATTACTATTTACAAAAGAAATTCCACCACCCTCGTAATCAATCCTCACCCGAGCTGGACATTGGCGCGATTAAGCCTCTGAGCCTAGGGCTTGCCGATCAGAAGGTCGGCAGTTCAAATCCCCGAGACGGGGTGAGCTCCCATTGTTCCGTCCCTGCTCCTGCCAAACTAGCAGTCTGAAAGCATGTCAAAGTGCAAGTAGATAAATAGATACCACTCCGGCAGGAAGGTAAATGCCATTTCCGTGCGCTGCTCTGGTTTGCCAGAAGCGGCTTAGTCATGCTGGCCACATGACCCAGAAGCTATACACCAGCTCCCTCAGCCAATAAAGTGAGATGAGCGCCGCAACCCCAGAGTCATCCGTGACTGGACCTAACGGTCAGGGGTCCCTTTACCTTTACGACTCCAGCACAGAATACGACACCCTTTTCCTGCCTTTCATCTTACTTCACATCTGTCCCTTCTTCTTCCTAAATGACGCACACGGGGAGATTCATAAACAGTCTTATTGCCCGAGTTTAAACTAAACTCCTGCCGTTGGTCTGCCTCCCTCTCCTGCTCTCTGCCTGCCTGCATGTTTTCACTGACAGGGCTTCTCTCCCCCTCTTCCTCCTCAGCATCTTCATCTGCTCTCCCTGCATCTTCCTCTCCCTCTTGTTCTGGATTTCCATCTTGGCTCATGTCAGTTAAGGCAAGAGGCTCCCTGACAGTCTGGCCTGATAAAAATCAGCTTCCCATGGGAGGCTGGATGGGAATGACTTCTGTAACTTCCTTGTGACACAGAATCTTGTGTGCCATACGAACAACCTGAGGAACGGCTTTGCAAAACCAATCTTAGCACACAATAAACAGGGTTAATAATGGCTACTTGCCATGACTGCTATGTTCAACCTTCATTATTGAAGGCAAGTATATACTTCTGAGTACCAGTTGCTGGAAATCACAACTGCAGAGAATCCCGTTGGCCACTGTGAGAACAGGATGCTGGACCAGATGGGCCTGTGGCCTGATCCAATATGGACCATCTCCTGTTCTTATCATTTAAAGTCAAAGAGCCCAATGAAATCATCTCAAAGTCTGGGTAAGGATTGCTACAACTCTCTTTTGTATTTTGAATATAATGTCCCAGTAAGTGCTGAAAGGTGATTTTTGAAAAACAGAGGGGGGGGACGACCCCTCACCACTAGATGGATTCTGACCATTTCTAAGGAAGTCAGTTTATATGGTAAAACGCATTTGGCCCCTGGGCTACTGTTCTGAAAAATAGCCTACCTCCCACAGAAAATGCACATGTTCTATTTAGTTATTTGGGTTATATGTATAAAATTCAATAGAAATACTTTCATAAAGAAAATACAAAACTTGATCTGCCCTGTTACCTATAATTCCATCCTCTCATCCACAAAGGTCATAAGACAATGTTCTTAATGATGACACACAGTTTTTAATATGACTTGATGATGTAGTAATTGATTTAAAATACATGCTGTGGTTGTAGGATGAGTCACATCCTATTTCAATTCCAATCTGAAGGACAAAGCAGACCTTTCTTCCTGGCATCTAATCTACCAGTTCAGCACGCATTTCCATCTCATTACTGTATAGGTTAGTTATTAAATAAAGCCTATTTTGCAAACACAAAGGGAAAGAGGCATTTGCAGCTATAGCAGCAATGGGAAGAAGGGAATTTCAAGCTCTTTAGAAATTCATTCATGCCTTTGTATAGCCCCCAACTCCATTCCCCAGGGCAGCAGATGTAACTCCTAAGAGAAGATGATTTAAAATATGTAGAGGAGACAAATCCAAAAATGAACTATGACTAGAGGAGCATAGATTAGTGTACAGCTTATTAGAGCTCAGCCAATAATTCACAGTAAATAACTGACTCAATGAATTTAGTCTCATTTGATGCTTGTGTCTGTGAGGAGAATGAGATCGCCTCACATTCATTTGCTCTCCTAAATAACACAGACACAGCTTTTGCCTCTCTCTCTCTCTCTCTCTCGATTATTTAAATATTCACAATTCATACTGTGTTTTTAGTTCACTGTCACACAGCACTATTTATCTTATCATTTGGAGACATCTGCTACCATGCCCCAGAACACCATAAGAAGAGCCAAACTGGGCCAGAGCAAAGCCTTGTCTACCATCCTGTTTCCCACAACTGCCTCTGAGAAGCTCAAGGGCAACATATGAAGGCCACACTCCTCTTCTATAGTTACTCTTCAGCAACTAGTATCGGGGTGAGCTCCCATTGTTCTATCCCAGCTCCTGCCAATCTAGCAGTTCAAAAGCTTCTTTCTTCTTCTTCTTTGGCGATCACTTGTAGCTGAGTAAGATTGTCTTCCATAAACACAGTTTTAACAATGTGTCCGTAAGTGACTGTGGAGGCCAATTCTGGAACCACACATCCTTCCACAGTAGGGACATTGGTTTCTGGGCGGAAGTTGGTCATGGTGAGGGTTTGCCAAATATGCCTTCCTCTTAGCATGTTTCTCCCTTTTGTTCTGAGTTTGAGCATTTTCAAAGCCTATGACACCTTTGGTAAAGGCTGTTCTCCAATTGGAGCACTTGCAGGCAACTGTTTCCCACTTGTCTGTGTTTATACGACATTTTTTAAGATTTGCCTTGAGACAGTCTTTAAACCTCTTTTGTTGACCACCAGCATTATGTTTTCCATTTTTAAGTCAGTGCAAGTAGATAAATAGGTACTGCTGCAGTGGGAAGGTAAACAGTGTTTCCATGCGCTCTGGTTTCCATCACGGTGTCCCATTGCAACAGAAATGGTTTAATCATTCTGGCCACATGACTTGGAAAGCTGTGGACGAACAACGGCTCCCTCAACCTGAAGTGAGATGAGCGTGCACCTCATAGTTGCCTTTGACTGGACTTAATGGGGTCATTTACCTTACCCTTTTTACCTTATCCAAAGGTTTACTGTGCATGACTGCAGATGCATATGCTTAGGTAGTAGTTAGGCATCTTAGAAGCAGAGCTGGCTCTGCCATTAGGCATGGAGAGCCAACTCCCTCAGGCAGCAGAAGTTGAGGGGCAGGGAGCAGTGGAAACTATTTTAACAATACAGAATGTCCTAAGTTCAAGTGCAGTGAAGGGTGCTATCTATTTACAGTGTTGAGGTGTGATTCAACGGCTTTGAGGAGAGGCACCCATCTTACCTTTTACCTCTTGGGACAAAATGCCCTGCTTATATAAGTAGAAAGTAAATATTTAAATAAATCATCACTGAAACGAGCAGCTACCCTTGTTCTAACTAGCTCTTTCCTTTAATTCACACTCACCAGGTGGCAGCAGCAGCACTCCAGATACTGCAAGTCCGGGATGGGGAACCTGTGCCCACTCCAGATGTTGTGAGCATCTGTTTCCTTTCTGATGTTGTGAGACACAATTGACCATGGTGGCCGAGAGTGATGTAAATTGGAGTACTTCCATCAACATCGGGTGCACCACGGGTTCCTCATCCCTGCAATAATTGAAAAGGGAGGGAGGGTGACCGGGTGTCTCCACCCCTCCTCTCTCTAGTACTGAGTTACTAGCCTTTTGAGGGGTGGGGAAGAACCTGCAGGGTTGCACTTTTAGTGGATGCAGCAAGGGTGTCCAAAGGATGCTAGATTGACATGTGAATGTGGCATGAGTGGAGCACCAAGAAGAGCAGGTGAATGTGCAGGAAATGGACCCTGAGAAGATACTGAAAATGATAATGTAAAATCTGCTACTTTATTTTTTATTTTTTTTGTTCCCTCTGTATTTAATTTCATAGTGCTGGCACTGAAAAATGAAATTAATACAGTATTATCTTTATTCTATTCAAATGTCTTTTTTATGGGCAAGTAATCTCATTTTAAGGGTGGCCCATAAACATAAATATTGGACAATAGTTTGTGTTTGCATATAAATCCCTTTTAAAATCAGCATCCGCATTTTATTCTTTTTTTTTTTTAGGGGCTACTCCGTGCCCATATCCTCTTTTCTTGATCCATCTATTGAAGTCTCAATTAAGTACAGGAGGAAAGAACCCTGAGCAGTTAGGCAAACTAATATCCAAGCAGCAGCTGTAGAAGATAATAGATGGACTTACATTTTTCATTTTAATCACATGGACTTGATGAATTATTTAGAATCCTTAAATGTATAATGCATTCAAAGCAGGGAAATGGACCGGGTTCCCAATGATATTGACTTCCAAAGTGCTATATGGAGAGGTAAAGTATTAAATTTTTAAATATTCTGATCTTAAT
Source organism: Podarcis gaigeae (assembly GCF_964106915.1). Taxonomy (NCBI): domain Eukaryota; kingdom Metazoa; phylum Chordata; class Lepidosauria; order Squamata; family Lacertidae; genus Podarcis; species Podarcis gaigeae. The sequence continues at coordinate 24,506,620 of NC_139694.1, forward strand.
CTTTACATTACAGACTATCAGGGTATTGATTGGAGCGGTATTCTGGCTTTCTTCTGGTGAAAGCCATTTGGAGATATCACTAGCTGTCATTCTGGGAAAATGCATTATTGTATTTTCTTTATCTTTCAGCAAAATCAGAGGCTTACAGAATTTATTTTATCAGAATCTCCCTGCCCCGCCACCCCCGCTCTCTTCCAAGCATGCTGTGTGATTCTAATTTTCAAGAAGAATGGTTTTCTTTGTTCCATCATTACACTGGTATGAAGATGCCTGTTTAACTACTTGTACGAGTTGCATTTGACTTGAAACTCAAACATCTCAACAGGAAGGAAGGAAGGAAGGAAGGAAGGAAGTAGGTCAATAAAAATTAAACTGGGTGGTGTTAAGGCAGAAATGAGGACCAGTCTCAAAAGGCTGGAAGAGGGGACAGTGGGTGAAGAAAAAGCTGTGAGTGGAGGGGAGGCCCTTTCCCCATCCTTTGGACACACTGGGAAACTGAACAAACCTGCTGTACCTGGCACTGGGTCTGGAGAGTTCAGCTGAATGGGACAAAGCCATGGGCAGTCTGAGGAAGAACCATCCACCTTGGGCCTGCCTAAAAAAGCAGGACTAAAGTGAGAGTCTAGGGTGATGCCCACTGTTTCCAGGAACTCTTAACATTGTGAGACTTCTTCAGGTGAGAGCCCAGAGGCTGAGAGGGAGGGTGTGTCAGAAGGAAAATAAATTGATACTGATTTATATATGTATTGGGATGCGGGTGGCGCTGTGGGTTAAACCACAGAGCCTAGGGCTTGCCGATCAGAAGGTTGGTGGTTCGGATCCCCACAATGGGGTGAGCTCCCGTTGCTCGGTCCCTGCTCCTGCCAACCTAGCAGTTCAAAAGCACAAAGTACAAGTAGATAAATAGGTACCGCTCTGGCGGGAAGGTAAACGGCGTTTCCGTGCGCTGCTCTGGTTCGCCAGAAGCGGCTTAGTCATGCTGGCCACATGACCCAGAAGCTGTACACCGGCTCCCTCGGCCAATAAAGCGAGATGAGTGCCACAACCCCAGAGTCGGTCATGACTGGTCCCTTTACCTTTACCTATATATGTATTAGTAACTTTGTATTAATGTACCATATGTGACTGTGTATTTTTGGAATACTTTGTTTACATTCTCTGCTGTTTCTTCAGTTTTTTGTACACCGCTTAGAGATGTTTTAAATATGTTAAGCAGTATAGAAATTAAATAATCAATCAACAATCCATGCTGAAGAGTACTTGGGTGGCATTACTATTAAACATAATTGTATATCAAGAGCGTGGCGGTGAGGGTTGCCATATTAGGGCTGCCATATTTCAAAAGGTGAACAAAAGTTGTTGAGCCTTTTTTTGCGGGGGCAAAATCTTTTTAAAAGAGAGAGAGTTTTTGATGTACTTTTAATTAAATTTGCCAAAAACGACACTTCCGACAAAGGCTGCCATACACCCGCAGTTTCCTAGACATTTAAATGATTTCTGCCTGGATGCTGTTTATGAGTGCGAAATACTGGGTGCGTCTGGGAAATTCTGGACATATGGCAACCCTAATATATCTTGCATGGAGATCTTAAAGATGTTAGGATTTTGCGCTGACTGTATCTATTGATTCCCAGAATAAATGTTAAATTGATGTATGTCTTCAATTCTCCACATCACTTAGCAAGACCCATCAGCAATCCGTATCCTCAGGCTTGGAAGACATTCCACCTGCAAGTCATTACAAGGCAAGATGAGGCTGCACCAAAAATTGGGCATGACCCATAATGGTGCTTGCATTCTCCATTATCTAGAAATGGCTGCAGGAATAGGGAGACCTCTCCATGAGAGCTCCATATCTCCCCAGTATCAGGAGCAGCACTTCCCAGGCAGGGATACCCCCACCATTAAATGTAGTAAATAATTGCTTCGGGCAGCAAATTCTGCTTGGCAGCAGTGGCAGCCTCACAGCCATTTATCGTGACCCTCCCCCTGCTTCTTGTTAATCCCCTCTGTTGTCGCTCAGAGTTATGTGTTAAGCCTCCTATATCTTCTGTAAGCTAGCCTGCTGTTCTCAGGTATACCAGAAGACGTTATCCCATTGTCATTGTAGAAGTAAGATTTCACTTCCAATACCATCAGCTTTTGCTCATGGAATTTTATTGGAGAGGGGGCTTTTCCTCGAGAAGTAAAATCTCCTGGGCCAGTCCTAGTCATGAGTGCTACAAACCCTGGGAAATGTAGTAAGTTCACAAAAGTTTCCAAACATTGGTTTCCAAAGTTTACTGAAAACTTAGCTTTCATCTCAGACATCTGGGAAACCAGAAGACAATGGCAATGTAATGGATGCCATAGACTGCTTAAAAGAATGACTGCTGGACCAAGAATTTAAATATTTAATTTGAAGAAGTTCAGTGTTTTGTTTTAATTAGATGAACTAATTGCACGGCCATTTTTCAACTTAAAGATTAATGGCTTTGCAGATTTGGGAGAATCAATCATTGTGCCAACTTTTCTTTATGGGGTGTGTCTGGTACCTAAAGGAATATTGTGAGGGATATTTTAAACTCCCACCTCTCTCTGTGTGTGTGTTTTATATAACAAAAATAATGCCTAGCCCCTTTAGCAGAGCATCACCTTGGGTGATATGAACATGGAACAAACTACGAGGGTGGGTATTTTTAATATTCCTTGAGTAACGAGAGAGAACCTGTGGAGATGTTGGCATCTGCATTGTTCCAGATACATGCAATGGTGTTTCAGAGCAGGATATTCACAGGGAAACCAAATTGCTTGTTTACAAAGCTATTGTACTACTAACCTTACTGTATGCTTGTGAAACATGGACCACTTATAAATGCCATCTCCAACTCCTCGAAAGATTCCATTAACGGTGTCTCCGAAAAATTTTACACATCACTTGGGAAGACAGGCAAACTAATACCAGTGTACTGGAAGAAGCAAAGATCACCAGTGTTGAAGCAATGATTCTTCAACATCAACTTCATTGGGCTGGTCATGTTGTGCAGATGCCTGATGATTGTCTTCCAAACCAACTACTCTATTCCAAACTTAAAAATGGAAAGCGTAATGCTGGTGGTCAACAAAAGAGGTTTAAAGACTGTCTCAAGGCAAATCTTTAAAAAATGTAGTATAAACACCAACAATTGGGAAACACTTGCCTGTGAGCGCTCCAATTAGAGAACAGCCTTTATCAAAGGTATCATGGGCTTTGAAGACACTCAAACTCAAGAAGCAAGGGAGAAACATGCTAAGAGGAAGGCATGCTTGGCAAATCCACACCGTGATCAACTCCCGCCCGGAAACCAGTGTCCCCACTGTGGAAGGACATGTGGATCTAGAATTGGCCTCCACAATCACTTACACACTGTTAAAACCGTGTTTATGGAATACAATCTTACTCGGCTGTGAGGGATTGCCAAAGAAAGAAGAAGCTTCTCCCAATGTAATTCTAATGTCAACTTCAAGGGGCTTAACAGTGGCCTGATTCCATGCAAGAGTTTTTATACATAGAAATGTCACCACAAGGTGATGTATTGGCCGGAATCTGCATCTTTTGCTTTCTGCACAGCTGCACAAAATTATAAATGCATGCATATTGAATGGCAAACATTACATTTGTTCAATGTACCTAGCGGAGAAAGAATCAATGTGCCTAATCCATTTCGGAGGAGACAGTGCAAACAGTTAAGGGGAATAGGGTCGGGAGAGAAGAAGAGAGTTACAAATTGCAACTGACTACTGGCAAATCACCGAAAGTTGCCAGTAACAATTGTTTCTAATAGAGGTAAGTGAAATATCAAGGCACCATCTTCAAAGCTGTAGAATTTTATTAGTCAAGAGATCCATTTCCTAATTACTGTCCCCTTAACTTGCTTATCTGACCTTAAAGGTGTTGCTGGGAAGGTCATCAATAAAGACTACCTTTGAAAAGGAGAACAAGCAGTTTAACATAAACAGATGGTTCTGCTGAAGCAGCAAGAGCAGCCCATTGTGATTATAAGCTGGAGCTAGTGCTCTCTTGCATATTCATCATGGAGGCTCACACCCTTAAATCATGTCGTGTTTATATATTGTAACATCACCATTGATCACATCATAATAATGCAGGGAATAAAATGACTGGAAACGCAGGACAGAATATTTTATGGTGGCGAGAGATGCTCAGTTGTGCTGAAATGGAAACCTAGAATGGTGGGATCTTGAAACTGCAAGAGATGCACTCCCATCATGCTGCCATTATTACTATTCTTCCTATTTTCATCTTTATCACAATTTCTCACATCTAATAAAACAAACTGAATATGATTATCATTGTCATTTTCTATTGAGGTTGAAAGAAATAATTATTTATGACACTAAATTATTTGTCCCATTTTACGATACTTATCAAATCCTATCAAAAAGAACAGGTGAAATGTTTTAATGTGCGTTGATTTCTATTCTTTGTTTAAGCAAAACATCCAGCGTGAAAACACAAGTTAATAAATTCAGTACAACTTATTAGAATCAGTCTCTTACAGGTTAAATGAAATGCAAATTAATTTAATCGCCTAACATGTAAGTCTAGATCCTTGAACTTTATACTTTATCAACCGAATCCAAAATCGTGCCACTTTAAAAATTCTGATAATTTGAGATCTGAAGCTTTAAAATGGAAGATGTATTGTTATTTCTCTTCAGCAGAAGCAAGAATCATGAAATGCTGATTGCACCCACACTCAGAATAAAACATCAGGACATGGCTAACTAGTCTTGGGTTTGCTAGGACCAGCTTTATTAACTGAAGGTGATGTGAAGGAACTCTTTGTGATCTCTTCCCTCTGTTTAAGAAGGTAAATCCTGCCCTTGCCTGGCTCTCTTTGGGTAGAGTTGAAACTGCTTTCATGACTAGCCTGCTTGTTAGTTATGCAGAGACATCTTTCTCAGGTGGTGCAGTGGGAAAGGTGATGGTTTTGTGCCCCTTACTGCACAACCCAGCCACCTACCATTTAGCAATATTTTTTTTATTTCTTTTTTTTGCCAACAACCAAAACACAAACAGTGAAACCCCCCAGGCGGCTGATACATTGGGTATACATAATCAATAATAACATATTCAAATCAACCATATGTACAATTTTATATATGTTAACACTCCTCCATCCACAAGGTTTATTTAACATTTTAATTGCCCCAAATTGTTCAAACCTACCCAAATAATTCAATATCTTCTCAAACAATCCTCCTCTTTCTCACTGACCTTAAACCCTTTCATTCTGTGTATCTTCACAGTTAGATATTCTAAAATTATAATATTATTCAGTTTTTCCCTCCATTGGTTCACCCCTAGCTCTTCATTTTTCCAGTTACTCGCTATAATCTGTCTGGCTGCAGTTACCATCAATTTTACCCATTTACATTCCTCTTTTGTTTTTAACTTGGTGCTACTCAGACTAATAAGAACCATTAATTCAGATATCCCCACCTTCCTACCCACAATTCCTGATATTTCTATAGCAATCTGTTTCCAAAATTCATTAACTAACCATTTAGCAATATGAACGTGGCAACATACATCCACCAATGTCACCGAGTTTCCATCTTGGAGCTAACACACGCCCAGACCGTGATTACACTGAGGAAATGCCACGTCAATGAGAAGCAGCCAAGCAAGGCACAGATGAGGCACCTGAGAGCAGCTCAGTCTGTATCTGAGTGAAGAGACCAGAATCAGAAATGATAAAAGGGTCACTTTGAAACCTATCAATCACTTTTGTCACCTGGCCACTGCTGAGATGGTAGTTGTAATGCTGTCCTCTGGCCACCCACTCTTGATGGTCCTGAAGCACAGCAGAGATGAAGGCAGCAACACCCTTGTCTGCCAAGCCACTGGGTTGGAGAAGAAAATATAGATTTTAGGCCCTATAGAGTTTCTGGTGTGAGACCTCCAACATCTTACAACAGGGATAGGCAATGTGGTATCCTCCAGACTCAATAGTAGTAGTAGTAGTAGTAGTAATAGTAGTAGTAAAATAATAATAAATTTATTATTTATACCCCATTCATCTGACTGGGTTTCCACAGGGACTCTGGGTGGCTCTCAACAGAATATTAAACTACGATAAAACATCAAACATTAAAAAATTTCCCTAAACAGAGTTGCCTTCAGATGTCTTCTAAAAGTCAAATAGTTGTTTATTTCCTTGACATCTGATAGGAGGGTGTTCCACAGGGCAGCTGTCACTACCGAGAAGATCCTCTGCCTGGTTCTCTGTAGCTTCACTTCTCACAGTGAGGGAACCACCAGAAGTCTCTCAGAGAAGGACCTCAGTGTCCGGGCTGAATGTTGGGGGTGGAGACACTCTTCAGATACACAGGGCCAAGGCTGTTTAGGGTTTTAAAGGTCAGCACCAACACTTTGAATTGTGCTCAGAAATGTACTGGGAGCCAATGTGGGTCTCATCAGCACAACCACCATAGGCAATGGTTAGTGGGGATGATGGGAGCTGTACTCCAGCAAGATCCGGAGGGCACCATGTTGACTACCCTGCCTTACAATATGCCACACACTCTGAATCTTCTTCATTACTCAACACAATTTCAAGAAGTCCATCAGAACTCTTCACTAATTGATTGCATATGCAATTTGTGACCTGCTGCCTTTAGAATGGACTTCTATCAACTCCAGCATACATTGCAGAACATCAGAAGTCATGGGCGTGATCGCTATGCCAACATTTTAACAGTATTTGGCAGAACGCTGGCATAAGCTGCCTGCCTCTTCAGAGTTTGCTGCAAACAAAGAAATAGCAGAGAATAGCTTGGAAGGGTTTACAGGAAGAATGGCTCTCCACCTTGCCCCCGTGTATTAGCAACATTAAAAACAAAGGTTCTTCTCAAGAAAATAAAACTCAATAAGTAAAGGACAAGCCCAACAAAATGGTACACATATTTATAACCACACAACTGGGCTTCTGGCATAATGGGTTACAGTTTCACAAACAATCAATACAAATTATTGGATCTAAAATTACTTTTTGATTACCAGTGTGAAAATACAAGCTGTTTGAGTCATTCCTCACACTATTGATTTTACTCTGCTCTGTGTGTGTGTGTGTGTGTGTGTGTGTGTGTGATGTCTTGAGCCTCCATTCTATTGTGAAAAGCTAACAAAATATACAAAGAATCAAACAAGAGACTTTGAAGGCAGTGACAGTTTCTCTTTTCTGTTAATTCGTGAGTTTTGTTCAGTGCTTTAATTATTTTTTTTTTAAGGAAAACTTTTCAGAGGCAGGCTATACTTCCCAAGCCACAAGAATTTTATAATAAGCTCTTAACTTGTTCATCCATTTTGTGTATTAACCTTTATCACTCAGCAGCAGCTCCTGTCGTGTGGCACTTTGCTTCCTGCTGGTTCCCATAGCAATGATCAGGTCAGCTGTTGTGGAAGAGACCAATATGCTAGTGCCAGTTGTCAAGGCTAGCAAATGGGCTGCTTAATTTTTCTCCCTTCGCTGTCAAGTTGTCAAACATTAGGCTGTTCCCAAGTCTAATTTCTCAAGAGGAAAAATGTTGTGGCTACAGAAGTGGAGGAAGTGAAAACAGAGGAGAAAGGAGAAGTGTTGCTGCTTCAGGAGCTTAGCCAGCCCCTTGTGGTAGAGGACAACAATAATAGGTAATAATAATAATAATAATAATAATAATAATAATAATAATAATAATAATAATATTTTATTATTTATACGCCACCGATCTGGCTGGGTTTCCCCAGCCACTCTGGGCGGCTTCCAACAGAATATTAAAATACAACAGTCTATTAAACATTAAAAGCTTCCCTAAACAGGGCTGCCTTCAGATGTCTTCTAAAAGTCTGGTAGTTGTTTTTCTCTTTGACATCTGGTGGGAGGGTGTTCCACAGGGCGGATACCACCACCGAGAAGGCCCTCTGCCTGGTTCCCTGTAACTTGGCTTCTCGCAGTGAGGGAAGCGCCAGAAGGCCCTTGGTCAGGCTCTTAGCATTCCCCCTCAGAAAAATGTGTCTTTGTGGAAGGCAGTGGGGAAAGTCTGACTTGGACCTCCATGTGTATGAGACGCCGTGAGGATTAGCTGAGTCACTTCTTGCATTAAGTGAAGGAGCAGCAAGCACCTCACCTGCTCCATGGGGGAAAGGTAGCAAGCCAGAGAATTACCATACTTCCCCATGTATAAGACTATGTTGCTGTCTTTAAAAATCATGCTAAAAAGTGAGGGTCATCTTATAGATGGGTAGTGCATAGGGTGGACATTTGATTGGTTGCTGCCACAGCTGTCAGCAGCTACTGTGCATGTTATTGGTTGCTGCGTCCATGGGTGGTGTTGATTGGCTGAAGCTGTGGCAATTGGACGGTCGATTGGCAGCTTCTGCCAGCGAGGGGACAGACGTGATGCAGATTTTGTAACGTGAGGGTGAGGGATTTTTGGCAATCCCCCCTAAAAAAAGCTCAACAACCCTGGGTAATCCCCCCCAAAAAGCTCAAAAACTCTGTGCCATCTCTCCCCCCCCCCCCATTTTCTTAAACTGAGTCCCCCCCCCCCAAATAGGGAGCATTTTATACATGGGGGCATCTTATAGACGGAAAGGTAGAATATATTTAGGCCATAATCCTATACCCCTTATCTGGGAGTAAACTGGTAGTATTAGGCCTTACTTGAGAGTCAAAATGCATAGAATTGCACTATTACTCCACTTTACACAGAAGTTAAGGATAAAAAGATTATTCGCACGTACACCAACACAACCTTTTACATTTAGGTCATTCTTCCATCACTTGATGGCATGCACCTGAATCTGAGAGGCAAGGAGGGAGCTGCAGACCAAGATCGGTAAAGCGGTGCTAAGGGGACCCCCAGCTACTTTAAATGAATTGAAATCTCAAGGGCCTGATAAACTGCACCCAGTGAGTTTGTGGAAGTCATGTCAGAGCCTCTTATCTTTAATCTTTGAGAATTTTTGGAGAACAGGGGAGGTCCCTGAAGACTGCAGGCAGGCAAATGTCTGCATTTTCAAAAAGGGGGGGGGGGAGAAGACCCAGTTAACTACTGACCAGTGTACAGTAGTCAAAGGTAAAGGTAAAGGGTCCAGTCGTGACCGACTCTGGGGTTGCGGCGCTCATCTCGCTTTATTGGCCGAGGGAGCCGGCGTACAGCTTCTGGGTCATGTGGCCAGCATGACTAAGCTGCTTCTGGCAAGCCAGAGCAGCACATGGAAACGCCGTTTACCTTCCCGCCAGAGTGGTACCTATTTATCTACTTGCACTTTGACGTGCTTTCAAACTGCTAGGTTGGCAGGAGCAGGGACTGAGCAACGGGAGATCACCCCGTCAATGGGGATTCGAACCGCCGACCTTCTGATTGGCAAGTCCTAGGCTCTGTGGTTTAACCCACAGCGCCACCCGCGTCCCTACAGTAGTCAAAACAGTTCACAAAAGAAGAAAATTGCTGTATATCCTCTCCCACCCAACTGTTGTTTTTAATATGTTCTCTGTTGTTCTTGATCAGGGGTCGGCAAACTTTTTGTGGCTTGGGCAGGTTCATGGTCCCGGAGATGCCATGGTGGGCAGGAATGTGTGTGTGTGTGCACGCACGCATGCACAAACGCTATTTCCGGTGCTCCTTCCCATGCGAAGAAGGCGTGTGCAGCTTCCCATTGGCTGCAGGAGCTTCCTGCAGCCAGTGGGAAGCTGGCCAGCATCATGGAAGGCGGTTCCTGCTCTGCTCTGCACCAGTTTAGTGTGGTACATGGGAGCCAACCGAGTCGGCAACGAAGGTCCCCAAGTGGGCAGCGGGGGTCTATGGGCTGGTTAAACAACCCCCATGGGCCACTTTGGCCCATGGACCTTAGGTTGCTGACCCCTGTTCTTGATCCTACTGTCAATACTCAAGCTGTTTTTGACTATTCCTGCATATTTCTCTTGTTTGCATATACAGGGTGATTTGGGCTTTCAACTGCTTTGAAAGTTTTTATTTTATTATGCTTAGATGCTAGTAATGCCTGAACGGTGGTATATTATAAATCCTTTAAATTAATAAATGCAATGAATAAAGTGGGTTGTAAAACTATCCCAGTCTGAACAGGGGCCATTAGTTTAGTAATGCCTGGAAGTTGGTATATTATTAATCTTCTTTTAAAATAAATACATTAAAAACAGTGGATCATAATCTGAACTGGACCCAGAGAATAAGGAGCTGAATCAGGCTTGGTTTGAGAATAGCCATTCTCCCCTATTAGGCAACGCATGTGTATGTATTTTATTTGGTACCTGTATTTGTCGGACGTGTTGCTTTTCATCCAAGCAAACTTCTCTTCCTTTCCTACAGGCTGGTTAGCTGTTGCATCCCAATTTCACAACCTTGACTGCTCGGGGCAACCATATATTTAATGAAATCTGCTAATAAATCTCAAATTCGCTTTGAGTAAGCAGTCCTGCTGCAGACTCAGCTCTCTGTTCCTTGACTTTACTAGAGTCCAAATAAGATTTGTACTTTGACAGGGTAAGCATTTACTTTATCAGAAAGCATATTAGCGTGGGCATGTCTCAGCATAATGTGTACCAAATCAGAGGGTATGACTAATTTGTTCTGCTATTAAGTGGATGATAAAATGATTTAGACACATATAAATATATATGGGGCACTGGGCACTTTTAGGAATTACATGTTGTGTATCTCATCCTAACTCTGTCAGAGTCTGGGAGCTTTTTATATGCTAAATGACATTTACAGGAAATACAAGGCTTTTGCCCAGAACTTGGATATGTTTACCTAAGAAAAGAGAAACTGTTGGAAAATAATCATTCCCTAGTGTTTAAAACCTACAAGCGTCTACCATGAATTCTGTTACATGTGACTGTTTGCTTTCTTGTGTAATACTGTGCTGAAAAAAGTGGTGCTGTGGCCGTGTTATACCATGTTATAAATGTAATCATTGCCGGGAGCAGAGTTACAGTCATACCTTGGGTTACAGACGCTTCAAGTTGCATTTTTTCGGGTTACGGACCGCCAAAACCCAGAAGTACCAGAACGGGTTACTTCTGGATTTCGGTGGTCGTGCATGCGCAGAAGTGCTAAATCGTGTTTTGTGCATGCACAGAAGCACCGAATCAAAACCCGTGCATGCACAGACATGCCGCTGTGGGTTGCGGATGTTACAGGTTGCGAACGTGCATCCCACACAGATCACGTTCGCAACCTGAGCATCCACTGTATTTCAGAGGCAGATTTAGGGGAATGGGAACGGTTTGTTTTCACTGGGTGTGAACCCTCAGGGGCGCTGGGGCGGGGATGACGACAAAACTCTGCTGTCGAATGGTTTGCGAGAGATGGGAGATGCTGAATTTGGTCATCGCACAGGGCGCTGCTGAAATTTGAGACCCCAGTGTCTGACACTAGACCAGTGCCGTAGCGTGGGTTGTCAGCACCCGGGGCAAGGCAAGTAATTTGTGCCCCCTAACCCGTGGATTTGCGCCCCCTAACCCTAACCCCCAGATGTTGCACCCGGTGCGGCCCCCCCTGCACCCCCCACACTACGCCACTGCACTAGACACTGGTGTGTGTGTGTGTGTGTGTGTGTGTGTGTGTGTGTGTGTGTGTGGAGTGGCAAAAAGATGTCAGCAAGGGTGCCAGGTAGACCTACCTGTGACACCTCCCCTCTCTTCCCCACCCCAGTCCAGCCTGTCAGTGACTTTAGTGATTGGTAGTGGTTACTGGGGAAAAGCCCTTCTCAGTGATGAAACTCTGATCAACAGAGGGACCTGCTTGGTGCTACTTGTTGGTACCAGGCAAATACCTTTGTGTTTTATCTTGGCCGCGTTTGCTGTTTTTAATCCCGATCTACTGATTCCACTTTTGTTTTCGTATAGTTTTCTGTGCTTTAAAGTTGTTTTATGCTTGGGAAGTTTTGTTAGCCACCGTGTGGATTTTGCTGAAAGGATTATTTAAATCCTTTAAATAAGTAAGTAAGTAAATAATGTAAATTATTTGAATGCATGGAAGGAATTTCTGAAATGGGCTTTAGTTCCGTGGGTATGTTTTTTGCTTTTTTTAAAATGAAGATTAAGTGGGTTGTTACACTCTTGGATTCTTTTTGACAAGACTAATTTCATCGCTGGATTTCAGAGGAATTCTGAACTTTTGCAGCATCCTTGGGCTTGGTGGTTTGAAACAAATAAGTTACCCATTTCTAATCATTACCTTTTCATTCTTTTTTTTACCTCAAATTTCTAATTGTAAGCCATCCATCATCCCCCCCCCCAAAAAAAAATAAGGAACTTCCAATCTGTGGAACAAAAACCCTTTGTTTCTAACCTATCCTCTCCTACAGATATTGTTTTACTGCAAGAAAAATGATGACATTGTATTTGTTACGCCATGGGCAGTTCAGATTAATGTTCCTGATACTGCCTAAAGAATTAAAAGACACCTCAAGAACAGGAAAATGTGCTCCGATTTTGAAAAGCGGAAAACTGAACATGCATGCACATCTACAGCACATGAGGGTTCCCATTAGTAGAACACAGGTAGCTCCACACCCCTAGTCATTGTCTGCCCATCTCCCGAGTTGGTACAGCCTGTTTTACATCTATGCGCTGGTTTTCCATGGAATTGAGACTGATGGGCAATTGGAGGCCCCAACTAGGTCCAGTCGTGACCAACTCTGGGGTTGCGACGCTCATTTCGCTTTATTGGCCAAGGGAGCCGGCGTACAGCTTCCGGGTCATGTGGCCAGCATGACCAAGCTGCTTCTGGAGAACCAGAGCAGCGCACGGAAAAGCCGTTTACCTTCCCACCAGAGTGGTACCTATTAATCTACTTGCACTTTGACGTGCTTTTGAACTGCTAGGTTGGCAGGAGCAGGGACTGAGCAATGGGAGAAACAAAATAAAAAAATTCCTTCCAGTAGCACCTTAGAGAGCAACTAAGTTTGTTATTGGTATGAGCTTTCGTGTGCATGCACACTGACAAAGATCAAGACTCCTTTCTCTCCATTCCCCTCCCACTTTCTTCCAGCCCAGGGCAGCCCTGCCCTCTGCACATCACATAGGGCTGAGCCTTAGCAGTGGCAACCTCTTCATCCTCACCCACTCTCCAGCAGCGGCTATGAGCTGCCCAAGGGAGGAGGCCAGCTGCAGCGGCCATGGAGAGGCCGCAGGTTGTTTCCTTGCTACCACTGCCACTGGGAACAGGGGCCAGCTCATCCCCCTCTTTGAGCTTGGTGGCAGGGAGAAATAGGGGCATTCCAGGTTCAAATCAGAAGCCAGGTTGGCTTTCATAATTCCTCAACATTGGTATCTGAAGAAGTGTGCATGCACACGAAAGCTCATACCAAGAACTAACTTAGTTGGTCTTTAAGGTGCTACTGGAAGGAATTTTTTTATAATTCCTCAACTACCCCTGGAAAATTGGGATGCTTGGAGGGTACGTGATAGCTGCCTTTCTACTCTACTGAATACTCCCAATTTAACATTGTCAGTATGTGACTACAGTTGGATCATAAGCAACAGGAAGCAGACTTCTCTCTATGCATTGCCCCTTACATCATTTCAAAATGGATGGGGTTCCAGTTCTCGAATTTCCCGACCATTCATGTCATATATCATAATCATCTCCAAACTGTCCTTGAGCTAGAAGGGAAAATGCACAGAGGCACCTGTATAGTCAATCTACAACCTTCCTTCCCTATTACAGCAGATGGAACATCAATGTGAATGTCCATCTGCCACTGGCTAAGATGTCTGTCTATTGTATAATTAAAATGAAAACTTACCTTATAGAGATCCTCTCTGCCTGTCTCATTTATACAGACTCTCTCCACGAGGTCAGCTGTTCCTCTGACATTACAAAAACTGCTTTCAGGCCTTCAGCTGCATTTAGTTTCATAAGAGCCACTAGGAACTTGTACACTTGACCTGGCATTCGCTGCCTCGCTGCAGTAGGCAGCACACTGTCATGTGCAACAGAGCCTTAATATCTGCACACCCAGGTGGACAAAGCCATGGAAAGTTTCCAGCTAAGTGAGCTTTGAGTTTTGTCAAACTTCTATGGAACTGATCCAGTCACCCTCCTGTTTGGAGGCACTATCATTTATATATATATACATTTTTATTGATTTTTTAACATATCCATTCCAACAGTTCATACAACATATCTTCTCATCTTATTCAATGTCTTGGACTTCCATCAACACCTCTGATGATTTTCCATTCTTTATCACTTATTCTGCATTTCTTTATTTCTATATTGCATTTAATTGTCCTTAACTAATAATTCTTTTCATAGTCTTTCTTGTAATATTTCAGATAATCGACCTTACAAAACCTCTTGCAGCCCTACTAGCGTAATCTGTTCATCACAATTACTTTTCAAATAATTCATATATTTACTCCAGTCCTCTAAGAATCTCTGATCCCGCAGGTTTCGAATCCTTCCTGTTAATTTATCTAATTCTGCATAGTCCATCAACTTCATCCTCCATTCTTCTTTTGTCGGTAATTCTTCTTGCTTCCAGTTTGGAGGCACTATCAATAGAGATCTGAGTCATTATCCACATGTACAAAGGAAACATTGAGAAGGGAATTTGGGACCATGGTGCTGACCTCATCCCAACGCCATGTACCACCAGCTCTGTCCCCTTGACATTCACGAATTCAGTGTGACATAGCAGACCCTCCAAGTGTCCCTATTCACCAGGGACAGTTCCAGATTTACAGAAGCCGTCCTAGTTTCTGATTTGATCCCAGAACGTCCCACTTTTCCTTAGGACCTTCCTATTTTCACCAAAGAAATCTTGGAGGGTATGGAGTTATGCAACCCCTAAGCCAAGGAGAGAACTATACAACCATCAGAAGATGTCTGAAAACAGCCCTGTATAGGGAGGGTTTTTTAAATGTTTAATATATTATTATGTTTTTATATATGTTGGAAGCCACCCAGAGCGGCTGAGGCAGCCCAGTCAGATGGGCAGGGTAATAATAATAATAATAATAATAATAATAATAATAGACCAGGACATCCCTATTTTCATCAGAGAAATGTTGGAGGGTATGCAATAGGTCACCAACACATGAGCAGGTTAACATATATAAGTTCTCCACATGATTGGGAACTTGCAATGCACATTTATGGCTTGGTTGTGCACTGTTATCTTACAGTGCATAAGGACATTAGCCCAGTTTCAACTACCATAAATGACAATGTTTGCCCAGTGACTAAGGCAAAGGCCTTTCTCACTGCCTTGTACTTACATTAGTGGAAATGCCAGGGACAGGACCTAGGATCTCATAAATGCAAGCTCTGTCCCTGAACTATGGCCCTTTTCCACAAATACTAGGGAATTGCCCCATTTATTTCATAAAATTCAATCACAGCCTTAGAGTAAAAAGACTATAGAGACTGACGCAGATATATTCAGGTAGAGTTGTCTAAAACCAGCTTGTGTTGTAACTATTTTATATGCCAATTCCAGTAAGTGCTGTAAGCTCTCATGACCAGTAAAACACTCTGCACATTTCTCATTAAAATACATTTTACATATGAGCATTATTTTTCATTATAATTGTGTTGTAATACCCCAGTCCAAGATTGCATGAGCACTCTTTTTTTTCTTTTTTTTGCAACTGTCAACTGACTCATAAGTTGAAATGTGATATTATGCTCCAGGTCTCTGTGATGGCTTTGGTAATTTAACAAATGTTACAAGCGTGAAAATTAAAGCTAAAAGCAAGCACCATTTCCCCGTGCAACTGGGTTAGTTAGTTTCTTTCTTTCTCTCTTCCAGTGTTAATGTTCAAGAGATGTGGTGTTTCTTGGCAGGAAACACATTATTAACCCAAAGTAGTGTAATTCCTTTGAGACTTTATATCTAAAGAAGCTAACAATCACAGCTGGAAGCACATACTGCTGGGGTTAAGGGCTAGAAATAAGTTGTATCCACTACCACTTTGATTCTAGACAAAAATCATTTACTGGAAGAAACAAAGTAAAAACACAAGCATGCACAATTATGTCTCTGTGTTGGTTTGGAGTGTGTGTGTGTGTGTGTAAGCAAATTATATACTGCTTAATTACATTGGCCCAGATTCAGCATTCTCTAACCATCAGCACAGGCATTGTTGGGCTAGCATAAGGGCAAGAATAATGGTTGCACAGTATGAAAAACAACTCAACAGTGGCTCTAGCAGAACATTGTTGTGCAACTGGTTCTGCATCAGGAAGCATTGGGGCTGGAGCAATCTGTTTCACAACCAGTCACAAGAACCATGCTGGCTTCCTGCAACTTCTATTGTGCAAGCCATTTCAGTAGTGTAAGGTTACCAGATGTCCCCGTTTCCCAGGGACAGTCCCAGGATTTACAAATCAGTCCCCATAAAAAAATCCATTGAAGTTGAAAAGTGTCCCCGGATTCATTGAAAAAAATCTGGTAACCTTACACTAACCCTGTTTAGGGACGTTTTTTATGTCTGACGCTGTATTGTTTTTAATATTTGGTTGGAATCTGCCCAGAGTGACTGGGGAAACCCAGACAGATGGACGGGGTATAAATTATTAGTATTAGTATTAGTATTAGTATTAGTATTAGTATTAGTATTACACTAGTGCAGCTAGTACACCACTAAGGGACTTTAACTTAGTGCAGCACTCAAGTCCTCCCATTAGCTTTCAATGGGATGAAAATAAAAATCACTTAAAATTATAAAATCATAATTCATTTTTTTAAAATTTATTAAAGATTTTATTAATACAGTAGAAAAGATAACAGAAAAAACAGAAAACAAAACAACAAAAGAGAAAATAGAATTAACATCTTTTAGTAACCATATTTTCTTCGCTTTTTGGACTTCCTCACATCTCTCGTTCCTGCGTTCCAAATTTATACAATTTTAACCAGCAATTTATCACCTTGTTTCAATTCTTATTCTGTAAATTTCCAATATTGCGTCCCTAACTTTGAATACTTTTATCTAAGTCTTAAGTCCCTGATTTGGGCATGATATTTATTCAAAATTTATCTTTCTCTTAAAATTCACTCATTCTCATATTCTTTTCAACTAGCTTTATGGTGCCGTGATATTTTCAATCTCGCATCCTTCTTAGCACTCATACAATTTGCAATGTTTTTGTAAATAGTCCTTAAATTTCTTCCAATCCTCTTCCACTGCTTCCTCTCCCAGGTCTCGGATTCTGCCGGTCATTTCTGCTAGTTCCATATAGTCCATCAGTTGCATCTGCCATTCTTCCAGCATGGGCAAATCTTGGGTTTATAAAATCATAATTCAATTACAATGCCTGCTGGAATAATAATAAGTCTTCAGCAGGCTCTGGAAATTCAACAGGAAGCGGATCTGTCTAACCTCAGTTGAACTGCATAAAATTGGGCCCACAATTCTGAACACATGGCTCCTGGTAGATATGGGCCATGCCTTTGAGGCATGCGGTGAGGGGCAACTAACAGTAACTAAGGACCTCAGAGACAGTTCTCTTTCTCAAGCGCTCGGAGGAAGACCTTGCATTGCTTATGTGATGGTTATATGGGGTTGCTCGTGCATAAGTTGCCGCCACTCCTGGCTAGGTGGCCTGGTTATACCTTTCCTGGCTGGACAGCCCTTCACTTCGTGGCTGTTCAGTCACTAGCAGAATCCGTCTGTGGGCGTTTCTTGAACCTCTTCCAGCAAAGAAGCTCTTTGACGCCAAGACGCCGCCTACTTTCCCTGCGCGGAAGTCTTCTGTGCAGGGTGGGTTTGGGCAGCGGAGGACCTGTGCTCTCTTCGCTGGTCTCCTGCAAAGAGTCCGGGAGCCTCCTCTCTGCTTCCCCCATCAGCCCCCCTCTATCCCTGGTGTAGCGCTGATTATCTTCCCCAGGCGGAGACCTGCCTCTCTCCTTGCTTGGCCCCTCTTCAGCATCGCTGTGGAGCCTCGCCTCCTCCGCTAGTTGCGATGGCAGTTCCCTGACAGCCTACAAATAGCCACCCAATCTTAAACAACTCCTCACCCACCATAATACAGCAACCAGACTTAACATGGACACTGGTACCAGAGCCTGCAGTAAACCCAGATGCCAACTTTGCTGCCACATACACCCAGACAACACCATCACTGGATCCAACAACATCAAACATACCATCTCAGGACTATTTAATTGCTCATCTTCTAACATTGTGTATGCCATCAAATGCCAGCAGTGCCCTTCAGCTCTCTATATTGGACAAACAGGCCAAACCCTATGCCAAAGGATAATGGACATAAATTGATATCAGGAATCACAAGACAGAGAAGCCAGTATGAGAATACTTCAATCTCCCAGGACATTCAATACAGGATCTCAAAGCAGCTGTCTTATTACAAAAGAATTTTAGAAATAGACTTGAAAGAGAAGTTGCCGAATTACAACTTATTACTAAACTGAATACTATGGAGAGACCTGGTCTGAATAGAGATATTGGATTCTTGTCTCATTACATGTGCTCATTTGGTCATGTGCATACTATCCCTTGCTTTTTCCTGTAGGACTAATTGCAGTCGTTAACAGTTGTCAACAGGTTTACCATACCCATTGAGTCAATCAGCCATCTCCTACTAACCTTCTGAGAAAAACTCCACCCCACCCTCCCACTATATATAAGGGTCTGGTGACTTCTGTTTCCTTGTATCTGAAGAAGTGTGCATACACATGAAAGCTTATACTGTACCCAGAACAAACTTAGTTGGTCTCTAAGGTGCTACTGGACAATTTTTTATTTTTATTTATTTATTTCGACTACGTCAGACCAACACGGCTACCTTCCTGAATCTAAAGACCTCTGCATTTGTGCAGCAATATAAGGAGTCAGTAGGTCCTTGAGGTATCCTGCATCCAATTTATTAAAAGCCATGCAAATTAATATGAAAACTTTGAATCTGGCCCAGTAACCTAAAGCCAGCCAGCACAAGTTTTGGAGCACCAGAATTCTGATAGTCCATACCCTGCAAATGTCCCCGGAGAACTGGGACATCCCTTTTTTTTTCCTACGAGAGCATAGCTGCCATTTTGGGCGCCATGATTCTTGTGCAATTTCACATGAAATCTCAACCCAAAAAAGCACTTTTTTGGGGTGGGGCACAATTTCATGCGGTGCTCGAAACCATGTGTTTTGGGATGCTGTGAGAGCACAGCATGTCCCGGTTTTGGGACTCATCATGTTGGAGGGTAGGATACTCTACTCCCACTAACAGTCTAGGTGTAGCATTTTGTAGCACCCAGAGTCTCTGTGCCAGGTCCAAGGGCAGCGTCACACAGAGCACATTGCAATGATCAGGTCTTGCCACATTGGCAGATAGCCATGCATGGCTAAGGTCACTTAAAAAGGGGGAATAGAGAAGCTGTCTTGGACCAGGTCAGGCTATATTGTCATTCTATTCCAGGGATAGCTAATATGGTGCCCTCCAGAAGTTGGCTTGGCCTATAACCAGGGATTATGGGAGTTCCAGTTCAATGACAGTGGAAGGGTTCCATGTTGGTTACCCGGATGTAGGTCAATGTGCAGTGGTTCTCTACAGTCTCTGGCACATCACATCATCCCTGGAGAGGCTACGTAAGACGTTCTGCATACAATTCATGCACATTACCACTCATATACAGTATGCATGCAAATCCTTAACTGTGGCAGCCGCTATATATAGATCTGAAAGGCTCCTTAGATTTTCTTGCTTGTTGAAAAATAGTTTTCCCCTTCCCATTGCTGCACTGCAGACTGAGTAAGCATTGTGTTTATGTGTATTCTCAGTGGGGGATCTATTTTGCAGAATGATGCTCAGGGGCTAGAAGTAAAATACTGCTGTTGCAGCAGCTTGGTTATAATAGCAACAAGTGAAACATGCAGTGAAAGGTTGCAATATGGTGTCCTCTTGTTCAGGGCACCAGATAGGACTTCTTTTGGGATACTCCATTCCATACTCCCCACAGCCATTTTCTGTTTCTTTTCTCCCAACAGGCAGCACGCCATGCCCGTTACATATGCTCACTCCTCAGTTCCCATGGGACTTTGAAACATGAGTCTACACTTCTGCAAACCTTACAATTCCCCCAAGCCTGCATTTTGAATGATGATGTTTTCTTCATCAACTTTTTGACAAAGGACATGGGGCGATTTTTAGAAATCTATTATTCCTGACCATTGGACCCACTATTGGTTTTGTCCACTTGGTCTGCTGGAGCCTGTCTTTGCATGCAGGAGAAGTCCCTAACTCAATGAGGGTTTGATGCCCATTGGTTACCCTCACTTGGTTTGGACATCCAGTCAAAGCCGCTGTCACATGCTGACAAGTATAGGGTGTTATGGGAGGGTTACTATCACTGGTGGGTGACTTGTCATGGTCCTTCTGGAGAAATTATTATTATTATTATTATTATTATTATTATTATTATTATTAATACCCTCCCATCTGGCTGGGTTTCCCCAGCCATTCTGGGTTGCTTCCAACAGAATATTAAAAATACGATAAAACATCAAAATTAAAAATTTCTCTAAACAGGACTGCCTTCAGATATCTTCTAAAAGTTGGGTAGTTGTTCATTTCCTTGACATCTCATGGGAGGGCGTTCCACAGGGTGGGCGCCGCCACCAAGAAGGCCCTCTTCTGCCTGGTTCCCTGTAACCTAATGTCTTGCAGTGAGGGAACTGCCAGAAGGCCCTCGGAGCTGGACCTCAGTGTCCAGGCAGAACGATGGGGGTGGAGACGTTCACTCAGGTCTACTGGGCCGAGGCCATATTTAGGTCTTTAAAGGTCAGCACCAACACTTTGAATTGTGCTTGGAAAGGTAGTAGTTTGTTCACCTTTCATAGGAGCCAACTCCTAGGGGCCGTATCCCACACAAAAAATATTTGAGGGAACCAGCCCCCCCCCAAATAGTTGATGGGCATTCCCATTCAAATGGTGTGTGTGCACTGTGTCATGTGATTGATTATGCTGGGTGGGGCTTACCTGGGTCCTCACAAGTTGGAATCCCTGCCACTTTTGGTCCTCAACCTGCACTCATATCCAGTCTGCTATATGTCTCAGTGAACTAACCTCACTGCACCCAGAGGATCTGAAGTAGAATTTCTTCAGGGATTTGGGGTGTCTGCAGTCTTCCTTCCCTGAGTTAGCCTCCCACTCTTCCTCTGACTTGGGGCACTTCTTCCCCAAGTGTTTTCTTCTCTCTGCTCAACCCTTTTGGTCCCCTCCTTACCTTTGCTGTGGGTGGGCAGGTGAGGAGACAGCCAACCTTCATGCACATCTTTGGGCACACTGGGATGCAGAGCCATAGAGGAGTCAACTACTGCATGCTCAGCCCCCAGCAATGCAGTTGCTTGGTGGGATATATAAAAGCTGGAAAGACTGTCTGCAGACAAACATCAGCTCTCTCGGCCAGTAAAGCGAGATGAGCACCGCAACCCCTGAGTCGTTCATGGCTGGACTTAACTGTCAGGGGCCTTTACCTTTTTTTAAAAAAGCAACACTGGATAGAACATGAATGCATTCAGAGGGGGAAGCCAGCATTAAAAAGGTAAAAGGACCCCTGACCACTAGGTCCAGTCGTGACCGACTCTGGGGTTGCGGCGCTCATCTCGCTTTATTGGCCGAGGGAGCCGACGTACAGCTTCCGGGTCATGTGGCCAGCATGACTAAGCCGCTTATGGTGAACCAGAGCAGTGCACGCAACACCGTTTACCTTCTCACCGGAGCGGTACCTATTTATCTACTTGCACTTTGACGTTCTTTTGAACTGCTAGGTTGGCAGGAGCAGGGACCGAGCAACGGGAGGTCACCCTGTCGTGGGGATTCGAACCGCCGACCTTCTGATAGGAAAATCCTAGGCTCTGTGGTTTAACCCACAGCACCACCCGCATCCCTAAGCCAGCATTAATTAGACTTAAATTATGTTATGTTAGAAATATTTGATTTCATGATGACAAAGGGCTGGGGGGGGGGAGAGAGACTGTTGCTGATGCACAACATTTGATGTGCTTGAGAAGTAGCATATTGGCAAAAGTTTACAGAGTTTGAAGGATAAGCCAAAGCCAGTCTATAAATAATATTAAGCAGGGCCTCATCCCTCCTCCCCTCCCAGTGTACTGTCGCCTGCATTCTACTAATAAATCTGAAAAGGGGATAGCTCAGCTGATATTTCAAAACCTTTTGCAACAATGTACACACCGTATTTTTTCCCTTGCAGTTGACTGCCTGCCTCCCTTTATTACCCCTCACCACCCCCCTCTACCCCATACTTGGAAGCAGAGTTCCAAAAGGGTGTTATATCACTTGTAGGCAACGTCATAAATCTTTTTAGCAGGGAACTTTTTTTGCCACAGTTTAACAGTGATACATTTCAACCTCTTTCAACATCTAAGGGCTGTGTGTGTGTGTGTGTGTGTGTGTGTGTGAGTCAGTCAGAGAAGGGGTGGGAAAAGAAACCAACAAACATATCTAAAATAGCAATCCTTGCCCAGAGAACCGGAGAACTTCATGGGGATATGGCAAAGGCTTAAAACAAAAGAGACCCAGGAAATCCAAAGCAACAAGGTTAGGCGCTTCTGCGGTTTATGTTCCTCACAGGTAAGTAGTGGATTGAAAGAGGTGTTTGAATCGGCCTCTGCTGTTGAGGCTCGAGGAGCATCTGAGAATACATCATCATTCTTTGCACCTGTATTTTATTTATCAGGAGATTTTTGTGAGGTGGGCTGAGATTTAGACTGCCTAGAGGCCTGCACGGGGTTTAATCCGGTACTGGTTATTATTATGCTTAAGAAGAAGAAGAAGAAGTTGTTCAGTCTAGTTCTGGTACTCAAAACCAATTCACTGGCTTGGATTTAATTCTGTAGCCCTGTATAATAGGCATTTGTTATCTGGCTTGAATTAATATGCAAGAGGGAAGGAGGAAACAAACTCAGCGATAAATGCATAAATAAAACTGCTGCAGCCTAGGAAGCTGAGATTTATTTAAAGAATTTGGTTATTGTTTTTGGAGCTTTCTATTGACTGTGTTCCTAGGATCTTTCTAGTCCTTCTTTTCTTTTACAGTAATTCTGAACTATTCTCCACAGATTTATTACAGCAATTAGCATTCTCTCCACCCAGTTTTATGGCTTCCCGTTCTTTTAACCAATTCAGCTTCCTTAAGTAAATTGGCACTGGCCACTTGGTTTTCACCTACCTCATAGAAATCATCACAACTTTGTAAGGTCTGGCGGTTAGGCCCTGGAATAGTGATGGGGGGAGGGGAGGTGTGGCCATCACCTGCCCCTCCATGCTCTAGGGTATTCCATTAAAGGAATCCGGGGGTCTGGATCTTGTCCGAAGCCTGGGGAGGGGCTAGGGCCATGCCATGACCCCAGCGGGAACCCAGGGGGGCTCAAGTCATTCCGTATCGGCAGGGTCCCCCTACTGATGGTTTACTGTTCCAGACTTCTTGCAAAGCCACTTCCGCCCTGCAGAGGAGGTGGGGTTGCGGGCTGCACACCCTCACCACGTGTGTGGTGGCTGGAGACCAGCCCCCGTGTGATTGGAGGAATCCCCGGGCACGTCACCCCCTGGCCAGACATTCAGCTGGCTCTGGGGGCATGGCCTGTCCTATTTAACACAGGTGCGGCCAGGGTTCTCCCTCTTTCCCCACCTACCAGCTGTTCCTGATTGTCGGAGATCTTATTGCCGCGTTGCCTGCTTTCCCCCTTAAGCGCCACAGTTTGCCGTTTGCCGGCAGGAGCTGTTTCTTTTCCTGTGAGTAGCACTTTGTCCTGCAGCCCTCTGCTGCAAGCCTTTTTTGCGTGGCAAGTTCCCACCTCCCACCAGAAGAAATAAAGACACAAGACACCATAAGTTAAGGTTAATGGTTGTTGACAATTGGCCACAACTTTATTGATTGCAGGAAATGAGCACTATTGGCCTAGGCATTGGTCCTATCAACTATCCGGCTTCAGGCTGTACGCTTGACAGGCCGGGAAGGGTTAACACCAGCAGGGGGAGCCCTGCTGATGCACATCAACCAGGCACTCCCCTGGGGTCACCGCTCAGGGGCGTGCCTTGGGCCCGGACCTCCCTAGGCTTCGGACGGGGCCAAGCCCCGGAGTCCTTTACCGGACTACCCTTTGCAACCGGGGGAGGTGATGGCACTCCTCCCCCCATCCATCTACATAACAATACTCCGACCAATGCCTCACCGCCACTCGAGCAAAAGCTCGCCGCCTGCTGCAAGCCTTTTCCCCTGGCTTTGGAGCCTTCCCCTAGTTTCAGGTGCCTTCACCTCGACCCTGATTGCTTTGGAGCCACTGCTTCCATGAGAGTCGAGAGAGTCGTCACTGGGCAAGCGGCAGCAGCCCCCGCTACAACGGTTCCAGATCCCCTTCTATGTGCTCGGCAGCCAGCGCTAGGCTCGGCTGATCTCCAGCCCCTATTTGTGGTGGTGGGGAGCGCTGGAGCACCCCACCCCCTTACAAGGAATCCTGCCCATACCTGCATGTGCTGACCCTGAAAGATATAGTCTGTTGATGCCAATGCCTAAGCCAATACCTCTCACATTCTGTAACCAATAACGTTGTGGCCTAAAATTTGCCCATTAACATTTAACCTAGAATTCTGTGTCCTTGTGTCTTTATTCTCCTGGGGGTGGCTTGGGGGCCTTGACACGCAACTAGCATTCTCTCCACCCAGTTTTATGGCTTCTCGTTCTTTTAACCAATTCAGCTTCCTTTGCCTCATATCCTCAGCATCCTTGGCATCTGCAACACCTTTGGGCACCATTTGCAAGTTTAATTAAGACTTCAAATAAAAGTTGCTGTAAGACTGAAGTCACCCATACTCTATCTCACGTGATGCATGGCTGCTTTGCTCCAGAGGTATTACCTATTGTCCTTAACCTACCCAAAAGAGTGTGTTTTCCATTAACCTCCTAACCTGAATCCACCAGAGGTGAAATTCTTGAACATTTATGGCACCTTCCATCCCCACACAAGTACCTCTGTATGTGTGGGGAGATGAAATGTTAGGCATGGGGTTGAAGGAAGATCTCTTCCTTCTGCCCTCTTCCCTCCTTGCCTGTGTCAGTCACGTGTTCAAAGGTAGACATCCTGTTGCTAAGGGAGATGAAGGTGTGAATTCTATCTTCAATCAGTTTTTCACCTTTATAATATTCAGTTTTGTTTGCCACATTTCCATATCAGTCTGTCAGTGCTTTTTTTTAAAAAAAAAAACCACTCAAAAAAATTAATCAGTGTGCATTTCTCCAAATATATATATATTTGTATGTGGCTTTTGCATAACATGCATATTGTTACAAGCAATTTCCCTTAAAAAATGGATTTTTAATGTTATCTTTGCTAATTTATACATTTAACACATAATTTCCCCAAATATTGGACACCAGTATTAGATTTATATGCACCAGACTAACTTTTAAGCTCGCTAACTGTCTATAAAGCCTGATGCTGCAGAATAGTGAGCAGATTTCCATTTTTTTTGTTTTAAAAAAGTAGAAATGTATATAAAACAGTACCATAAAGTAAAATAGGACAGTAAACAGGAGAGGAAAAAATAGAACCCTATTATGCATGAGGAGAATGTGTCTGAATTCTCAAAAATTTGCTTAATGTCAGGCTTTGGGGAAATGGCTTCCTCCCTCCCTTTGGCCATGGATAAGCAGAACAAAGCAAAAATAGTCTCTTACCATTTAAAGAGATTTTAATGATCACAACAAAAAGTCCATTCTCAGAATAAAGGTGCTACCAATTAAGGTTTCCACCTTAATTGCACCTGAGTCACCCTCATCACTTCCTCATCTTGCAACCTGATCTCACAACCCCTGTGCCTTTTGTGCAGCCACCTTATCTAATCTCTGTGACCTTGGACTGATCAGCTGGGCACTTTCTAGAGAACCGGAGTCTGTTAACTCTCTCTCCCTCTCCGTTCTTCTTGCCCTAGCTGTTCACCACCCAGTTCTTCAAAACTTCTGTCTTCTGACCTATGTCCCTCTGTGAACCGCTGTTCCAAATCTATACTGTCCCACTGCTCCTGGGAAGATTCAGGATCCTGATCAGGAGCAGGGGGAGTTTCCCATCATTCCTCATGAGAGCAGCCCTCCTCAGTACGGCCCCTGATATCTAAGAACCTTAGAGCAGATCCTGTAGTTATTCATACTAGTGTCTACAACTTGAAGGGTCTGCAACCGTCCATCATCTGATATCACCATGAGGTCAGGTGACTTCCAATCCTACAGTTCTATGATTCTATGATCTTATGACTGGGAGCTTTGAATTCTTGAAGGTGGGATGTCAAAGCACCATGCATGGCTTACAAAGAACCCTGTGGTGTGCCTTAAAGCACCTGTGGCTTCACCTTTAACACTCCGCAAATGAGTGTCTCATGCAGGCAACCCAGCAGTCTTCAGTTGTACCATGAGCTGATGGGAAGGGGAACAAAAGCCCGTTTCTCTTGCCAATGCACAATGGAGGGAAGCAAGTTTCATAGCAAGATGCAAGGGTGCACTTTAAGAAAGCAGTGTGTGTGTGTGTGTGTGTGTGTGTGTGTGTGTGTGTTAGCATTTGTTTTTGCTAAGCCCCATTTTTCCATGCTGTGTTAACTATGGCCATGCTAACAAGACAAATTAAACAGTAATGAATTGTACTGTAAAGGGATTTGTGCCGTTGGCATGTATACTTACCACATTGACCTCTTTCATTGATTATAAAAACTGTCGGTGGGGAAACCAGTGAGGTCCAATTGAAAAGTGATGCCAGGTTGGCTGAAATTACTTAGATTCATGTTTAAAGGAGGCCTTCGCGATACATGCAGCAACGGTAGCATGCAAGGATAGTTAGAGTCCACAGGAGCCACAGATCTTGGGCACATCAGTGGCTAGGAGCCCAATTTAGATGTGAAGAGGTCAGCAGCTTTAGCCCATCTGAGAAATCAGGTCTGCTATAGGAACAGATATTCCTGAAGAAGCATTACGACTGACCTGAAGCACAAACTGGGGACAGAGTGAAGCTGCTCCTTGTTCCCCCCTCGCCACTCATGAGCATATTGCAATACAGGCTTGATTGCTGCTGGTATTTTTGCTGCTAATAGCAGTTCCTTGGACTCATTGACTTCCACTGATTTCATTGATTTCATTGATAATAGGTATTTGGCCTATTGGGAGTGGTCGCCGGGACCACATAACACTGGTCCTGAGAGATCTGCATTGGCTCTCAGTACGTTTCCGAGCACAATTCAAAGTGTTGGTGCTGACCTTTAAAACCCTAAACTGCCTTGGTCCTGTATACCTGAAGGAGTGTCTCCACCCCATCGTTCAGCCCAGACTGAGGTCCAGCGTCGAGGGCCTTCTGGCAGTTACCTCCTTGCGAGAAGTGAGGTTACAGGGAACCAGACAGAGGGCCTTCTTGGTAGTGGCACCCACCCTGTGGAACACCCTCCCATCAGATGTCAAGGAAATAAGCAGCTACCTTATTTTTAAAAGACATCTGAAGGCAGCCCTGTTTAGGGAAATTTTTAATATTTAATGCTGTATTGTTTTTAACACTCAATTGGGAGCCACCCAGAGTGACTGGGGAAACTCAACCAGATGGGCAGGGTATAAATAATAAATTATGTTGTTGTTGTTGTTGTTGTTGTTGTTGTTGTTGTTGTTGTTGTTGTTATTTGTGTATAAAATATCAATTGGTGTAAACAAAACCTTCAGACATCGTCTGGCTGAGAGCCCTTTATTTCGGTGTAGTGGTATGCAGAAGGGGGATGAAGTGGAGCCAAGAGAATGATCTATACTTCCTAATATTTGTGGGCATGGTTCATCCAGGAATAATTAATTTTTGCACCTGGTGGAAGTGTGGTTTCAATTATGAATCTGAAGTATGGATCAAGCTGGTCTTCCTCAGTCCCTAGTTCACCAAGAAGACTTCAGACAGCTAAATAGCCTTCTTATATGTACTGTCTACTGCGTTTTCAAATTGAATTCGTATCTGTCTTAATAAGACAGCATGGGACTGAGAACCACGTGACGGCACTTGGCTGAGAGATGCATCATTGGTATTGATTTCCCAGATGAACATCTCCGATGGGAAATCCAATGCAGATTCCGGGGAGTTAACAGTCAGGAAACAAATTTTATAATTCTGTGATGCTTAGTTCCCCCCACCCTTGCCAGAGTGTATAACTCTCTCCCTTCCAATTCTGTTTACTGACACACCAGCCAGGTTTCCTAGTGAAATTTGCAAAATCAGATTGTCAATATATAATAGTTTGTATAATAATACTAATTCATAATAATTCATATCATACTAACATGGTCACCCACAAGCTTCTCGTCATAGGAAGCTTAGTTGTTGAGAACCAGGGGGACAGATACAGCAGTGAATTGGTAAGGCTTGATGGTGTTTGCAGGGCATCAGACGTGGGGGCATGATCAGATTTTTAATGCTGATTTGGTGCTTTGTGAATGTATGGTTTTCCTCTTCCAATGCTGTGCACTCATTGGACATAATGACAACCCTACAGGTGCAGCAACCCCACCTTCACCCCTCCATATAATGTGGGTATTATTGGTGTTTCGCAACTTTGACCTGTTGCAGGACCTTAGCCAGACCTTAGCAGAGCATATGCAGTTCCAGAAAGCAATCAGTTGCAGGCAGGATGGACAAAGCAGGAACAAGACGCTGCTACTAGTAACTTGGTTACTTAGAGGTTTTTATTATTTACAGCAAACTCTACAAGTTACTATATACAAGAACAGATACGGATCTTAACTAGCTCTCTCTTAACAAACGACTCTCAGAACACCACACTGACCAACAAACTATCCAGTCAGTAAGGTCATAAGTCATCATGCCTGTGTGAGACCTCAACCAATGGTAGAGCTGTATCCAAGGTCCCATATCTCCAGGCAGTCATTCTTGGCTTTTGGCCAACTCTTAATTGACTTCGTGTGAAGCTGCACGTAGTAGAAAAAACCCAACAGGTATAGGCAGGGCCGGATTTCAGTTTGATGAGGCCCTAAGCTACTGAAGGTAATGGTGCCCTTTATATGCCCAGCTGTCCTTTGTCAACAACAAATTGTCACTGTGTTTTTGTGTTGAATATATGCTACATGGTAATTTATGGACCTAATAGGTATCTAAAGCCATTTGCACATGACAAATAGGAACCTACAAAACACTGTTGCTTTATTTAGGTTTTATTTTATTTGTTTTTTATCTTATATTTTGGAAATGTATAGTGGTACCTCAGGTTACATACACTTCAGGTTACACACTCCGCTAACCGAAAAATAGTGCTTCAGGTTAAGAACTTTGCTTCGGGATAAGAACAGAAATCGGGCTCCGGCGGCACGGCAGCAGCAGGAGGCCCCATTAGCTAAAGTGGTGCTTCAGGTTAAGAACAGTTTCAGGTTAAGAACCGGCTTCCAGAACGAATTAAGTTCTTAACCCGAGGTACCACTGTACATCCAAGATTTTTCCTTTAACTTTTTTTTGGGGGGCAAGAGAGTGGGGCCCCAAGCTATAGCTTATTTAGCTTATACGTAAATCCAGCACTGAGTATAGGCTTACTCTGTTAGTCAGGCACCCCCAAACTCAACCCTCCAGCTGTTTTGGGACTACAACTCCCATCACCCCTAGCTATCAGGACCAGCAGTCAGGGATGATGGGAATTGTAGTTCCAAAACAGCTGTAGGGTTTCATCCTCCTCTGTGGAGAACTGTGCACAGGAACACAGGGAGATTCCTTACACTGAGTTGGATCACTGGCCCATTTAGTTCAGTAATGGCTAAACTGGCTAGCAGTAACTTTGCAGGGTTTCAGACAAGCGTCTCTCTCAGCCCTCTCTGCTGATTAAACCTGGGACCTTTTTATGTCTTTATACAAAGCAGATGCTCTACCACTGAGCTATGTGTCTTCCCCTGAGCTATCACCCCGAAGATGGCATTTCTTTTCAATATTTGCATAGCCTAGGTGCGCTGGGAACCTCTGGGCTCAGTTGGAGGTCTGCTGGATCCTCATCCTGGCAGATCTTGCTATAGGATTGCACACTAAATCATACAGAAATATAATATATGGGCTCAGCTGAGAAGGATTTGGGTGTTCAGTCATGTATACTCATCCATCCCCAAAAACATGGGCAGGAAACCCACCGCTACACAGATTTTATTTGACTTCAGATTCATAATAGCTGAACATTAGCGATGATGGCTGGGATTTAGGTGGGATGGAATCCAATCTGCAGGGCCACTGGTCCTCAACCCTGATCTAAAAGTAAATCCTTTCAGCAGCAAGAATAATGTTTCCCCTCTAATTTTAATTCATGGGGAAACATCAATTTGGGAACATCAGTTGATGGGGAAAAGAAGGGTTCCTCAGACTTGGAGAAGGACAGATGTTGACATGAGGAGAAGGATTTTGGTTCAGGAAAGCAAGCTGGTATAGGTGATGTTTTCTTCTAGGAAAACCCAGTTTGTTTTTCATCAGCGAGAAGGACCATAAAGCCAATATTATTTGCATATCTAGAACAGGGAGGAAACCTCATCGGCAGATTTCCAGTCATCTCCGCCTTACTTCTCAAATAAAGGAAACTGCCCTTTCTAATTGCCAGATGGTGACACGCCAGAAGAGAAAGCAGATATCAGCGATTCCATAACAGTCGTCTGTTACTGATTTGGAGAGAAATGATGCCTTTGGCACAGAGGCTTGTTAGCACACATAGTCTTGGCTGAACTGCCTGAAGCAGCATTTGAAAACAAAGAGGAGGTATCTACAAAGAGAATGCCTGGACCAATGGCTTACCAAATCCAATCAGCAGTTAGTCGTTCTCTCCCTTTATCTCTTTCCCATAAAGGGTATGATGTTTCCTTCTTTCTTTTCTTTTTCTTTTTTTCAAATACCAATTTCCCATTGCGGCTGCAAATCAGCTCTTGCCTTGACAAAATTCGATAGCCACAAAAACGCCTACCACTTCTTGACTTCTTCCAGCAGCAAAACAGGTAGAGGAAGAAAGAAGATTTGGTTTGGGAGAGGGGAGGCAGAGGGAGCTAGAGGGAGGCAGAGAGTGAGAGTGAGAGAGGGAAAGGGAAAAAAAGGCAATTAAGCTAATGCAAGTCGGGTGTCACAAGGTTATAGATATTTCAAGAGCTGAGCAATTTACCGTCTGGAAAAGGAGGCGAGCACTTGCATAAAATGTCCCCCAGTTCAGATTTATTATGCTTTTAGTTGTGTTATATGTGATACAATTAGCAGGAGGTGCCAATAAGGCATTCTCTCAAGGACGTGGTCATTCCATACCATCTGTTATTAATTGCATTGTCCTTTCACCAGCCAGCTAGAGGGGAAAAAGTTCTCGAAGAAGCACCTGCAAATTCTCACTGTATGATGACTGGAATTTAAAAATACCTACAGCAGAGGGAGGGAGGAAGGAAGGAAGAGAGGAAGGGAGGAAGAGTGAGAGAAAGGGTAGCTGGGTAGGGAGGGGAGGGGGAAGCACAAAAGTGGATGGAATCCAAGAGAAAAACAAACTATATAAATTAAGGACTCTAGTGAAAGCTACTTGGGGGTTACATTGATTTTCTCCCGCCCTGCTCCCCCCTTCCCATTATTTTAACTTCTAGCCGCATTGATAGCTGCCCTGTAAAAATCTACTGCAAGAAATGAAAGCAGAACAATTAAAACCTTCCATTGGAAATATAGCTGTCGAGCATATACGGTTTGGTGAAGATATGGATAGTTTAATAGCTTTCTGTTTGCATCTCTCCCCTTTGCTGCTCATAAAACTGAGGACCAAAGACAATAAAGATGGATTTTCTTAAATAAAAAAAGAAAAAGAAAAAGAAGCGGGGGGGGGGGAGAGAGAGGAGGCGGTGAGTCAGGATTACACCTCACACCTAAAAGCTTCCTTGCAACTAAAGGCAATAAAGTCTATGGTTTTATTCTTGGCACCCTCTGTGTCATTTCAGCTGCTGGCAATAAATAGTACGGGAGCAAAAGCTGTGACTGATTCTAGGAGGAGACAGGCAAGTTAGAATTGATCTAATGTGTTAATGGCGAAAATATCTTTCATCCATGCATCTCTCTCTCTCTCTCTCTCTCTCTCTCTCTCTCTCTCACACACACACACACACACACAGCGCATTCTCACTGTCCAATTTATATTTCCCATTTTGCCAGAGGCTGCATCCGTCTAGAAATCTGAGACCTCCTCAAAGCTGTTTCCAACTAGTTGACTCAATAGTATGCAAATTCACTTGGCAGGGAAGGTGTGTGATTGGCAGGTCCCATTTACACAATCCTGAAGAACGGTTGAGCAGAGCAGGTTAGGGTGGGGGCAACAGTGTGAGAAAGGAAAAGGATATGTGTGGCCAACAGTGAAAAGATGGTAATGCCACACTTTTTGGGGGGGGGAGGAGCAACCATAAAATATAATACTGGTAAAGCGGATGGCGCTGTGGGTTAAACCACAGAGGCTAGGGCTTGCCGATCATAAGGTTGGTGGTTCGAATCCCTGCGGCGGGGTGAGCTCCTGTTGCTCGGTCCCAGCTGTTGCCAACCTAGTAGTTCGAAAGCACGTCAAAGTGCAAGTAGATAAATAGGTACCACTGTGGTGGGAAGGTAAACGGTGTTTCCGTTTGCTGCTGTGGTTCACCAGAAGCGGCTTAGTCATGCTGGCCACATGACCCAGAAGCTGTACGCTGGCTCCCTTGGCCAATAAAGTGAGATGAGCGCCGCAACCCCAGAGTCGGTCACGCCTGGACCTAATGGTCAGGGGTACCTGTTGTTGGGATACTGCCAGGGAGATAAAAGCCACCACTGCCTCCACGCCGAACTCCGGACGTCCATCGATCTCCCGTAGATACAGTATCAGCGATTAGCAACACGAGCTCCAGAAATAGATTGCCACATTCCTGGGCTGATGCACACTCTATCAGCAGAATTCACAAACAGCAAATGTTGCACGCAGGAGGGTATCATTTAGAATGTTTATTCAGCGTTGGTCAGAACAAAGAACAAACATGACTGCCTGCTAGCGAGTTCTGGCGCAGAGAGAGAAAACAAAAGCAATAGCAAACATAAACATCCTGTGAACAGGAAATACGCAGACTCTGTGACTCACAAGCCTGCTCCCTTTTAAGGTGGAACGGAAATATCCTAACATCCTCCCCCTTTCCGTGTAACCTGTAGTACCTGTGGTTCAACCCAATTGCAACCTCTGTACATAAACCTTAAGTTGTTCTCTGTTAACAACCTTAGACAACAGATCAGCAGGAATTTCATTTCCTGCCATGTAGGACACCTGAATCAGTCCTTTTTGAATACACTCTCTTGCACGATGTAGCTTAATCTGCAAGTACTTGGTTCTTTGCTTGCAACTCTCTGAGTTCAGCAAAGCCAAACAGGATCTATTGTCTTGATACACTTGTATAGGACATTTCACAGAAACCCCGATGTCCTTAAACAGTTGCATCAACCATTCACAATCCATGAGTGAAAATGACAGAGCATTGAGTTCTGTTTCACAGGAACTTAGGCTCACTGTCGCCTGCTTTTTGCACAACCAGTCAAACAGACAGTGGTTGTACATGTAGCATACTCCAGAAGTGCTTGTACCATCCGTGGTGTCACTTCCAAAACTGGCATCTGCAAAGATTTCAAGACCTCCAGTCTTCTGACTGGTGAACCTCAGCCTGTAGTGCATAGTCCCTTTCAAATAGCGGGCTATGCGCTTCAGAGCTTTCCAATCCTGAACAGAAGGATTGTTAGCATGTCTGCTAACACCTTTACCTTAACCTTAAAGCTGCTACAGATGGGGAAGTTTCCTTGGAACAAGTCAGGAAATAATTTGAAGCTGCCTGGCTTATTTTCTGAGCCAATCCAGTTTAGCAATTGATGGAACCTAGAGGTTATGGGGTGAAGACCACAAAAAATAAATGTTGTTGGGCAGGAGTGTAGCATTGGTAGAAACTAGTGGATTACAAGTGAGGCCTGAAAATTCCCTGGATTTTCAACAGCCGAAACTATTTTTGGCTTGTTGTCACATGGAATATGACACAACTATCAGTGGTGAACAGCATTAGGTTTGCCTGATAGCATTAGGTTTGGAACTCCCACCAGAGGCCACACAACTAAGAACCACTGAGGAAGCAGAAGAAAGCACCCGTGGTATTTTGAATAGAGGGTAGGAAGAAGTATACAGAAATTAGCATTTCCAGAAGTGAGGCATGAATGGGATGCAAGGAGGTTCACAGATCACATGAGGATGCTTTCTTACGTCTGCATCTAAGTACCTCTGAGTTTGATAGACTTTTCTTATCTCACAATCCTAAGCAACTTTTGAATGCCCTAGAGGTGCCATGGTCAGATAGCTACACCCTGTAGAAGCTTTTTTAAAAAATATTTACTACTTTAATTTTGAAATAATGGAAGCACAGTCATTGATAAAAATGTTTGAACAGAAATCTCCCCTGGGAAACAAATGGAGTAATATTGTTCTCCCCCTCTTCCCCTTCTCCTTCTCCTTCTCCTTCTCCTTCTCTTCCTCCTTCATCTTCTTCTGGGGCTAATTGCTCTTTGCTCTTTTGGGACTCATGAACCCACTAATTAAAACAACAGAAAAGTTCAATGGAAAGAGGTTTTATTAAGGTATAAATGGTTTGGTCCACATCTAGTAGCTGCTGGCTCATCAAAATCCCACAAAGTAGCCATAATCTTAAACAGTCATCTGGATATTTGAATATTCGCCACACTGTAAGATAGAAATTGTAGGTTTGTGTGTCTGAGGGGCATCATAGATGGTATGAAATATATGACTTTTAGTTAAATTTATGCCCCCAAATGAGGGCAATTTAAGGTTTTGAAAACTTTATTTAGGAAACTACAAACCTTTGCATCCTGTGAACTTGTACTAGAAGGGAACCTCAACTCATATCACTGATCCAAATAGAAAAATATTGAGTACTATTGAATTTTGTAAAAGAATCAAGACTAATTCCAACTTGATGATTCTGGCCTTGGATATTCAAAAGACATTTGACTGTTTAGAGAGGAAATTTTTAATAAGTAAATCAAGTACTTTTATAACCCAAATATTAAATGAATTTTAAGGGTAATTATGGCCCAGTTTAGATGAGCATTTCACAAGATGTTAAGAGGTGGTGTCACAAACTTTTTCTATCATGGACATACTAGGGATAACTAAAATGATTCTACACCTGAAATTGACATTTTTATTTCAGACCCCCCTGGAGAAAACTGGATTAGCAAAACAACAGCAGCAGCAACAGACACAAACACAAACACAGAAACAAATAACAACTTCACATCCTAATAAGAAAGGGTGAATCTGGGAGTGCACTATGTTATCAAATTAGATCAGACACATGATTCTGTTTATTTTGGAAGACTTGCATTAGCAGTGGGCATAGTTGAAATGAGAGGGGACAGATGTCATTACATATCTAACTATTACCTAATACCTATTTCCTGATTTATTCTGAATGTGAAAATAATTTGCATTGGTTCCTCATTATTCATTTAGATACACATACCTTAGTGTGCAAGTGTACTAAGTATTCTTTTATCAAGTATCTTAGTTCAAAAGTTAATAGTAAGGTAAAGGGTCCCCTGACCATTAGGTCTAGTCGTGACCGACTCTGGTGTTGCAGTGCTCATCTAGCTTTATTGGCCGAGGGAGCCAGAGTACAGCTTCCGGGTCATGTGGCCAGCATGACTAAGTAAATACAGTGATTAAAAAAGGATAAATTGAAAATACAGAAATGGAATTCAAGCAAAATAAAATTTAGTCCTTGTTTTCGACACATTGTGCATGACACTGGTGAAATTTATGATGTGTAAATGCTTCTAAAGCTTTTACATGTACTGCTTATTCATTATTAATTTAATAAGTTATAAGTGGCTTGTTTTTGTTTTTACCCTTGCGGGGGGGGGGGGTATTACAAGATTATCTCGATACAATAAAACATGACTACACAAACAAAAGAATTCAAACAGCAGCCAAATTAAATTGGAGCAGCATAAAATTTCCCAGTAAGCTAAAGTGATTGGAGGGGGAGTCTTTGCTTATCTCTAAAAGGAGAGTGATGCAGGTGAACATCAGGTCTACCTGGAGAGAGCATAACACACTCAGGACAGACCATCTGCCCTTTCACTGCATCTCAGATGACAAATGAACCTGAAGAAGAGCCTTAGTATGTGGGTAGACACTTGTTGAGGCAGGCAATCCTTCAGGTAACCTGATGTTGTTTAGTTGTTTAGTCGTGTCTGACTCTTCATGACCCCATGGACCAGAGCACGCCAGGCACTCATGTCTTCCACTGCCTCCCACCGTTTTTTCAAACTCATGCTGGTAGCTTCAAAAACACTGTCCAACCATCTCGTCCTCTGTCATCCCCTTCTCCTTGTGCCCTCAATCTTTCCCAATATCAGGGTCTTTTCCAGGGAGTCTTCTCTTCTCATGAGGTGACCAAAGTATTGGAGCCTCAGCTTCACGATCTGTCCTTCCAGTGAGCACTCAGGGCTGATTTCCTTTAGGTTTGATCTTCTTGCAG
Organism: Podarcis gaigeae; assembly: GCF_964106915.1. Lineage (NCBI taxonomy): Eukaryota > Metazoa > Chordata > Lepidosauria > Squamata > Lacertidae > Podarcis > Podarcis gaigeae. The sequence goes on from NC_139694.1 coordinate 24,543,200, forward strand.
TCCATGGGATTCTCAAGAGTCTCCTCCAGCACCATAATTCAAAAGCATCAATTCTTCGGCGATCAGCCTTCTTTATGGTCCAGCTCTCACTTCCATACATCACTACTGGGAAAACCATAGCTTTAACTATACAGACCATGAAACATCATAACACACGGTCCAGAATGTTGAAGGCCTTTTGGCATTAACACCACTCTTTTACTGGAGCCTGGAGAAGTCTTCTCCAGCATGGTACCCTCCAGATGCTATGGACTGAAGCTCCCATGACCACTGGCCATACTGACTGGGGCTGATGGGGGTTGCCACCAAACATCTAGCCTGGGGAAGTTGGTCTAAAAGCTTTGGTGCACATACAGTGCTCCTATGTGTGGAGGGGCTCTCTCATTCAGTTCATATTGGGGACAGTTCCATTGCCCCTTTAACTCCATCCCGAAGCCTAGCTTGCAAGAAAGAGCATCTGACAAAGCTTTAGCCTGGCTTATTTTTCGAGCATGCCATGTAACATTATTGCCAGTGGAGGTAGATAGAGAACAGGCCAAATTCCACATGCTTGTGAAGAATGAAATTTACCACTACATGCAGAGGAAATATTCTGTGAGGAATATTGTTGCTACTCCGTTTTGTTCTGACAGGGATAAACTAATACCAAGGATAAGAACAGAAAGGATATTTAATACAGAACCTCCACTGATATAACACCAAGGGGCTCAGAACATTGTAAACCAGAAACAATTGCCTTGAAATAAAGTTTGGGTTGAATATCATGCTGGCAAGAGGAAGTGGATTTATAGCCCCAGAGACTGGAGTCTTTTTATTAAGCTATAGGAGGGAGACACCATCTGCCCTTTCACATTTAGATGAATAGGGGAAAGCAGATGAATCTGCTTTATGTCTACAAGCATAGAAACATCACACACAGAGGGGAAAAAGGTCTTTAGGTGCTCAACATCAGGCTAATACAAAAGCCAGAAGTATGAGGGAAATGAAGAAGAATTAATATAAAGTGTTTTCTGGCAATAATCATTGTACTTCTCTAGTTATTATCTATATAAACTCTTGTCTGGCCATAAACTGGCTCAACAAAATGGATCTTCCTGGGGTTAATCAGGCCACATGCAATGTGTTGTGGCCTTATATCAGGTCTATTCAACACGGAGTGGGAGCAGGGAATTGCAGCCACTTCTATTACTGAATTCTGTGAATGCATGTGTTTATCTCATTCTTGCTTTACATTTTTAAATCTTGGGTGTGCACCTGAATAGACAGCCATGTTTGAAGTGGTTATAACAAAGTTTATTAGGTGTGGGAATGGAGTGTTTTGATCCAGTGAGAATAATCTTGTTCCATGGATGCCGACAAGTATCCCAATCCTTTCTTGTGTTTGATGTAATCCTGGCTACTTACCATTTGGAAGATACTCAGCATGGAGCCAAATAAACTAAGTCAGAGTCTCTCTCTCTCTCTCTCTCTCTCTCTCTCTCTCTCTCTGTGTGTGTGTGTGTGTGAGAGAGAGAGAGAGAGAGAGAGAGAGAGAGAGAGAGAGTATCCTACTCAGGCCTTAATTCCAACTGGCTAATCCCATTCTGAAAATGGGTTAAGAGATTGGGGTGAAGGGATGGAGGAGATATTTGATCCACTTTGCATTTAAAAGTGCATTCACCTAACTCACAGCTCCTGAAGCAATGCGCAAACCATTCTCCAAAATTAACACTTCTCTGAATTTTGCAGTGCAGTCCTACACCCAAGTAATGTGTACAAAATTGCATATTTGGAGAGTAAATTGAGCATGATCATGCTTTTCTTAGTCAACATAACATTGAAATATATTATATTAGGGGGAAATCATTTTGGGAAAATGTGTTTTTCAGTTAAAATTGCATACAAACATGTATATTAGGAGAAATTCATTGATGAATTTTCATGATGATTTTTTTTTGGGGGGGGAGACTACAAATGGAGAACTGAACTTCATTAAGATTGAGGGAAAGGAAGAACTGGACAAAACTGAAATTGACAGTTTTAGTTTCTTCTCCCGTTAGATTCACAAAATGTTTAGGGGTATGCGTACCCCTGCGTCCCGCCAGAAAAACAAACAAACTGTTGTGTAGTAGTATAACCTTAATCTGAAAAAAGATTAGGAATGCTGTATTGATCCTTTTATTATTTTCAAAGTTCTGTTTTCACCGCAATCAATTTCTACTTCCTGTTTCTTAGTGGTTAAGGTCAGTTCAGTCATTCACAAATGGACCATTCACCAATTTGGCTGAGCTCTCGAATCACAAGCTTTCTGAAAATGGCCCCACAGCTAGATAGCTTCAAGCAAACCCAGTGATTTGTGTCCGTCATCTTAGGCGATGTGATTATTACTGCTCTCGCATGATAACAAATGGCACCTGAGTATGTCTCCAATGGGAACTGCAATCACAGAGGAGTGGAGGATGTTCCCGCAGCCTCCCAGTTCTTCTCAGTACATTTTCCAGGAGACTGCACATTATGGATGTCCAGGACATAAAGTTCTCCACAGTGAGGAGCTATTTCTCTTGGGCTGTAAAACACCTCTAGAAAATGCGTCTGCTGGAAGTCTCCCAACCAGCTCTAGTAAATGCTCAGTTACACAATAGCTGTTGACATAAAGGAGCCAAAATCTATCTTCCTACGACTTGAAAATGTCTATCGCTTATTGGCTGTAGATTTGTGGATTGGGGTCATATGAGTGATTCTGGAAGCGATGCCGCATAGACAGGGCTGCCAAGCATAAGTCTGGGGCCTTCAAGATGACTCTACAGACCCTTCAGTGGTTGCCCGCCAGAAGGTCTTTACTTTTGTTCTGCTTTTCCCAGCGGGTGCACTACCGCCACAGCACAGCTCCTGGCAGCCACACACAAACATACACTGCCACCATTTTGATTCCCCAGAGTGCGTTCCCAACATGGGCCCAGAGGCACATGGGAAACTGATGAGAAAATAAGCATGGCTATTGCCTGCTGTGAAGACCTTAAAACAGAAGAGGTTGTGAGACTGTTACTGCTGCCAACTGGCTTGGCGGGATGAAGAGGGGGACCAGGCAGGCAGCGAGTATGGCGCTCGTGCCTTTCAGAAGGAGTGCATTCGCCACACAGGAGAAAACACGACTGTTTCTTCCATGGAGAGGGAGTCTTGGGTAGGAGTTCCCAAAAGGATGGAAGTAATCATGCTATTTAAGACTGCTCTTCCTTTCCACCTCCTCCTTCCGTGGTCTGCTAGCAAAGGTCTCCTTGCATTGTTTCTATCCTTTGTTCAACAAAGGAGATTGCTGGGAAGATTGCTGGGAATGCTGGATTTTCCCCAAAATGCATTGGGCTCACAATAAATGACAAATTTAAGCATTTTCCTTCCTTCCTTCCTTCCTTCCTTCCTTCCTTCCTTCCTTCCTTTCCTTCCTTCCTTCCTTCCTTCTTCACCTGTTAGTGGTACTACCCCATTTTTGTGGCTGGTTTTCTGACAAGCCTCTGGAGCAATAACAGGAGTCATTTCTGTAACTATCATGCAGTTAATTTATATTGAACAGTGTGTTGCAATTCTAACTTTGTTTTTAACTTTTTAGCTGCCCTGGACTTTCACGAGAGGGCAGGATATTAGACATGCAACAGCACTTGCACTTAAATGGACATGGATGGACACTTGTACAGACTATAGCCTATCTGCATTTTTTTTTGATGTTTTTCTCTACAATTCCATCCTGGTTTGTGCACTGATCTGTATTTTAAAAACAATCCTCTAAAAATGCACATTTAAACCAGACAAGACCCATTCAAAGTGAACAGACTCAACTAACTCAGCTTCGTAAATTTCAGTGGGTTTGCTATGAATGGGATTTAGCAGCATACAGACATATGCATAGGTATATTTTCTCCCAACGTACATGTTTAAATGCCTGTCTCCATACACTTTAACTGCTAAGAACAGCAGTAGATAACTCTATCAAGATGGGCACATTAGTTTGAGGCATAGATCAGGTCATTTGGTACAGGGATTTGCAAAGACTGAATACCTGAAGCTTTCTCAATATATAATTCTTCAAGCACCCCAACTTGCACTGACTTTATCATGCAGGCATTCCTGTCAAAGCAAAAAGAAGAGTTCAGTGGGTTTGCCATAGCTTTGCAGTGAAATGTTATTACGTATCAGAAGCCTGTTTCCTGTTGTGTGGATGGTCTCCTAATGGCCAGGATGGGGCAGATTACCTGTGTCTTGTCCTATGTCTGTTACAGTCCTGTATGTCAGATGTCTTCTTCACTGGAGATCTTGGACGTTGAGATGAAATTCCAGTTTGCTGTGTGATTTTATTTGTGTTCATTTATTGTGGTGAATGATATACTAAATTGTAAAGGTTTTGCTTATGTGCTGAACCTCTGAATATTAAATTAGCAGTTGCAATGTATTTATCTCCAAGAAGCTAGCACTGTTCTTGATTAATAGATTAATAGGTTAGGTTAAACTGGCTCTTTTTCATAATTTGTTTTCTCCATATTAATTTTATTAAAAATACCCCTGGCTTTAATTAACATTTAACACATAAAATTGTGTTTGGTAATTGGCTTAATTTTTTTACTAATTGGTTACTAATTAAATCCTCATTTTCTAAGAATGTTACACATTATAAAGACTAGCAATTTTAGCTGACAAAATATTCATCACCTTGAAGAAGGCATTTACTTTTGAAGGCAATAATGAAAAATACTTTTTGTATAGAATTACCTGTAGGGCTGACCTATTAAATCCACCGACATTCTGTCAGTTTCACTAACTCTGGTTTCTGGTGCGTGAGCATCAGAATGTAATAATTTGCTGAGCCAGTAGCAAAATTCTATTGTTAGACAACTAATTTGTGTTTATTTAAACAAAGATAATTACCAGCCATAACTGCCTGTTGGTTAATTGCTTAATAATTGTATTTACTGGTGCAAATGAAAATCACTGCTTTCAACTAAACTATGCCGCATAGTCAACACCTATATGTGTGTGTATGGGGGGAAAGTATGATTTTTGCTGTTAGTCAACATTTTGAGATAGATCTGTAGCTGAATACTATGAAAGCCCCTGCCCCCTTTTAATTTACAGATTAATTAATCCAACCATTCATTTACTGTTTATAACACACTGTTCCCAATTGGCTTCATGGTAAGGGAATAGATTTGGGTGAAACTAATATGCCAATTAATGGACTGAAATATCTACCCTCTGAGGATTAATTAACTAATGCTAGTCGAGACCTTTGAAGATGAAAAATATATATAATTACTTAATGTATCATTTTTCATGCTAAATAAGCTAAAACACTTATAGTCCAATCCTTCAAAGCCCTGAATGAAAGAAGCCACCAAACAGATTCCGGGGATGTGAGGAATCCATTTGTAGAATATTTGGAGAAATATAATAGTCAGATGGATTTACATGCAGGATTTGAACTGTGACCACCAGCGAAAAATAATGAAGATATTCTGTGTAGTTAAAGGGGTGGTTAGGAATGACATGGGTGGCATTGTGGTCTAAACCACAGAGCCAAGGGCCTCCGATCAGAAGGTCGGTAGTTCGAATCCCTGCAACGGGTTGAGCTCCCATTGCTTGGTCCCAGCTCCTGTCAACCTAGTAGTTCAAAAGCACGCCAGTGCAAGTAGATAAATAGGTACCACTTTGGCAGGAAGGTAAACGGCATTTTCGTGCACTCTGGCTTCCGTCATGGTGTTCAGTTGGGCCAGAAGCGGTTTAGGCAGGCTGGCTACATGACCCGGAAAGCTGTTTGTGGACAAATGCTGGCTCCCTCGGCCCGAAGCAGGATGTGTGCCACACCCCATAGTTGCCTTTGACTGGACTTAACCATCCAGGGGTCTTTTACCTTTACCTAGGAATGAAATGCAGCAGGACAAGGGGAGATAGGGAAACCATGGGAAGATGAAGGAGAAGTGGCGTTTAGGAGGTGGATTGTCTTGATGTGAGGCAGACACATGGGTGGATGGGGGTCATGACTGCCCATGTATGAGGTGCTGGAGGGATTGGACACAGCTGCACACTCAGAGTGCATTCTGTTGTGGGGATTATTGTGTTTGTTTTTCTGTTTATAACGCTAGAGCAGGCATGGGCAAACTCGGCCCTCCAGATGTTTTGGGACTACAATTCCCATCATCCCTGACCACTGGTCCTGTTAGCTAGGGATGATGGGAGTTGTAGTCCCAAAACATCTGGAGGGCCAAGTTTGCCTATGCCTGAGCTAGAGCTTCTATCCCAGTTACGAATGGTCGTTTTATACTGTTCCAAGATGGAACTGGTTTTTCTCTTCTTTCCTTTTCTTTTCTGCAATATACCACCGCGTTGTGCTCAATTTCATTCAGACCAGCAGGTGTGATGTGACACAATAGCATATGCCAATGGACATGCTACCACTCTTTATGTGCATGCACACCTCTCCCCCTGCTCCACCACAACTCATTCATGAAAATGACATGATACCACCCCATATTTCGTCCCACGATTTTCCAGGTTAACAGGGTTGCAAACAGATTGTCTTTTTCTGGGAGCTGTTAGCACACAAATGAGCACCAAACACCCACCAGATTCCACTAGATTCCCAAAAATGTGAAAGATCACATAAAAGTGAAAATCTCCAGGTAAGGAAACAATGGAATTAAGTGCTGTCTGAATGCAGCCTCGAGGGCAACAATATGGGCACAACAAGGTCAGAGTTAGACTCTGAATTGGATTCAAAGGAACTAAGCAATTTTCTGAGCTTGACGAATACTGATTTGTTTTTTAGAACCCAGTTTGGAGGTAGACTAGAATGAGTTCACACATCATTCCATTGAGGCCTTTTGTGTCTCTTGCCTTCCTCTCTCACTTCCCTCCTTCTCTCCCCTTATCCTTTGGCATATTGACCAAGATCCAGGACCTTCATCTTCTCCCTTTAAAAATTATTACATTTAAGGAATTCCATGCAAAGTTGGCTCCTTCTCCATTTGCAATATGTGAATTGGGGTTTTGATAAATCACCTTTTCTCACAGATGATGACAGTATGCTGTTATAAAATATTTCATACCTGATGACCTTTGAGTGTTACGTATTCAAAGATTCATGGAAGCTTAGCATGAGGTATGTCTAATGATCCTTGTATAAACAGACCGAAGTCTCCCTCCTACAAAGGCTCCGGCAGTCAGAAGACACATTTTCAACCCCCAGTCTTCAATCTAAGGTTCATTGGTAGCACCTGACAGCTCTCATTTGCTAAATAAAGTACAATGTGTCAATCCAGAATAAATGTAAATTATCACCTTTCTTCCTTGTTAATTAAGGTCTGATTAATGCATCTTGGCAGTTGCTCCTCATACAGTATGAGAATGGCTTTTGTTGCAAAAACAAAACTCACATATAAATCACGGCTCTGCCTCATCTATCGAACTTCAGCTTAAAAAGGTAACCTGTAAAGATCTATGCTGCTTGAAAATGTGGAGATCTTGACACCTTGGTGTATGAACAAATGAATGCCTAGAAAGAAGAATTCAAAGTCAAGTGAATCTCCTCTAGCTATTTGGGAATTGGTAAAGATATGAAATAGTTAGCGATTATATGCATATAATAGTGTTCACTTGATTTCAGACACATTTGAGCCCACTGCATGCCTTAAGACATCAGTAGCAATATTGGAAGCTATTTCTAATGTTTAGGTACAGTACTACATAACATATCTCTTCCTCAGATTTTCAACAGAGGCTTTCTTCAGAATGGTATAAGGTACAGTGGTAGCTTGGCTCTCAAACTTAATCCGTTCCGAAGGTCCCTTCCAAAACCAAAGTGTTCCAAAACCAAGGTGCACTTTCCCATAGAAAGTAATGAAAAATGGATAAAAAACTTTTAAAAACAGACCCTAAAAATGCAATTTAAGATCAATTTTACTATGTAACAAGACCCTTGATCCATAAAATGAAAGCAATAAACAATGTACTGCAGTCGCACAATCAATCAATCAGTAGCTGAACTGGGTTCCACATAGTCACAAAAACAAAACAAAAAAGCTGCAAAAACAAAAAATAAATAGTAAAAACAGACAGACCTCAGCGTAACACTCAAAACGGAAGTGTGGCACTCAAATTGGAAGTATAACACTCCAAACGGAGCATGTTCAGCTTCCGGAAAAAGTTCACAAACCGGAACACTTACTTCCAGGTTTGCAGTGTTTGGGTTCCAAGTTGTTTGAGTACCAAGGTGTTTGAGAACCAAGGTATCTGTGTTAGAGCACCCGATTTTCATTCAAAAGGCCCTATGTGTAACAGAGTCACAGAATCATAGAATTGTTGAGTTGAAAGGTGCCTCGAGGGTCATCTAGTCCAATCCCCTGCAATGTAGAAATCCACAACAGGTGGCCATCCAACCTTTGCTTTAAAACCCTCAAGGAAGGACAGCCCACCACCTCCCAAGGAAGACCGTTCCACTGTCAAACAGCTCTTACTATCAGAAAGTTCTCCCTGATGTTGAGTCAGAATCTCCATTCTTGTAACTTGAAGCCACTAGTTCATGTCCTACCCTCCAGAGCAGGAGAAAACAAGCTTGTTCCCTCTTCCATGTGACAGCCCTTGAGATATTTGAAGATGGGTATCATATCCCTTCTCAAACTCCTCTTTTTCCAGGCTAAACATGTCCAGCTCCTTCAACCGTTCCTCATAAGGCTTGGTTCCCAGACCCTTGATCATCTTGGTTGCCCTCCTCTGCACACATTGCAGGTAGGGTTGGACAATGCTCCTGTTTGACCTCCTGAACAGCTGCTTCCCATCCATGTAGATGGTGCTGAGCTGGATGGAGCAGTGACCTGACTCAGTATAGGGCAGCTCCCTATGTAGCCCCAATCCAAACTATTTAAAGCCACAAAGGGACACAGAGCCCCCCCCCCCAAAGAGGGCTTGAAATGAACTCTGAAGAAATGATGATTGCAAGCAAAACCTCAGGTGCTGTTTTCCTGACCTTGAAATGGCTTGGCATTTCCTTAAATCTCCAGTGGGATTGTTAACAATAGATCCTTGTAGAGGTTTTCCTTATAAGCGACATAAAAAGAAAAGGGGGGGGGGAACCATAGAAATTTGCTAGCAATTCACATCAACAAGGCAAAGCTTTATATCACAAGGCTATACCTGCAATCTTTCAGATTCTCCTCCAAATCCATCTTTTTGAAACCCCCTTTCTTCTTTTAAAAAAATGGATTAATTTTATTGATCAATGAACTGATGTTGTGTTCTGAATTAGGACACTGCCATTTTCTGTCTGGGCACAAAGGAAAACACATCAATGGACTACTTGGAGAGGAAAGAAATTAAATAGAAGGCCTTTCCCCATAATGGAAAAACATATTTTTTTTTGTGGTATGCATAAGGAAGGGTTTGAAATATCATTTCAAAAAGGTCTACTTTCAGATCTTGAGCAGCGATAATAAAGGGATTAGAATAACAACAATGGCGTAGTACCAATTTATAGCTTAATACCAACTCACTTTAAAAGATTTCCACCCTTTCTTCTCCTGCTCAACTCCTGAAGGATGAAGGAGAAATCTGCTTCAAATGCATGTGTGCCACACACTCCAACATCCCTCAAATGAAAATAGGGACATTTTTTGCTCCCCCGCAACTGACCCTCCTTGACCCCTCAATTTTGGCCCCCCGACCCAAAGAGCATTTTCTATCAGAAGAAGGGCAAGTGCCACCACAATTACACCAATGGGTCACAACACACATGCCCTCCATTGACCCGAGAAACCCTTTAATCCCACTTTTATTTTATTCTTTGGTATATTTACAAAAACACATGCCAATGGATACATTTTAGAAAGAGGAAATATTAGAAGCAGATGCACAAAGCATTTTTTAAAAATAAAAATCAACCAAGACTCCTTGGATCCCACTCCACTCCCCCTTTCTTCCTGTCCAAGGTGGCCCTGCCCTCTGCCTGCCCCTAAGATCCAGTGCATCACGCAGGACTTCGCCTCGGTGGTGACAGCCTCTCCTCTTCCTCCTTGTCTACTCTCAAACAGCCACTACAAGCTGCCCAAGGGAGGAGGCAGGCAGCAGCGATCATGGAGAGGCAATAGGATGGTCCCTCATCACTGCCAAAGCTCAGGACAAGTCCCAGCTCATTCTCCTCCCTGAGCTCAGCAGAGGCAGCACTGGTGGGGGGGAGACTTTCCGGGATCAAATCAGAAGCCGGGTTAGCTTTTGTGATTCTGGGACTGTCCCTGTAAAATCGGGACACTTGGAGGGTATGCTGTACATTATATGTGGTGGTTCCGACTCAATCCACCTTTGCCCGCATTGGACAACCTCTTGTAATGAACATCCACTTAGGGGAGAGGCTGCAGCTCTCTCCTTCACCAGAAGAAGAAGAAGAAGAAGAAGAGGAGGAGGAGGAGGAGGAGGAGGAGTTGGAGTTTGGATTTGATATCCCGCTTTATCACTGCCCTAAGGAGTCTCAAAGCGGCTAACAATCTCTTTTCCCTTCCTCCCCCACAACAAACACTCTGTGAGGTGAGTGGGGCTGAGAGACTTCACAGAAATTTGACTAGCCCAAGGTCACCCAGCAGCTGCATATGGAGGAGCGGGGAGATGAACCCAGTTCATCAGATTACGAGTCCACCACTCTTAACCACTACACCACACTGGCTCTCAGGTCATCTTCTGACATTCCAGGTTCATCTTTTGACATCACCAGGTAGGGCTGGCAGAGAGCTCTGTCTGAAAAACTGGACAGCCACTTCTAGTCAGTGTTAGGATTCTTGGTCAGTGTTTGCAGTCATGAGATTGTTGTCTATCACATGACGGTGTGTGTTTTCATTCCACAGTCTGGGAAGTGACGGAGACAGGATGTTTTGATGCTACTGTGTTCTGGAATGTAGGACTATTGTCCTTTGTTTCTTTCTCTCTTTGCTGTCTGGTGAGAAAGAGGAAGGAGCTAAGGCAGAATGCTCTGAGTGTATTATATGTAAATAAACGTAGATTAGCCAAGATGCTGTGCTACTGTGTTCTGTTACGCAAACTGCAAATACTCTGTGGATCCCTAAGTGTGCTGATGCTTCTTGGTATCAATCGCTGTGATGTTTGGGCAGAAGAAAGCTTTTGAAGCTCCTGAATGACCGACCAGGAGGGAGAGAACATGCCAGTTGGGAATGTGTCTCTGCCATGGTCCTACACGAGAGTAGGACGATTCTAGATGGATTAATGGTCTGACAGCTTTCTTTGTCCAAGCTGCTCATTCACTGCTGATTATATATATAAAAGAGTCAACCTTCATCTTGTTCTTCTGCACGATAAACAAATGACCTAAATCACTAGATAGCCTATGCCTTACCTTCCACAAGCCAAAGGGTTTCCTGTCAACCCAAAGCTTCCTTTTCCCATACAGTGGTACCTTGGGTTACATACACTTCAGGTTACATACGCTTCAGGTTACAGACTCCGCTAACCCAGAAAGAGTGCTTCAGGTTAAGAACTCTGCTTCAGGATGAGAACAGAAATCGTGCTCCGGCGGCACAGTGGCAGCAGGAGGCCCCATTAGCTAAAGTGGTGCTTCAGGTTAAGAACAGTTTCAGGTTAAGAACGGACCTCTGGAACGAATCAAGTACTTAACCCGAGGTACCACTGTACTGCCTTTTGAAATCTCCCTTGTTTTCAGTTGCCACAACATAGCGTATTCTTCTCCACAGACACAACCAATTCTGTTTGGGATTATTAAGTCTTCAGTAAATGTCTGACAGGATTGGGTGATGGGGGAAGGGCGGGGGACATTTGTCATCACATGAATAATGGTGAACTTTCTTTCTAAATTATAAAAAAAAATTAAAAAAGGAAATATATCAGTATGACCTTTGTCAGTCTAAAATGTACCCCGATTGTTGTGAATTTCCACCGCTGCCAGTCTATTGACACAGAGGGATTCTTTTCTAGGGTGGCAGATTTGCCTCAAGGATATCCTGATACCTTATAGCTATATATAACAAAGATGTAGTCAATGACATTTGAGAGGTGATATACTCCTTTGAAATTTCAAATCTCCATTGAGGAATGTGCGAAGGATACGATCTTTGTGAATTGCTGTATGAAATGACCCCTCATACGAATGTACAGATCGGAACACAGCTAAGCAGTAGAATTTGCACTCCTGGTGGGGCTGATTTGCCGCAGTCCTGTATTTTGTTTTTTTCTTTGCCACATCTGTTTAGAACTGTTGGCGTCCTCCTCTGTATTGAGGAGTTGAACGTTTCCCTGCAAGATCTGCCGCAAGGTTTGTTGGATCTTGTCGTCAGGAGATGGCAGAAGGCAACGGAGCTTGGGCTGGCTCTTTCTGGTGCTATTTAGGATGTGCTGGAAACTATTTTGGACATGGTGCAAGCACCATGAGGAAACACCCCTTTGTGAAGGACTTTTGACCAATCACCTTGCATTGCCATTCAGCATTGCCATGTTTGGTTCATGTGGCCTGAATGAAGGACAGTGAAAACAGAGTGGAGAAATAGCCGTCCCTATTCAGCTCATCTTCATGGAGAGTGGGCCATGAGAACCTCAACTTAGTTAAATCAGGTGATGGAGTTTGATCCAGAGATAGACACCTGCATGCTTTTTCCCAAGCCCACTGTTGCTTGCTATGCCTTGCTGCTGTTCTTTAAGGTAAAGGTACCCCTGACCGTTAGGTCTAGTCGCGGACGACTCTGGGGTTGCACGCTCATCTCGCTCTATAGGCTGAGGGAGCCGGCGTTTGTCCGCAGACAGTTTTTCCAGGTCATGTGGCCAGCATGACTAAGCCGCTTCTGGTGAACCAGAGCAGTGCACGGAAACACCATTTAGCTTCCCGCTGGAGTGGTACCTGTTTATCCACTTGCACCTTTGACATGCTTTTGAACTGCTAGGTTGGCAGGAGCTGGGATGCCTGTAAATTAAGTTGTGGTCTTTACACCAAATTCACATCCCATGAGTCCCAACTCTGGAGTTGTGGGGATAATTGTACCCATCAGAACATAGCTGTCCACTGAAAACCACACCCCTCCAGATTTTGTGACCCAACACTCAGCTAGTTAAATGGTTCAAAGCTCACATTTAGATACGTATTATGAGAGAGAGAAAATGAGGAGTCCCGTTCAGTGTAAGTGGGACTTACTTCTGAGAAAATTTGCATAGGATTGCACTGCCAAATAAGTATTTTGAGAGAAACACATTTAACTATGTATTTTAAGATTTTAAATCGAAGATTAATATGGAAAGAGAATGGCATGGGATGATGGGAAGAAACATGCAAAATGTCACATACTAGAGAAAATAATATTCTCCTATCTCTGCCTTTCCCCCTCTTTTGGCATGCCAATAATCTCCATATTCATTTCTCTTTCTTCTCTCCCTCCCCACTTTTTTACATGTATAGGGACACCCTCTAAGTGTCCCTATTTTCCAGGGACATCCATGATTTACAGAAGCTGTCCCAGTTTCTGATTTGATCCCAGAATGTCTCGCTTTTCCTTAGGACCTTCCTAAGCCGTCTGAAGCCAATCGTGATTAGGGAAGTTTTTTTTAATGTTTAATGTTTTATTATGTTTTCATATATGTTGAAAGCCGCCCAGAGTGGCTGGGGCAACCCAGTAAGAGGTGTGGGGTGTATATATAGTAAATCATTATGGAATGGGATGTCCTTATTTTCATCAGAGAAATGTTGGAGGGTATGCATTTTTACCACATTTGGTTTTATAATCGCAAGTCATTATGAAACATTTTTGTGGTGTGCAATGAATAAATGCAAATAATGATATTTCTTCAATTACATTGCAAGACAATGAGCCAATATTGCCTGTTTTCCTGTTCCGTTACCCACAATTCCGTATCTAATGGGGGGGGGGGGAGACAAAGTAAAAATGAATGAGTCAGCGACATTTTGTGAACCATTCTGGGAGGTTGTATACCTAAAAACTGCTGCTTAAGTAAATAAATCATTTTCACTGAAGAAAACTGAAGGCAATTTTGGCACATATCTCAGAACATACATAGCAGATCTCTGTCATTTATTTTCCTGTTGGGTACCATGGTAATACATAGTGACAAAATTCATTCGTCAGGAGTCAATATCTTTCCCTTGCCTCATCTCCCGAAACCCAAGCATTAAAGGAAACTCATATATGTTATACCAGCACAATGATGCATAACTTTTTTTAAAAAAAAATCTGTATACACGTACACATATGCTCCAACCATTTTATTTTTGCTTACCTTATCAAGCTGATCTTTTATTAATTTATTTCATTTCCTCATTATCATTTCCCGAAAGGCTGTCATTATATTCAGAGGCAAAATTCCAGCCTTTTGGGGAGCACTGTGCCCTCATTCTAAATTGCTTTGTGGACTTTGGCACCAATTAATTAGTAGAATATTTTCCTCTCAGTCTCCTATTGATTTGTAGGACAATTATCCACAGAGAGGGGACAGCTTCTGCAATTCTAACTCAAATAAAATTCCTGTTCGAGTCAATGTGAATTCCCCTCTGAGGAAGGGGACGAGACCTGCTTACCTTTCCCCAGGTTAGACATTCAACATTGGTGGTGAGTGATTTGTTATTGTGTTATAGATTTTGACCATGGTGGAGTGGCAAGGCAGTATTGTTAGAATTCCTCAAAACAGCCTATCCTCAACCTGTGGCGTACCAAGGGTCCCGATTCTCCAGGGACAGCCCCGGAATCCATCCCAGTTTCTGATTTGATCCCAGAATTGTCCCAGCTCCCCTTTTAACCCCTTTGCATGTTTTGGAGAACACTTAAAAGTAGTGGGTGGGTGGGTGGGTGCAAAAATGGAGTCCTGTTTATACAGGAAATAAAATCCCTGCACCAAATGAAGGAAATAGTGAAGCTGGCATATGAAATTATTCCTATAATCTTGAAGGAAAAGGTCACCAATCCGCTTTAAATTCTTTATTGCCATGCTTCCGTAGCCAGCCATTTCTTAGGAAACACAAGGAGCATTGATTCCTTTCTTGTAAATGGAGCCTGACACTGTCTACTCAGAAGTAAATCCCACTGGAAGTAAATCCATGAAGTTTCTTCGAAGGTAACTGTAAATCTGAAGCATTTTTACTGCAAACTAAGTCCCAATAAGATTTATTGTCTGGTATGTTCCTGATCACTCTCACTGTTTCTATTATTTTATTATTGTGGTTGTGGTTGTGGTTGTTCCACCTTTTCCCCTGACAGGGACTCAAGGACCCTATTTTCATCAGAGAAATGTTGGAGGGCATGCTGTGGCCTTCCAGATATTTTGGACTGCAACTCCCATCATGCCTTACAGTTGACCATTCTGGTCAGGGCTGATGGAAGCTGTGGTCCAATACATCTGGTAGACACTAGGCTTCTTTTTGCGTGTCGAGACCCCGCAGCCACCCCCTCGTTGGAAATAACTCACACAAGGACTTGGATATTAGGTTTATGTTACTGGGCAAATTCTGGCCACAACTTTATTGAAATGTGAGCGGTATTGGCTTAGGCATTGATTGGACCTGACTATATCTGACTCCTGCCCATTGTGCAGGAAGTCCCGTAAGGGTAAGCCACCGGTAGGGGAAGCCCTGTCGATGCGAACCAACTCAAGCTCCCCCTGGTGTTCCCATCGGGGTCGTGTCAAGGCCTTAGCCCCCCAGCCAGGCTTCAGACCAGATCAACGCCCCCGGATTCCTTTAATGGAATACCCTTAAGCATGGAGGGGCACGTGATGGCCACACCTCCCCTCCCACACACAAGGTCAAACAATGCCTAACCGCCACAAGAGCCCCAAAGGCTCACCACCAAATACCCTCACATCCGTAACCAAAGCCTCAGGCCCTCTGCCATGTCAGCCAGCCATATATCATTCCCCCAGTCGGAAAAGTGCACACCATTGTTGCAAAATAAGGCCATTTTACTGCAACATTTGTTCCCCTCAAAGCAAAACAGCATATCCTTGGAGTCCACAAGGCTCCATCCCTCACTCAGCTGAAGAGCCAGCTTCTGTCTTCTTTGCTGCTACACTGCCGTTCCTGAACTGTTTCTTCGAAGCCTCAACTCAAGCATGTGCTGTGTGTCCCAGCCTAGTTAAAAGCCACTAGGCACCTTCGTTAAAGAAATATCTAAGCATCAAGAGCCATCAAAGAAGGATAATCAGCTACCCAGAGAAACATCAGCTGATCATCAGTGCCCATTAGCAAGCAAGCAAGTTCTGCAAAAGATGGCCGTCCCCTCACTGACACTTTCCACTTGCCATCTAGAAGTTTCTGTAATGAAAACTAACAAGTCAATTCTCTGATCTGTGCTTCCCTCGATATCTGTAGCACACCTGGAGATTAATAGCACATTGAAATAATCTGCTGTCCTTTGTAGAGAAAACCGTACAGTTGTTCTTGGGAAGAAATAATTGCTACATTGCTTATACAGCCGATGCCTGAACTTAATGGAGCATAAAGAGGGTGGTATGTATCATGAAGGCAGCGTATTATCCATTTAAACAGGTTTCAGTCTTGCACATAAATTAGATCTTTGACAAGCCTCAGAATACAGAAACCACGCAGTAATGAATTTGCATGCATGCATAATCCTAACAAAGAAATGCATCTAATGATGAACAAGGGGAGAGAAACAAACTAATAAGTAGAGGACAAAACTTGAATCTAATTATCTTCCCCGTATAGCTCTCAGTTCTCCGATACTTGTCTCCCCTTTAAATAAAGGGAAAGTATACAGTAATAGTTTTATAGTCCACATGTGTTGCATATAAGTGAATGCCAAAATGCATATTCATATAGAATATAGATTCCCTGTGCAGTAAATGCTCACTGGCCTTTTAGTTATAATGGTGTTCCTATAATCTAATAAAAGATTTTCTGGAAGAAAGTATATTGGGGGAAATGTCGTCCTAGTTCAGACTTTAGCCTGGTGAGATACTTCATGTACTGCTTAAGTGGGGGCGCCTGCCCATCTGATTGGGTTGCCCCAGCCACTCTGGGTGGCTTTCATCACATATAAAAACATAATAAAATATCAAACATTCACAACTTCCTGATACTGTGGAACCTCGAGTTGCGGGTGTAATCCATCCCGGAGGCAGGTCCGCAACTCGAAGCATTCACATCCAGAAGTGCCACGTCTGCGCACGCATGGGCTCGATTTAGTGCTTCTGCACATGCGCAAAGCACAATTTAGCTCTTCACCACACCGGCGGCTGTTACTGCTTGCAAGTAGGAGAGGGGAAACATTTTTTTCCCAATTTCAGTTCAGTTCAGTTTTTCCAATTTCAGAGATACACAATCTCTGTGTATCTCATTCTTCTTAAATTTAGTTTGCCACATTTCTGCAGGAATTTGCAAATAATTGAATACGAACAATGCACAGGCTTAACATATAGAATAAGAGAACAAGAAGAACATGCATTTAAAGAAGATTGGAAAACGTATATTGGATGCATGGGAAATAATTGTGTACAGCTGAAAAGGCTGGCAGCATTAAGATGAATTCAGCAGTGTAAACAAGTTTTGATGGATGCAATAATGGAATATTGAATGGCATAGTTTTTGTAAAATGTGAGAGATTTATGATACGTAAAATGAACCATGGAATGAGAAGTAAAATGAGTATTTTAAATTGTAAAACGGAAAATTTGATAAAAAAAATTGTGTGTGTGTGTGTGTGTGTGTGTGTGTGTGTAGAATTTCCAATTAAACCCTCATGAAAAGTCACCAGCATTTTAGTATGAACACTTTTTTGTATGTACTTTTGACTAATATATACATTTTTTGCAAGCACCCTCTGATATAATATGTGCTTCTAAGTTACTTTCTCTAATATACATTTATTTGTTTGTCTGTCTATCTAATTAATAACATTTGTATACTGGTAAATTGCAACAAAGCTCTAAGTAGTCAGCATAAAACCTTGTGCACATTTTCCTCCATCATATGCATTTTTTGTCCATATTGTTTGGTTGGAAAATCTACTAAAGTCAGAGAGGCACAGATTTTCAATGATAGCTGTGTTTCAGTTCACCCATTGGTTTCAGAAGTGCAAATTAGGTATTTTGTCATTAAAATTCAAATAAAAATCCCCCTCCATCCCTAGTTGCACTGGAAAACAAAGCATAATCCTATGCATGTTTACTCAGAAACAAGCCCTAGTGTGATTAATGTAGCTTCTTTATAACCTTAAAGTGATATAGCAGTGTACACGAGAGGCTTAAAAGTCCAGCAGTGAATAACAATTATTCTGTTAGTTAATTTGTGGTTTGGTGTGGTCAGCAACCAAGAAATCCCTTGCCCCTCTGTGTAAAGTATCACGATGAAATTTTAATGGAATTCTGTATCCATAGCTGAATCCTGGATCGCTCTCTCTGTATGTCAGTTTGATTCCAGACTCATCATGGACTCATCATGATGCAATATTCAGCTCTTTTCTTGTCTTGCTTAAGAAACCACAGGAGTTCCAATTAAATGGGTATTTAAAGAAGAAAATCAGAACCACCAATTCCAAGCACCCTTAGTAGACTCTGGCCCATTGCGCTGAAAATTCAGAAACAATAAGCCTGACAAAAGCAAAAGAGAGCAAAGAATATGTTTCTTAGCACATCACTTATTTCCTGGTGTCCTTCCAACCAGCATTCTCCAGCACCTACCTAATGAATACAGTGGTACCTTGATTCTCAAACTTAATCTGTTCTGGAAGTCCGTTCCCAAACCAAAGCGTTCCAAAACCAAGGTGCGCTTTCCCATAGAAAGTAATGCAAAATGGATTAATATGTTCCAGACTTTTAAAAACAACCTCTCAAACAGCAATTTAACATGAATTCTACTATCTAACAAGACCATCGGTTCATAAAATGAAAGCAATAAACAATGTACTGCAGTCACACAATCAATCAGTAGCTGAACTGGGTTCCACACAGTCACAAAAACAAAACAAAAAAGAGCCGCCAAAACAAAAACTCAAAATAAATAGCAAAAACAGACAGACCCCAGTGTAACACTCAAAACGGAAGTGTGGCACTCAAAACTGAGCACGTTCAGCTTCCCAAAAAAGTTCGCAAACCAGAACACTTACTTCCGGGTTTGCAGTATTTGGGTTCCAAGTTGTTTGAGTACCAAGGCGTTTGAGAACAAAGGTACCACTGCATTCATGATTTTTCTTCCTCATGTCAACTTTTGGGGGCACGTTTCAGCTGATAGAGACTGAAGCAGAGGGAACTGAGGTAGCTTGGAGGGAATGTTGTTAGGAATGCATTTAAGGGCAAACGTATAACTTAACTCCTTTCACAGCCCGTGGCGGATTACCAAATAGGCAGGGTAGCCACCAGCCCCACGTCTTTTAGGGGTCCCATGACAAAGGGTGAAAATAATGTTGATTTGATCTCAAAGGTAATTTTTTTAAAAAAAGTATTAGGAGATAATTTGCAAAGCCCCAGCCCCCAAGATTTCGACTGCCATGGGGCCTCCACAGGGGTTTAATCCAGCACTGTTTGACACCAACGCTACAGTAAGAAGGCCCCAAGGGTCATTTGTACATAACAAAATATGTACATCATAGGAGGCTACACCACACAAAACACACTTGCTGTATGTAGGTTTTATTTTATTTGGTTTTTTGTCTTATATTTTGGAAATGTACATCCAGTTCCCCCCCCCCAAAAAAAACTACAGCTTGTTTAAGGGATGTGGGTGGCGCTGTGGGTTAAACCACAGAGCCTAGCACTTGCTGATCAGAAGGTTGGCAGTTTGAATCCCCGCGACGGGGTGAGCTCCCGTTGCTCGGTCCCTGCTCCTGCCAACCTAGCAGTTCAAAAGCACATCAAAGTGCAAGTAGATAAATAGGTACCGCTCCAGCGGGAAGGTAAATGGTGTTTCCGTGCGCTGCTCTGGTTCGCCAGAAGCGGCTTAGTCATGCTGGCCACATGACCCAGAAGCTGTACGCCGGCTCCCTCAGCCAATAAAGCGAGATGAGTGATGCAACCCCAGAGTCGTCCATGACTGGACCTAACAGTCAGGGGTCCCTTTACCTTTACAGCTTGTTTAGCTTATATGTAAATCCAGCACTGGGACTGGAACAGAAACACTAGCATTAAAATCTGGAAGACTAATGCAATGTTCCTCATGTCTGAATACACCCTTGAACTTTGCATCCTGCACAGTGTGTTGGTCTGCCCTAAAATTCTTACGGATCAGTCTGGATGTACATAAGTACAAGCCCTATTCCTTTTAATGGGATCTGAATCAGTGAAGAATCTCTTCCCCTGTTTACCCACACACACACACACTCCACACACCTTCTCCATTTCAAAGCAGCTCCGTGGGATGAAACACAAGGAGGAGGCGAGGTTTTAAATCGACAAGAGTTTCTGGTATAGAAAATTGTGAGTAAAACAGACACCACAATGCCATCTCCTTAATTTGAACGCAGAGGTTCTGAGCAGTTCAAGCAGCTAATAAAGAGGCAAGAAAGAAATACAATTTGCAGCTATTTTGGAGGAGGAGGGGCTGGTGGGGAGGTGGAGAGAGAGAAAGGACCTTTTACAAATAGCTCTGGGTTTATATCTAGCCAAGCAAGTAGGAAGGCAGCGGCAGATAATAATGTGATTACTTTGGTAATGATATGCATTAGATACATTATGGGAAACAATAATACTCCCCACTGAATGCAGTCAATCCAGTTATTGATTTTTCTTAATGGTAAAAGCGCTATTCCAAAACCAGAAAGAGATATCCTTTATTTATTCTCCTTCCCTTGCGAGCCTCATCTTCACAGACCCTTTGATGCAGAGTACTATGCAGAGATAATGGAGTAATGTATATCTAATCTGACACCTACTGGGCCAGGCTAATGTCTCAGATAAAAACTGCTTGGATTGCTGTTGCTATTGAAAACAGATTCTATGAAAAATAAAACAAGAAGAAGAAAGAAAGGAAAGGAAAGGAATTCTGCTAAAAGGCTGAACTTTGCTTTTGCTTCCTCCTGGAGTTTCTTTGGTGTTTTCTGTTTTGATTTTCTTATATAATTTAATCCTAATCTATGCCCGTTTCATCTCTTGGAATCTGTTCAGCCAACTCCCGCCTGACTGATGGGATGCTCAGCTAGAGCCCTCTCCACTTTCTCCAACACAAATAAATGTGTAGAGGGTTGCTCCTGGATGTTACTAAAAGTACCCTTTCCTTTAAATACGTAGCCCCCTTTCCCTGCTTTGTTGTTTTTGTTGCTGCTGCTGCTGTTATTTCGATTAATATTCCACCCTTTATCAGGGTGGTGTATGGCATGACAAACACATTACAAAACATCAGTGACGAAAATATAATAAAAATATAGTAAAAAGCCTTCTGACGGACACCCTAATACAGTGGTACCTCAGGTTACATACGCTTCTGGTTACAGACCCCACTATTACCTCATGTTAAGAACTTTGCTTCAGGATGAGAACAGAAATTGTGTGGCAGCGGTGCGGCAGCAGTGGGAGGCCCCATTAGCTAAAGTGGTACTTCAGGTTAAGAACAGTTTCAGGTTAAGAACAGACCTCCGGAATGAATTAAGTACGTAAACAGAGGTACCACTGTAGTAAAATAATCATAATCCTCTCCCCCACATTTGATAGCTTCCCCCAAAGAAGCCTGGGAACTGTAGTTTGTTAAGAATGCTGGCAGTAGTTAGGAGATCTCTGTTCCCCTCATGGAATGACATTTGCAGGACCAGGTGCGGGCAGCACAGGGTTGCAGAGGGCTGAAGAGAGGAGATAAATATTGTGCAACAATCTCGGGTTCAGTTAGGCCACAACTTTTATTGATTACAAATGTAATATGTTTTTGGCCAACCCGCTTGGTATGTACCCTAAATCAGCCCGTCTACCTAGTGGCCGATTATTTAGCTGGGTCAACTCTTGGTCACCCCTTGATGTGCATCAAATAGGGCATCCCCCAGATTTGCCATTTTGGGAGGGTGTTCTGGGCACCTAGACTAACACCCCCTCCTGGACCCCTTCAATGGGGTACCCATTTTTTGTACAGGTGGATTAAGGATCCCACCCAGTGCCTTATCCACCAATAAAGTCATGAAGAAAACAAGCAAAACCCTCCAGACAGGGACAATGTCAGGCTTTGGGGAATCGGTTTCCTCCCCCAGCAGTAAGCAAAAGATCAAACAAAATGAATGTCTTACCAGTTAGACTCTTTAAGAGCCAGTGTGGTGTAGTGGTTAAGAGCGGTAGACTCGTAATCTGGTGAACCAGGTTCACGTCTCCGCTCCTCTACATGCAGCTGCTGGGTGACCTTGGGCTAGTCACACTTCTCTGAAGTCTCTCAGCCCCACTCACCTCACAGAGTGTTTGTTGTGGGGGAGGAAGGGAAAGGAGAATGTTAGCCGCTTTGAGACTCCTTGGGGTAGTGATAAAGCAGGATATCAAATCCAAACTCTTCGTCTTCTCTTCTTTAACAATCACAGTGCGAGAACAAAGAACACATCTCCTAGAAATGGCGGTGCTCCCAATTAAGGATCACACTCACTTTCGTCCCTATTAATCTACGTCACTCCTATGCCTTGTAATCTGAGTTTGTAACATCTGTGCTTTCTGTTCTGAGACTTTCTGAGCTCTTTGAGACTTTGGAGAGATCAGAGGAATGCTGTCTGATGACTGTGAATCTGTTAACTCTCTCTCTTCCAGTGTTTCTTCACCTAGCTGATCCCCATCCAGTATTTCCCAGCTTCTGCCTTCTGAACTATGCCCCTCTGCAAACCACTGTTCCAAATCTATACTGTCCTCCTGCTCCTGGGAAGATTCAGGAGCAGGGGAAGGGGGTGGTTCCCACCATTCCTCCTCAGTGCAGCCCTCCTCAGCATGGTCCCTGACAGACAATTTGTCTGTAGGGGGGCGGGAATTCTCCCTGACCCCAAAGCTTGGTAGCAGAGGGAGTGAGGGTGGGGGATCCAACTCTGACTGAGCTGGTTGGCTCAGGCATCATCATTATTTTATTATATATTGAATTTATATACCGCCCTATACCCAGACGTCTCAGGGCGGTTCACAGAACAAAAGCAAAATATAAAAATACAAAATACATCATCAAAATAAAAACAACAACCCAATACCGCCCCCAAACCCCACATTTTAAAAAGGCACAGGACATCAATCAAATCAGCTAAAGCACAATTTTTTGCAAGCAATTTCCTCTTGTCTTTTATATTATTTATTATTATTATTTATTGAATTTATATACCGCCCTATACCCAGAGGTCTCAGGGCAGTTCACAAAAAAGATCACAATGTATAAAATAAAAATAAAAAGAATAATCCAATAATACACTGCAATTGACCGCCATTTTATCTAGTTCTTTTCTCCTGATCTTCTTAGCTGCCAACGCATATAGCGCTACTTTATAAGTTACGAAGTCATCAGTATTATGGATAATATGGAGAGTTATAATACATGGATATTGAAATAATATGCAGTCAAAGTTGCAGATATTAGGACCCATGGAGGGGATGGTGGGAAGTCAGGAAATTCAGAGAAATCTCAATATATGGTTATGTAGTTAGTATTGTTATAATCTTATGTTTTATAAAATCAAATAAAAATTCTTTCAAACCCCCCCCCCCCCAAAAAAATAGTCAGTCCTTATTCCTGGAAAACTCTGGAAAGGCTGCACCCATTTGTTTGATTGATATCTGCCTGCAGATGCTTGATTGCTGACTAAATGAACATAACTGAGATGGAGGTCTTACTATAACCAGGGCCTGTCTTACTATAACAAGCAAGACAAAATTTCTGCAGCCTAATTTACACAAGTATTTCAAACCCTCCAACATTTCCTCTATGAAAATAGTGGTGTCTTAAATAATAATAATAATAATAATAATAATAATAATAATACTTTTATTCTTTATACCCAGCCCATCTGACTAGGTTGCCCCAGCCTCTCTGCATGGCTTCCAATGTATATAAAAACATAATAAAATGTTAAACATTAAAAAACTTCCCTATACAGGACTGTCTTCAGAGGTCTTCTAAAGATTTTCTAGTTACTTATCTCCTTGGCTTGGGGGCTGCATAACTCTATACCCTCCAACATTCTCTGATGAAAATAGGGACGTCCTAAGGAAAAGTAGGACATTCCAAGGTCAAATCAGAAACTGGGACGGCTTCTGTTAATCCAGTTCTGTAAATTCCTGAAAATCGGGAAACTTTGAAGGTCTAGTATTTTCATATAATAATAGGCATTGCTGTATGTATGTTTACATGCTGGATACTTTACGAAATGTAGAGTGCATTTGTTTGCAATATGCGAATAGTCTGTATCTAATGATGCCTATAACATGTGCGAGGTTTGCTTGTCTTTTTAGCAGAACTGTCAAAAACAAATGCGGTTCTCATAGAGATAAAAGAGGGAGATGTGTTTTTTAAAAAAGTGTTTGTGTGCATGCGGATAAGCTCAATGACAACATTTTCAGAGAATTCCATCGCTGTTCTGAGGTTCCTGAAACTTCCAGAGCGGCTTTTCAGGGGGCACAGGGGAGTGTGAGGCAAAAATCACTTCTGTGTTCTTCCAGTGAGAGCATCCGATGTGCGGAGTGCCACTCATCTCTGAATTGAAGTCTGAAAAGGAGGCTGTGTGTGCCAGATTCGAGGACAACCATTTTGACACCCTGTGTCAGTGAGGGACGGAGTCAAGAAGTCGGGCGCCGAGCATCTTTCTCTATCTGAGTTTTCAACAAGCTGTCAAAACAGCCACTCGTGGGGACTTTTTCTTCATTAGTCCTTTCAATCTACAGCTTGTCTTCCTCTGTTCAGCCACAATAGCTGGACTACTTAAACAACCAGAGATTCTAACAGTTTGATTCTTTCCTTTTTGTTTTTCAACTTTCCATTAATTGATTTGTGCATGTGGTGTTTTGGTTTTTTTATTTAAAAAAGAAGTTTCGTTCTCTCTTCTATCTACTGTAAAAATAAAGCAGCCTCTGTCGTCTGAATAATTAAAGAAGAACAGAGCGAAGTCAAAAGCCTCTTATATGACTGATTGCATACATCAGTAAAATCAAGCAAAGCATTTGTAGCAGCTATTTGAGCTACACCTAATTTTCACAGTGTTCCATTTCCTCCCTGCCACCGAATGCATAAAAGGAAAATTCAAGCTTACTGTTTCTTGCCACAAAAACGCTCTCCGTGTTAACTTTCACATGAAAGCTAAATGCGCAGATTCCACCCCCCTCCACTCCTCCTAGCAAACCTTTGATCAGCTTTAGACCTCATAAATACAACCATAGATTCCCCTGATATTATATTATGCACTATATAAACTATATATTTAACTAAGGTTTCTGCCACAGTACAAAGAATATGGGGAAGTCTGAAATTCCTAGCTTCTTCTTCTCCTACTCAAGAGCTGCCCAACATGAAGAACTGTTTCTTAGAAACACCACTGGTGCAAAATATAGGAAGAGGGGGCAAAGTTGAAGGTACTCTGAGTGCATCGCATAAAAGGAGGAGGATTTCAAGACAGGGAAGCCCACACCATAGATTTAAATCACTCTTAGACCATTTTTAACAGACTCGCTCTTCTCTGGTACAATGATGCTTCTTGGCTCTGCAGGCAGAGGTTCTCAGATGGTAGATGGCAGACTTTGAAGTTTAACTCTGTACATTCTGCACATGTGCTCGCCCAATGTGCTGGAGCCCCTCTCCTCTAGTGCGCCATCTCAAAACCGCAGCACCACTGTGACACTGCAAAGACGAGTCTGCTGTTGGCAGGTCTGGCTGCCAAAATGTTTATCTAGCGGTGCCAGTTTAATTTCCCCTCACAATTTGCTCTGAAAAGCAAAACCAAAAAAGCGCAGAGGAAACCCCTCATTAAAATAACAGATATCTTATAAATATTAACACGGTGCATACACAGTGCTAAATGATTCATCCAAATGGCCTCGAGGACATCCAAAAAATGCGATGAAAACTAGACGTTTAAGTAAACAAGAGAGTTGCTTCCACAGAGCATGTTAAGAAGAAATGCATCACGAATTCAGTTGATCATCCATTTTAAATAGCTGGTGCTCATTTGCGATAACAAATGAGTCCTACTTCTATTATCAGTCCAGTGGAACCTTCAGAGGTATCAGTTCCTTAGCTGAGTTTAAGGAAAGGAGACGTTTTGTTCTCCTTAATGAAGAATTAAGACGTAGGTGGAGTTCAACTAAGTTTCACTCTGCTGACACAAACCAAGTTGTGGAGGGCGCCAGGGAAGAGGCTGGACGCAGTGCCTCCCGGCATCAGCACGCCACCCCCACCTGCTTCCGCCATGCCATGCTGAAACAGCGCCGCGCCCAGAGCTTCCATCTGCCATGGTCACTGTGGCACGAAGCGGCCAGCTGAGCCGGGAAATGCCACGTCCAGCCTCCGCCTCTTCCCCACTAGAGGAGCCACCCTCCAGCTGCTGGCCACCTCCTCCAGCCCCGCTGGCAGCGCCGTCCTCCCTAAAAAAACTCTGGAAAATGGGCAGAGGGGAGCGCCAGAGGGAGCTTTGCATCATGGCACCAGATGTGCTTAAGATGGCCCTGCGTACACTAATAATAGGCAATAGGATGAAAGAACAATTCCCCATCTCTCTCTCTCCCCGTCTCCACCCTTTCCCCTGAAATGCAAGATGTCTATGACAAAAGTGTCTCTCACTAAATGAAACAATCTGTGAAAAAGACTAGGAATTGAAAGGGGAGACAAAATATATACTTCCCCCTCTTTGTTTATTTGTTTTGTAACACAAAAACTTAAATAAAAACTAATTTTAAAAAACCTATGTTTTACTTAGAGTACAGCCGCTGAAAGTAATGAACTTGTTGACTATGTTAGGCCCATTAATTTCAGTGTGTCTCCTCTGAGTAAACTTAGTTGAACACCACCCCAAAGCCCCTGACTAAAACCCAAAGAACACTATCGGTAGAATAGTGGGTAGCTTCCGTTAGAGAGACAGAACTACCATATGCATTTGTTGGTGGTTCAATAGGGTCCTGGCAAATTTTTAAATGTGCTTAGATTGCATCCTGCACATAAGGTCTAAAGTGTCATTGTATTATGCTGTTGGTACAAAAGGACTGGATTCCATGAGAAAATTCTTCAGTTGTGCAGCAAAAGAAAAAGCCCACAACAGAGCAAACATAAGGGCTTGATGCCAAGTGCATTTGGGCAAACGTGGTGATATTTTGATTTCTGGCTTCCTTGAATTTTGGCAGATTGCACACATCTAGAAAGGCCAGCAAACAGATTCAGTCTGAGACTCTTTGTATTCAACATTCTCTGTATTCAACATTCCTGCTGAGCATCCATGCACCATTACTTAATGCACACAGTTCATCAATTTTAATAATAATAATAATAATAATAATAATAATAATAATAATAATAAATGTGCTTGTGGGAGGGAGTGGGTTATTTGTTTTTGTTTTATTATGTATTTTGTGTTTCCATTTTGTATTTTTGTGTTGTGCACTGCCCTGTGATCTTTGGATGAATGATGGCTAATCATCATCATCATCAATAAAAATAATAAACCCAGGACCAGTTGCAGATTGCTAGACTTCTGTGTGTGACATAGAGACATGGCATGGGACAGACAGAGGTTTAATTGCCTCTTGCCATGTCCTGCCAGGCTCAGCTGGCAGAAGGGAAGACAGGGCAGAAGAACGTTCTGCATTCCTCTGCATTTCCGGTTTCAGTTTTTAAAAAATTCTTCATTTTCTCTTCCATTGCTTCCAATGTAGTCATACCTCCAGCAGGGCGAGGAGAGAAAAAAAGGAGAAGTTTAGACATGTTGAGATACACATCCAAATTTCCCCATGGTTTGGGGAAAATGGAAGTGCCTATGATTCTTTGGGTCCTGGCTGGTTCTTGGCAGTCCCCAAAATGCCCTCAGTTTGGCCCGTCTGATGATGAAGCTCCAACATCCATTCGGCCAGGGAGCTAGAGGAGCTATTGTCCTCAGAAAGGGAGGCTACAACATTGGAACCCCTCTGCTTCCCCTCTCCCACTCAGTTATTGGCAGTGACTTCCTGTCGGAGCTCGGCCTACACTTGAGTAGGACCCTGGCAGAGACACATGCCCGACTGGCATGTTCTCTCCCTCCTGGTCGATTATTTGGGAGCTTCAAAAGCTTTCTTCAGCCCAAACATCACAGCGACCGATGCCAACCAACACCGGCATACTTAGGGATCCGCAGAGTCTTCACAGCTTGCATAACAGACCTCAGCAACTCAGCATCTTGGCTAATCTACTTTATTTACATATAAACACACACGGAGCACTGCAACATGGCTCCTTCTCTCTCTAGTATCGGACAGCAAAGAGAAAAAGAACAAAGGATAATAGTCCCACTTCACGGAACACAGTAACACAAACATCGTGTCTCCATCACTTCCCACTCTGTGGAGTCAAAACATACACCATCATGTGATAGACAACAATCCCATGACTGCAATCATGGAGCAGGAATTCTAACACTTCCATGTTGGAGAGCCGGGTAAGCAATGATGCCTCATGCCACTCCATCTTGCTGGCCACTATACCATGGCATGCTGGACCTTTGTTTATTATTCCACCCATGTTTTTAATTGGGGGGGGGGACCACATACACCCAAAACCTCTACATGTACAGGGATTCCCAACCAATGATGTCAGTTGCCCATGTAACCTGCTTGCTTGCATAAAAGCCAAGAGACCACCAAGGACGGTTAAATTAGTTTTTTGCCAGCTCCATATTAAAAAAGAGTATCCTCAGGTGACAGCAGCCGCTGCTGACAGAACGAACCTGTTTATATTAAAATCGGTGCTGATTGTGCTTGTTGGACAAAAGGCAGGCAGGCAGACCAGCACCGGGCTGGATTTAAATGTTTCATGTTGAACACGCCAGCATTTTTCAATCAAAACACATTTCGCCTTCGTAAAATCAGATGCTCCGAGACAAGCAGCCCTTTCTTTGTTTGGGATAAATGTCTTCCATTCCCTGAGTTATGAGCCTTTGTTTTGAAGATTACAGAGACAAAATATGCTCAGAGCAGCATTGTTTTAATACCCATGGTAGTCAATAATGAACTTTAGATGAGTTATATGTTGCTGTCCTCTTCCTCTTCTTCCTCAGTTTACTGCAGGTTTCCTTTGTGCACTTTAATACCTGGTATCATGAAATCAAACTTCCTAAAACTAGTCCCAGCAAAAGTTGCTTCCATCAGCCCAGCAAACCTGGCCAATGCTCAAAAGCAATGGGAGTTATAATCGAAGAACATCTAGAGGGAGCCATGTTGGAGATACTGCGTTTTGTATTTAATAGTACTTTATATTAAATAATATTTTGTGCAGTCAGGTAGCTCAAATGTACACGATACGGGCTCTGATTTGTTGTTGTTATAACAAATTTAAAATACAGTACAGTGGACGCTCAGGTTTGTGAATGTAATCCATGTGGGATGCGATTTGGCACTTCTGCGCATGCGCGACCGCCGAAAGCCGGAAGTAACCCGTTCCGGTAGTTGCGTGTCGAGGTCCCCAAGCCACCCCCCAAATAACTCACAACGCACACTTAATTTTTGTTTAAGGTTTTTGGCATAATTTTGGCCACAACTTTATTTAAATACAAAACCGTGAGTGGTTGTTTAGGCATTGGTTAAGACTATCTGTCCCCCCGCCTGGCGACAGAACTGACTTCCGGGCACCACCGAAAGACAGTGTGGGGGAAAGCAAGTCGGGGAGAAATGGAGCTGAGTCACAGACCCTCAATTCTCATCTGCATGCTCCCCGAAGGCTTGCCGGCCCTAGTCCCATTCCAGGGATTAGACGAAAAGATGGCAAGCCCCAGGATTCCTTTAACGGAATTCCCTTTCCGCAGCAACCATGGAGGGGCAGGCCCAGCCTATCCTAACCCCTCCATGGAGGGGCAGGCCCAGCCTATCCTAACCCCTCCTCCACCAATTTATAACCAATGCCTAACCGCAACCTTACAAGTTGTGACGATTTGCTACGCAGTAGGCAAAAGCCAAATGGCCCAGCCAATCAGCCAGATGGACAAAATTCCTACCAGGCCCCTGCCCCAATGGCAAACGACCCCATGACAGGCATAGCAAGGTCAATGCAACAACCCCTTACTCAAGGGCGGGTGGGCGGGTGATCCATTGCACGCAGCAAAGAGAAAGCTCCAGGCTGCATGCAGAGTATTTAAACATTTTACCCCTCCCACCAAAATTGCAACATAACTTTTACCCCAGCAACCCAGTGAACCAATCACTGCCCCAGGCCATCTTTAGAGACCCTGCCTGGTAACAGAGGGGTGGCTCAGCAGACCCCACCGCAACATGTGCTCTCCATGAAGGAGAACATGCTTTCCAGGTTTCGGCGGCCTGTAACCTGAAAAAATGTAACCTGAAGCATCTGTAACCTGAGGTATGACTGTACTACAATCAGTTAAAACAAATTACAGTCAAGAGAATAGGAGGGTCCTGTGATACATGGTTGGAATTCAGTGCCACATGAATATGATTGTCTCATCAGTGCAAATATTTCTGCATGCCAGAAGGAACGAACTCACTTTTCTCCTCCTCCCTGACCCTATCCTATGGCTTCTTTTAACCCCCCCCCCCCCGGGCAGAGCTTTCCAAACTTTTCAAGTTGGTGACACACTTTTTTGGACATGCATCATTTTGCGACACAGTAATTCAGTTTTAAGGACGCTGGTGGCGCTGTGGTCTAAACCACTGAGCCTAGGGCTTGCCAATCAGAAGGTCAGCAGTTCGAATCCCCGCGACGGGGTGAGCTCCCATTGCCCGGTCCCAACTCCTGCCAACCTAGCAGTTCAAAAGCACGTCAAAGTGCAAGTAGATAAATAGGTACCACTCTGGTGGGAAGGTAAATGGTTTTCTGTGCGCTGCTCTGGTTTCACCAGAAGCTGCTTAGGCATGCTGGCCACATGAACCGGAAAAACTGTCTGCAGACAAACAGTGGCTCCCTTGGCCAGTAAAGCAAGATGAGCACCACAACCCCAGAGTCATTTGCAACTGCACTTAACTGCCAGGGGTCCTTTACCTTTAATTCAGTTTTACTAGCAAACCAGAGGTTTTCAAACTCAGGACACAAGGGAGAAATGTGCTAAGAGGAAGGCATGCTTGGCAAACCCTCACTGTGATCAACTCTTGCCCGGAAACCTATGTCCCCACTGTGGAAGGACATGTGGATCCAGAATTGTCCTCCACAGTCACTTACGGACTCACTATTAAAACCATTTCTATGGAATACAATCTTGCTGGGCTATGAGTGATCACCAAAGAAGAAGAAGAAGAAACCTCCAGCCTCAGCATGGGGAGCGTTCATGCGACACACCTACACACTGCAGCCGACACACTAACATGTTGTGACACACAGTTTGGAAAGCTCTGCTCCACGTAGTATTTGGGGGATACACAGGGAGAGAAGAGAGAGGAGGGGAAATGCCTGCTGCTATAGCAGGAGTCCTTGTGCTAACTTTTGCAAACACACCCTGTTAGCTGAAACTGGTTCTATAACCTGGGTGTCAAAAGTGAGGGGTCCATGCAAGCAGATCTATGTTGGAGCTACAACTACACTACCCATTTGTGTACAAGCCATTTTCTAGTCAGCAAGGCGATGTTTAAGCAAAATACAGCTGCTGCGTTCCCATCACCCTGCCTTCTTCAGACAGCTGTATTTTAATTTGTTGCCTTGTATCAGTTGATTAGCATTAATTTTCCTGAATGCCCTGTGGCAAGCGAGCGATGGGCAGTCTCAACATCTGCCCCCTAAAGTAAGCAAGGTCTGTTGGCAACAGGGGCCAAGTTCTCTGCACCTCTTTTGTCTCCAGGCTGGTGAAAGGATGGTGATGGAGGAATTAGCATCCCTCAATCGGCCAGATTTGGCCCAGGGGCTTCCTCTTACTGATTCCTCTTACTGACTTTAGTTGTAAATTGTAGTTGAAAACTGTAGTTTCAATGGCTCATCCAACCGCATGAAATATACGCAACTTGGGAGAAGTTAAATGAAATATTAATTTCGACATACATAACAATGTTGCTGTTGCCAGCTCACATATCCATTCACCCCACAACTCCTTTCACCTAATCCTAATTTATTCCATAGAACTCCCAAGCAGCTGCCTTCTGGATTCATCCGATCCAGTAAATGCTGCTTCTTCTTTTTCCATTCCAACTCTTAGTTATGATTCATTGAACAGTGTGACATTGTGCTTTGCCTGCTTTTTTCTTCCTTCCTGGTCACATCTCCTCCCACAGCAATAAAATTGCTCCCAGCAGCAAGAACACAGAGTTTCAGAAAACAATGTCACTGTGACACCAAAATACCCAGCTGGGATTTGAACTTGCTGCACCAAAATGCAAAGAGGAGAGAAGAGGTGAAGGGCCAAAAGATGAACTTGGCAGCCTGGGATGAGATTCAACGCATCTCCTGTAATTAACGCTTTGGTGGCTGTCTTCATTTGTTTGCTTCTCAATAGAGGAGCTTGGAATGCACCCACTCTGACAAAATGAAGGGATTTACCATTTACACATGAAAGGCCTTTTTGCTTTTCAAAGCTCTTGGGACTCAACAAGGCAGACATTGGCACTCTGCATATGTGGTACAGTTAGGAGCTTAGATCTTTGCTCCCACACTGTGTTCTGACAGACCCCCCTCAAGTCTGAATCCTTCCTCACCCTGCCACCTGCAAAGGGTACACAGGCCTGGTCTGATTTTGCTCCCCCCCCCCCAAAAAAAAACACCACACACAACCCCTGTTATCTGGAATGCTGCATTTAACTGAGTCTCAAATCTGAAAGCTGCCAACTGATCAGCTCCCAAACTGAGATTAAGAAAAGGCAGCCCAGTTTAACCACCGCATGGCCTGAGGTGAGCTTTTGTCGATGAGAAATTGAAGGCTGAGGTGTTGTCTCTCTGCAGCAGTTTTTGTTTTTCCCCTTTTCTTTTTAAGAGACAAAGCATTCTGTGTATTACTACATCAAGAGATTTATGTCACTGATGGGTTGTTCATAATGGGTTTGTAGTGTTGCCGAGCTGATAAAAGGACAGCAACCATATCCCAGTTAATAGAGTTATTAACTAGAGCTAAATCGGTCCCCTAATCTGAAAGCAGTTGGAAATAGCACTGAAATACTTTGGCTTCCCACTTAGAGCCCCTCCATAGGCTTACTCAGCTGCAACAGCTAAATACAACTCCAACACAACAAAATACACTATATAGATCTGAGGAGAATATAGATGCTCCTCAGCTATCCAAGATACATGCATGCATTCAGTATTATGGGCAGGGACTATGGTCAATCTCGAGGGTCAAGCGCACAAAATACATTGTTGTGGCCCCAAATTTAGTCTCGTAATTTTAATATTCTGGAGAGAGCAGGATCAGATTCTGGGGCCTCGAAGAGCAGCTCTCAATCAGAGCAGACATTATGAGGGAGACAAGTGTTCACTATGTAAAATAGTTTATTTCTGCAATAAAGCACAGTGAAGATTTGTTTCTTTATTTTATTTCACTTGTTTCAATCATTTCTATACCGCTACACATTTTCAAAGGAATCTCCACATGGGTTACAACAGTGTGCCCTAAATGATAAAACCGAACATTGCAAAATGGCAGAATGTAGCCTTACAAATGAGAATCAGATACAAACACAGTAATGAGTTATATTGTTGAAATTATTTGGGCTTCGACCTAAATACCTGAAGGATCTCTCTGCGTGCTGCCTTGGCCCCTGAGAGCTCCAGCAAGGGCACTCCTCATGGTCCTGCCATTGGAAAATACCTGCTGAACCGGGACCCAAGATAAGGCCTTTTATGCTGTAGCACCTTGCATTACATGTGTGCAAAGTGCATACCTTGGATTGTACGGTATGTTTTGTTTATTTAATTGCTTCTTTTGCTTCGGCTGCACTGTGCATATAAAGGAAAACCATGCATACCACTTTAAACCCAGCGGCATGTGGTCAATGGACCAGGAAGACTAGGCTAGTCCCCCTAAATATTCTTGGTAAATTAGAGTATTCAAGTGTGTACCTTTTACTCCAACCCGTTCCGTTTACATTTATTTCTGTATTGTGATGTTTATCACTCTGAAGTCAGAGACCTAGCTCCTCCTTCCCAAAGCCAGGGAAGCTTCTTCCCAGCTTAAAAAAGGTAAAGGGACCCCTGACCATTAGGTCCAGTCGTGGTCGACTCTGGGGTCGACTCATCTCACTTTATTGGCCGAGGGAGCCGGCGTACAGCTTCCGGGTCATGTGGCCAGCATGACTAAGCCGCTTCTGGCGAACCAGAGCAGCGCACGGAAACGCCGTTTACCTTCCCGTCGGATTGGTACCTATTTATCTACTTGCACTTTGACGTGCTTTCAAACTGCTAAGTTGGCAGGAGCAGGGACCGAGCAACGAGAGCTCACCCTGTCATGGGGATTCGAACCGCCGACCTTCTGATCAGCAAGTCCTAGGCTCTGTGGTTTAACCCACAGTGCCACCCGCGTCCCTGGCATTCCCAGCTTAGGGAGAGAGATATGATGCTCTGATGGGGTCCCAAAGTCTGCCCAAATTTGGGAAGGAGGCAGCAGGGCATCAGCATCCTGTCAGAGGGCCTAACACCTTCTTCCCAAAGTCCAGGAAGCTTCTGCCCAGCTTAGGGAGAGAGGGGCAATGTTCACACAGGTGACATTGTGACCCCCCCCCATCACCCTTGCAAGTGGGCACCTCTAGCCCTAACTGTTCCCTTATGAAAAATTTCATTTCATGGCATGGTTTAAACCTTCCAAAATCCTGGGAACTGTAGTTTGTTAAGGGTCCTGAGAGTTATTAGCAGACCCTCTATTCCATTTACATCATTCCATGTGAAGCAGGGTATTTTTTGTTAAACCTCTCTGAAACTTTATCCCTGAGAGGAGAATAGAAATCTCCTCACGACTCTTAGGACCCTCAGAGAATGCTTTAAATGTGTGGGGCAAGTGTGAAGCTTTTTCCTCACTTCTTTTTTTTAAATAAATATTTATTAAAGATTTTCTTAATACAATAAAAAAGAGAAACAAAGAACATAACATATAGTTTTACAATCATCATACTTTCTTCACTTCTTTGGACTTCCTCGCATCTCTCGTTCCTGCGTTCCAAATTTTCTATCTTTACCCAGCAATTTATCACCTTGATTCAATTCTTGTATTATAATTTTCCAATATTATCCCTAATTTTAGATAGTATAACCCCCAGCTTAGAAGCTTAATTTTAACATAATATTTATCCAAAATTTATCTTTTCTTATAATTTCATTTATCTTCATACTCCTTTTAACTAGCTTTTTGGTGCCATATTGTTAATAATCTTACATCTTTCTTAACATTCATACAATTTACAATATTTTTGTAAGTAATCTTTGAATTTCTTCCAGTCCTCCTCCACAGCCTCTTCTCCCAGGTCTCGGATTCTGCCAGTCATTTCTGCTAGCTCCATATAGTCTATCAGTTGCATCTGCCATTCTTCCAGTGTGGGCAAATCTTGGGTTTTCCAGTGCTTGGCGACAAGTATCCTTGCTGCTGTTGTTGCATACATAAAAAATGTTCGGTCCTTCTTTAACACCCTCTGGCCGGCGATGCCCAAAAGAAAGGCCTCTGGTTTCTTAGGAAAGGTATACTTAAATACCTTTTTCAACTCATTATATATCATTTCCCAGAAAGCCTTAACTCTCGGGCAGGTCCACCAGAGGTGAAAGAACGTTCCTTCGGTTTCTTTACATTTCCAACATTTATTATCAGACAAATGGTATATTTTTGCAAGCTTGACTGGGGTCATGTACCACCTATATATCATTTTCATAATATTTTCTTTCAAGGCATTACATGCCATAAATTTCAAACCGGTGGTCCATAACCTTTCCCAGTCAGCAAACATAATATTGTACCCAATATCCTGTGCCCATTTTATCATAGCCGATTTAACCGTTTCATCTTGTGTATTCCATTTTAACAGCAAGTTGTACATTCTTGAAAGTACCTTAGTCTTAGGTTCTAACAGTTATGTTTCCAATTTCGATTTTTCCACCTGGAATCCTATCTTTTTATTGCTTTTTCCTCACTTCTAAGCCACCATCCATTCAAATGAATCCCAGGGTGATTTGCAAAACAAATCGATGCAATAGATTCTTAAGTTGATAAAATAAAATGCACTGAGAAAATGAGTGTGTTTTTGTTGTTGTTGTTTTTAAAGAAGACCTATTTTAAGTTGTTTGGTCACTGCTCTGTTGTTTTGTTGTTGTTTTTAAAGCGTTTATTAATTTTCCAATAAGAACATCCAATTAACATATCAAATCCAATAAAAATAAAAAAACTAAAATAAAAAAGTCCAATTGTCTTCCAAATTGTAATAATTTTTTGTTTTTGCTTCCCATGGTCTCACTGCTCTGTTTTAGTGCACAAGCTGTTCCACGATTTTAACGGATAACAGTATATAAATGAAATATATAAATAGAATTATTGTTTTCTAAAAGTACGTAATTCAAGGTGATATCCATTGATAAAACATTACATGACAATAGACAAATAGGAATATTAAAACAAACTGAAAGAGCACCATCAACAATTAAATGCTGAAAGAAATCCTAAGTGTGAACAGGAAAGGGTTTGTTTGTTTGTTTGTTTGTTTATAAGTCATCACTGCTTGGCTCAATGGAGTGCATGTGTCTTGTCTTTACTGCTCATCTAGATCAATCAGTCAGTTGATCAACCAGCCAACAGAATATGGAGCAAGCCCTTTTCTGCATACTCATTTGCTAATTTGATTTTGAATTGATTTTAAAATGAATTGATTTTAGAACTCTGTGTTACTCTTATGGTTGTTAGCCACTCTGAGCCCGGCTTTGGCTGAGGAGGGTGGGATATAAATAAAATTTTAATATTATTTATTATTAGTATTATTATCTGGCGGTGGACGCGGGGAACCCAGGCGGGGGTCCCACAACAAAAGCTGCGTTCTTGGGCAGATTCATTGTGATGGAAGAGGCAGGTGATTCTTGAAATATTGTAACCCAAGAACACTTATCTGGGTCCTCCAGTTTGTGGCCTAACTAGGCCTGGCATGATCAGCTAATAGGCACAGACTTCTATCTCATTGGGATTGGCTGCACTAGGGAATTCTCGATGGGGGACTCCATTGTCATACCCCACAAGTGTCCCTATTTTCCAGAGGTGGATGAGCCAGTGCTTGTCCTGAGCGATAGCAGTGGGGGTGTCCCATTGCTGCTTCACAGCTTCTCCATGGCTGCTGGTGCCAGCCTCCTCCCTTGGGCAGCTAGTAGCAGCTGCTGGAGAGCGGGAGAGGTAGAGGAGAGACTGCGGTTGACAAAGGCCAGTCCCACATGACATGATGGCTCTGAGGGGCAGGCAGAGGGCAGGGCTATCCTGGGCAGGAAGAAAGTGGGAGCAGAGCAAAGCACCAGGAGTCCTGGTTTTCTTTTTCTTTTTTCTTTTTCTTTTTTGATTTAATTTTTATTTTATTTTATTCACATAATATACATTCTTTACAACAAACAACTCCAAAATAAGCAGACAACTCCAAAATATAATAATAATAATAATAATAATAATAATAATAATAATAATAATAATAAGATGATGATGAGAAGAAGAAGAAGAAGAAGAAGAAGAAGAAGAAGAAGAAGAAGAAGAAGAAGAATTATTTATTTGTACCCCACCCTTCTGGCTGGGTTTCCCCAGCCACTCTGGGCGGCTTCCACAGAGGCCACTAAGATGTCACACATTAAAAACTTCCCTGAACAGGGCTGCCTTAAGATGTCTTCTGAACGTCAGGTAGTTGTTTATCTCTTTGACATCTGATGGGAGGGCGTTCCACGGGGCGTGTGCCATTACGGAGAAGGCCCTCTGCCTGGTTTCCTGTATCTCTGCTTCTCGCAGTGTAACAAAACCATAAGTCTCATGTTTTCATTTACACTGATCTCCTCTCCGATACCTTTACTTGATATTTCTTGCTGCTTTCTTCTTTCCTTATAGAATCTTTATAAAAATTTAAATCTCTTAAATCCTATACCAATCTTTAACAATTTCAATTAATCCCTTCACCTCCTTCCCCCACAACCCAGTACTTGCTTCCACCCAGGTGTGATCTTCTTTACGTACTATTATTTTTGTTATTGTTGCGTTATTCACTTTATTTGCTATTCCATCCTTGATATATTATTATCCTATCTCCTTGCACCTTTTAAACTTTTGCATATTAATTTTTAAACTCCAGCACCGACTTTTTCATGTATTCCTTAACTCATTCCCACTCTTTATTATTTTTTTGATTAGAGTAGCCTCTAATTGATGCTGTTAAATTTGCCATCTCCTTCTTTTCTTTTCTTTTCTTTTCTTTTCTTTTCTTTTCTTTTCTCTTCTCTTCTCTTCTCTTCTTTTCTTTTGGCTTTGTTCGTCCACGTCTAGCCTTGCCCCTTTCTAAAATTTATTTATTGGTGTGTTTCTTTTCATAAATCTGCATTATGCACCTGAATTCTGCCAAAAGCAGGGTTTAGACCCAGTGCCCATCTGCTGCTTTAGAATTTCTGAGGTCAAAGCTAGCACCTTGAATTGAGCCAAGGAAACCCAGCTATTTGAAGGATCGGGGCAATGCACGAGCAGCTTGCCCAGTGAGTGGGTGGCAGGGGGAGCTGCAGATGTAGCCTCCCAGCACTCTAGCTGCAATATGGTCATCAGGGTTAGCAACCACTTATCATAGAATAGGGACCATCAGGATCATCTACATCAACCACCTGCAATGGATGAATCTTTCAGCTAATGTGGGGCTCAGACCCACAGCCCCAATATTAAGAGTCCTATGCTCTGTCAACTGAGGTATCCACCATAATTTTTTCTAATCCTTCTTTAAAGTCATCAAAGTTGGCAGCTGTCACTGCTAGGGTTGACATATTTCAAAATGAGGAAATCTGGACACAAAAGATGTTGTGCTTATCTTGGCAAAGTTGCCGAGCATCTTGTTGTTATTGTTGTTGTTGTTTGGGGGGCAAAATTGTTGCGCATTCTTTAGTTTTGCCCAGAGTTGAGCTTTTTTCTTTCTTTCTTTTTCATATGAAAAGACATCTGAAAACCCTAGTCATTGCCTTTTGTGGCAGTGAATTTGATAGTTTAACCATGCATTGTGCGAATAAGTACTTTCTTTTGTCTGTGGTATGCAGCCCTTGGCTGTATGAGATGAGTCAGGGATGAAAATTTTCTTTGTGAATGGAACAAATAGTGTGTGTGTGTGTGTGTGTGTGTGTGTGTGTGTAGCATTTCAAAATCAGATGTTCAAATGTTACAAAATCCCAGAATTAATTATGCTAACGCAAAAGTTTCTGTGGTCAGATCAAGCAAACATTGTCCCATTTGAGTTAGTGGTCTTGAAGAACATTTAATAGGTGACATTAAAGTATTGGGAGAATTTATCTTCCTGCCATTCTAGGTTTATTTGTGTCACCCATTGAAAGCTTTATGTCCTGTAGGTCTGACTGGGTCTGAGCTGTTGGGATGATCTCTTGAAGGTAACATCTGGAAGACACTGGAAGGGGCTGAAGGGAAGTCATATGTCAAAATATGGAGTAATTTTGGCTACTGGTCTGTGATTGACTGAAGACACCAGATCATTTCTTCTTGATTTTGCTTTATAAGCAACTCCAGGAAGAATAAAACATGATTCTCAGCCCCATTCGCAGTTGTAACTTAAGAGCTGGTGGCACTTCCTGGCCTCCACACTGTAAAGCAAACGGTAGCTTTCTGACACCAGAAGAAATCTATCAAACAGAAAACCTGCCTTACATGCAAAATTCTCTTGGATCCAAAGTGATTGCTTAAATTACACTTTTCTCTCCTCGGAGATCTGTCCCAGAAACAATACACTTTCTGCCCTACTCATGCACCTTACAACGGCCATAAATATCTACATATTCAAAGTTCATCACAACATACACTAGTAATATTGAACTGGATGTGAATAGCACCAAAGGTGTATTCCATTAATTCTTTACAACAGCTTAAAATGTTTTTTTTCTTCTTCCTGACACTGAAATGCTACTCTGCATTCCTGCTGGGGCTTGCTAGAACTCCCCCCTCCTATACAAGTTGCTCTGTATTCTTGCGGTGCCATCCTTTCCATGCAACTGGAAGGCAGAATGTGGTGAGATAGGGGTCTGTTAGTAGAGCATGATATTCTTAATCTCAGGGTCACAGGTTCAAGCCGGGCAAAAAGATTCCTTCGTTGCTGGGGGTTGGGCTAGATCACCCTCGTGGTCCCTTCCAGCCCTAGAACTCTATGATTCTATGAGAAGATGTCCTGACACCGATGCACAACACCCAACCCTGCCATCCCTTAAAGCAGGATCGGATCATCTAGTTTCTTCCCCCCCCCCATAATATTTTATTGAGTTTTCCAATTTAATAATCCAATAAGAACCACATTATATTCTGAATTAAAGGTAAAGGTAAAGGGTCCCCTGACCGTTAGGTCCAGTCTTGGATGACTCTGGGGTTGTGGTGCTCCTCCCTGGCCGAGGGAGCTGGCGTACAGCTTCTGGGTCATGTGGCCAGCATGACTAAGCCGCTTCTGGTGGAACCAGAGCAGTGCACAGAAATGCTATTTACCTTCCTGCCGGAGCGGTATCTGTTAATCTACTTGCACTTTGACGTGCTTTCGAACTGCTAGGTTGGCAGGAGCAGGGACTAAGCAATGGGAGCTCACCCCGTCACAGGGATTTGAACCGCCGACCTCCTGAGCCCTAGGCTCTGTGGTTTAGACCACAGTGCCACCCACATCCCATATTGTAATATTCTGAATTACTATACAATGGGGTGGGGGGGACTATATTGCCAAATTATATAACTTTGGGTGACTTCCCATGCTCTGAATTTCATGGAGTGCTAATCATCTCATATCATATTGCTTTTTAAAACCAGTCTGATGTTAATCAATAAACCAGTCTGATGTTAATCCTTCACTTAATTTTAATTTATGTTTGCAGCCACTGGTCTGTCCAAACTTTCGTCTTCATAATTCTGGTGAAATATTTTCCCTGATATTATCCACTTCCAGGAATTCCATTTTCGGTTTCTGCCAACAGGAGATCATCTAGTTTCTTATTAGAGTTGAGTTCTCTGACTGACTGGAATTGTGCCTTTTTTAAACCTATTCCATACTGTAGAACATGTGAGTCTTTATCAATAGTATCTCTTAGAGCGGTGAATGGCACTATTCAGTAGGAAGAAACTCCAATGAAAATCCTTGTTATTACATATTTTACATGGCTGTTTATTTGTATATATTTTAAGAATTTATATATGGATGTTTTACAGTTGCCTATACTTGTAATGCCTAATAAAGGTTTGGGGAAGTAAATAAGTAAGTACATTTGGAGATTACTGCTTGAGAGAAGCAAGGAGAGCTAACTCTGGTTGGTTTAATGCAACCCATTTTTCTTTACCTTTTGTTGAGGCACTTTGGCAAATAACAACAAACTGAAGCCAATTAATGCCAGAAAATTACAGGTGCTTGCAAAAAATCCTGAACGAAAGCTAAAAAAGTTTTTTTAAAAAAACATTGTATGAAAATAGGTGCATTGATCATGCCATTAAATGTAAAGGTCATGATCCAGCATTAAAGTCCACAACTCTCATTTCAATAGGCTTAGACCTGCTTGGATTGCTGTCAAAATGTATTATATCTTTAAAGCTCTGTGGCTTAAATCTGATAGAGAGAGGTATATTAGCTGTTAGTCCTTGACTTCCAGCCTCACGAAGTCCCCTTTATTATTTTTAAACTCAATCACTTTATTCAGTCATATTTGTCGAAACAGTGTTTCCAAACACTGACTCATCTTAATCTGGATTCCCCATGACTACATCAGGTACTGGTTTGATTTCTGAATATAATTCAGTGCTGTAAAAGATATGATCTTGTGACAGAAAAATGTTCTGCCAGTAAATGGAGAAAAGAAATTACAGAGCTTTGACCCTTATACGACCATTTCCCTTTTTTATCCCAGGACATCAAATGCAAAACATTTTGGAAGATTTATGCATCCTTTCAGAAAAAAAAGCCTTGGATTCCTCAAACTTTCCCTTTGCAGGGAGCTGGGAAAAGGCACAAGGGAACCATTCAGAAGTAGGCTACATTTTGAAAACTTGGGGATACTTTTTGCTAGGGGAGAAAGGTTCCATCCAAGGCAATATCTCACAATGCTAGTTTTGGACTGCAGATGTGTTTATGTACTTAAAAATGTGACCCAACCACTGCTACCACATTCACCCTTGAAGCTCAAAATCATGCAGCTCTTTTTACCACCTCAGGGTTCTTCCTCTCCTTGTTACCACCTAATCCTGATGCCCATGCAGACCAGGCCATATCCTCTGGCATAACCCATTCTGTCATTGCAACCCAATACAATACAATACAATACAATACAATACAATACAATACAATACAATACAATACAATAATCTTTATTGTCATTGTCCCATACAGAACAAGGAAATTGAAAAAATCTACATCAGACATTCAAAAACCAACAAGCCTGCTATCCCAGCTATCCCAGCCTGGTTAGCCCCCTAAAAACTCTGATACCCCATAATTAAATACAATATACTCCCACAGAGACTGCCTTACACTGCGTTTCAAACCAAAATCACATTTGGATAGAAACTGTTTCTCAGGCGGCTAATCCTAGTCTTTATAACCCTGTACCTTCTTCCAGAAGGCAGAAGCTGAAAGAGATCATTTCTGGGGTGCGTACTATCCTGCACTATCTCTGCAGCTTTCTTAAGACACCTGGAAGCATAGATTTGATCCAAGGTGGGAAGAGTGCACCCAATTGTTCTCTCCGCAGTCTTTACAACCCTGGACAGCATTGTTTTCTCCCTGACTGTGCAGCTCCCAAACCACACACAGAGACCATAAGTTAATACACTCTCAATAGTACAATGGTAAAATGCCATCAACAGGTCCTTTGAGGGATTATTTTTCCGTAGGATTCTCAGAAAATATAACCTCTGCTGTGCTCTCTTCAGCAGGTCTTTACTGTTTTCTCCCCAGGTTAGGTCATCTCTCAACTCCATTCCCAGAAATCAAAACACTGAGACCTGTTCCACACACTTCCCCTCAATAGTGACCCAGCCACCGCTACCACATTCACCCTTGAATCTCAAAATCATGCATCTCGTTTCACCACCTCAGGGTTCTTCCTCTCCTTGTTACCACCTAATCCTGATGCACATGCAGACCAGGCCATCTTCTGTGGCATAACCCATTCTGCCATTGCAACCCTATATACAACCCACTGGTTGTTAGTGCCATTGCATTTGATGGAGCTCACTCCCTAATAAACGGGCATAGGATCAAATCTTAGATATGATACCCTGACTGCATTGATGCGCATCTGTTAAATGGCACATCCAAAAAGCAGAGGTGTTGGACTTAATGTTTGTTTTATGGGATGATAGCAGTTCTAGCCTGATTATGCCTTAAGAAGGCTTAAGAGAAGCTTACTTAAAATCCCAGGTAGTTTTCTGCCCAGGTACTAACAAGGCTGAAAACTGCTGAGCTTTAACATTGCAGCAGTATGATATGTGTCCTTGATCCATTATTCGCTCTCTCTTTTCACCCTTTAGTGGTATCAAATCACTTCCACTTGTAATTTCTGTTTTTCGAGGAAAAGAAATAACAAGATTGAACTACGGATTAAGAGTGCTGAGGCTGAGGTGGTAAGAAGTTTAGGGAAGCCTAGATGTTATTTACAGATAGTGGTGGCTTGAAAGGGCTGAATTATTTTTCACTGGAGCAATGCACTATTTGTCTCCACTACCAGGAGCTACAAGGCAGTAAACATGCTCTCATTGGTGAATCCGATGTGAGTGATCACTCATAGATGAGGCACTACTGAGCCACAATGATGTCAAATTCTGTGATGCTAGCAAAATAACATGGGCTTTCCAAGAAGGCGGATTAGACAAAAATCAATCATGGGTTCAGTCCAAAAACATCATTAAAGGCAAAGCTGCCCCCCTCTTCCCCCCTCCTCCTTCTTTTTCCATTTAGTGAAATGGTTTGTTCTTTTCTGGAAGCAATGAAACAGAAATATATGATGCAGAGAACTAAAAATTCAAAAAGAGCCAATAAATGCTTTCATCTTCTAGCACATGCAAATATAGAAAGAATCAGGATCATGTGGGATAAAAGGGAAGGGGGCTGGAACCCACCCCATTGGCTCCTTGACCTAAAAGTGCCTGAACCAGCATTTCCAAACCCACCCATCCACCCGCACTGCAAATTTGACAGCAATTCCAACGAGAGTAGTTTTCCAAAATGATCTCTAAATAGGAGGAGGAGGAGGAGGAGGAGGAAGAAGAAGAAGAAACTGTTGGAGAAATCTCCCTTGGGTGCTCCAGAATGGAGGCTCGCACCAGATCCCCACTTGGCCAGACTTTATTCAGCAGTGCATTACAGGGCAGAATTCAAAGAGTCATAGAATTGTAGAGTTGGAAGGGACCGTAAGGGTCATCTAGTCCAAACCCCTGCAATGCAGGAGGAATCTGTGAGAACGTTTCATTAGGTCATACTCTACGTAGGGAAAAGATACATCATGTTGTCCTTGTTAGAATTCCTGCTTCATGATTGCAG
Source organism: Podarcis gaigeae (assembly GCF_964106915.1). Lineage (NCBI taxonomy): Eukaryota > Metazoa > Chordata > Lepidosauria > Squamata > Lacertidae > Podarcis > Podarcis gaigeae. Next base: position 24,587,903 of record NC_139694.1, read on the forward strand.
TCATGTTGTCTTTCACATGACGGTGTATGTTTTGACTCCACAGAGTGGGAAGTGACGGAGACAGGATGTTTGTGTTACTGTGTTCCGTGAAGTGGGACTATTGTCCTTTGTTCTTTTTCTCTTTGCTGTCTGATGCTAGAGAGGGGGGGAGCCGTGTTGCAGTGCTCCGTGTGTGTTTATATGTAAATAAAGTAGATTAGCCAAAATGCTGAGTTGTCTGAGGTGTCTGTTGGCATCGGTCACTGTGATGTTCGGGCTGAAGAAAGCTTTTGAAGCTCCCGAACGATAGACCAGGAGGGAGGGAACATGCCAGTTGGGCATGTGTCTCTGCCAGGGTCCTACTCAAGTGTAGGACAAGCTCCTAACAAACTCCATATACGCCAACATTTCTCAAAATAGGGATGTCCTAAGGACAGTCCTCTGGCCAGTCACCTTCTGCCACCCTTCATTTCCCCATCTCTTCACCCAGCCCCTATCCTTGAAATGCAACTTGCTCAATCCATTTTCACTGAGCCTATCGGAACCCTCCTTGTACATTATGGAGTTGTCTTTCACTCTAACAGTCAGCCTTGGGTTCCTACTGGTTTTGCGGTCTGGTCTCTCTCTACATGACACTGATGCCTCACAGATGATGATGAAGATGATATCTTTATTTATATCCCACCTTTTTCCCTGTCAGGGCTGAAGGTGCCTTACAGATAAAAATAATGCCTTTTGCAGAAATCCCACATCAAAGCCAAGTGGGGAACTCTTTTAGATTCCATCATGCTTTCAAGATACCTACCAGGCTTGCTTTGGATATACACCAGCTGCAGAGTCTAAAACAGTGTCACCACAATTTTCATGTATATGTTGCTGATGTTCGCACAGAACTGGAAACAGAGAGAAAGAAAGAATCGAAATTGGGAAGGGGGAAAAATATTATTGGACAACCATTGTGATGAAACACAATTGAGTGATTGGTTGGTTGGTTGGTTGGTTGGTTGATTTGATTTATATACCGCCCTTTCATAAGATCTCAGGGTGGTTCACTGAATAAAATACAGGATAAAAAAATGAAAATAAATAAAACTAAACAGCAAAACATTACCCTTCTTCCCAAGGACACATTTAAAATGCTGTAAAATATTAATCAGCCAAAGGCTTGGTTGAAGAGGAATGTTTTTGCCTGGCGCTTACAAATATATAATGAAGTCGCCAGGCAAACCTCCCTGGGGAGAGTTTTCCACAAATGGGGAGCCACTGCAAAAAAAGGCCTGTTCTTGTGTTGCCACCCTCTGGACCTCACATGGAGGTGGCACATGAAGAAGGGCCTCAGAAGATGAAAGCAGAGTCCAGGATGGTTTATATTGGGGGAGGCAGGAAGTTTCAGTAATGAAACATTGCTTCAGTGAGGTTTTATGGAGAATCAAAATCTATCCTAATCTCACACTTATTTATTTCTAGGACTGTGGTTTCCTTGCATTACAATGAACCATTTCTACTTTGACCTGACCTCCGAGGCAATATTGCAAAGGATTCGGGGGGGGGGGGCAGGGAGATTCTCCAGACGACACAGTCAGTTCACATTGGGATCTTGCCAGACCCTTCCATCACATTGCATGGCTTCAGTGTTATGGGTGGCGAAAGTAAGTATGAAGAGATGCATGGGCCAAATTTAGGTGGTGGCCAAGTATTGGCTCACTGTGTCGTTCTGACTGTAGAGATGGCACCCTTTAACTGCTCTAGGGACAGATACAAGTGTACAGCGATTGGGTAAAAAAGAAGAAGTTCATAATGACCTTGAAGACATTGTATCCATATTCATCTCTAGCTGTGCTGTCGATATCCAAACCCAGGGTGTCAGGGGCAACATTTTGTTAGGACAAGTTTTTTATTATTATTATTTTAATGACACTGTGGGGACCAGAAGGGACAGCTGTTTTATTCCAGCCAAGATCTTGGCCCCGCTGCATGAAATATCAGGGAAGGAGAGGAAAGTTAAAAAATACAGCAGTCGCTGACTTCAAATTAAGTGGTAATGAATGCAGATTTCCATGAAGATTCCACGAGTTGGTAATTACGGTTTTATTGCAATTGGAAATGGTGAAATAAACTCGGTCTCCACCGTCCCATCCATGTAATTGATGAGTTAATTTGTCTTTAGCCCTCTTGCTGTTCTAATATTTCTCCATCGACGCCATGAAAATTAATAGGAGGCAAAATGTATAAAATTATACCCACCCCAAAGCCACAGTACAGTACCAGTGAGGCATATTTATTTCATCTGCTGATGGTGAGGGTCACCAGCATTTCCCTCTCCCCCCCCCACTCTTCCCAGTGACATTTTCAGACTTGACATTATATGACATTTTCAGTTTAATATTGCTAATACTCTGGCTGCAGAATTAAAAGTACACCCAGAGGAAGCTTTGAACTCCAGCGCATCAGCAGAAACATTGTTGGGGTTCTCTTCCTAACAAACATTTACATGTAAACAGCTCTCCAGGCAAAAGCCTGAGTTCAGCTCTCGCCACCTCTGCCCCTCCCGTACTTGTTACAGTGGCTCCCAAAATGTGCGACCCACATTTCCCACAAGAAATGTTGCTGTTTACTTTCCCTTAAAGCCCTTTGAAGAGACGACTCGGTGAGAAGATAGCCACAGGAAAAAGCAAGCAAGCTGGGTCTATCCATGCAGAAGAGGTAGGTAGGAATGAGATGGTAGAAGTACAGGGCTGGCCCCACCAGCAGTGGGGCAACTTTTGAGTGGAGGCAAGGACTTTCATGTCCACAGCTACATCTCCAAAGTCTTGCTTACCTGTTTCCTCCCCTCATCTCAAACTCCGAGAAACATATCCACCATCTTTAGCAATATTTAGTAATGACCCTGGGCAGCCTTGGTCTTTTGCCGCAAGATTTTTTGAAGACTTGCTTCTTATGGGTATAAACCCTCAAGACTGGACCAGCATCTATGCCATCCTTCCCCAGTTTGCTGCCCTCCCCATGTTCATGGGCTCCAACTCTCATCCTCCCTGACAATTAGCCATGCTGGCTTGAGCAGACATAATGAGATAGGAAAGCTGGGGGTGGGGACATGTTTGGCAACCAAGGTGCCCCTTTGTTTTCAGATAATAATAATAATAATAATAATAATAATAATAATAATATAAATAATTAATTTTATTTATACCCCGCCCTCCCCAGCCAAGACCGGGCTCAGGGCGGCTAACAACCGATATAAAAACAAATTGATGGAAATGCAACTTAAAAACAAGATTAAAATACAACATTAGAACATTAAAATGCAGCCTCATTTCAATGGAAACTGGAGACACCAAAAAACTTTGGACAGATTCTGAGAAGGGTGATGGGACGCATTTTTTAATTGGGATCCACCATTATGGGAAAGACCGTGTTGCAGAGATAAATAGTCATGGCGGAGGTGAGCTCTTAATTTGTTATTATATCTGTATTTCAAGTCTGATCTGGCAAATCTCCTCTGGAAAGACTAATGTTTGATGCAACCTGTCTGAGAAAATTAATGAGCAAACGCCTAGATTTTATTTCATCAGAACTGTGAGAAGATAGCGTCTGCCACTAGAGAAGGACTTTTGGATTGATTCGGCATAAACATCAGCGTGTGAGGGCATTCTGTAAACAATGGACTTACCAGCTGCAAAAAAAAGGAAGAGCCATATAAATTCCACACAGAAGCACATTATTGTTTACTTCACCTCGCCTGTGGAAACAACTCAGAGACCACGAAAGAATGAAGGATAACAACAGGAAGATTTAAAGAAGGAACTATTTGAAACTTAAGGCAGTAGAAACATAAGATGATTAGAGCCGCACTGAACTTGAAGCATGGGAAGCCCCAACAAAAATTTATGATTTGGCAGAATATTTGGACTATATGATATGTATTTTTATAATTTGGAATATTTAATGTGATTTGATTGGATTGTTAAAATGGAAAATTTAATAAAAATTATTTTTAAAAAAAGATAGACAACAATCCCATGACTGGAATCAGGGAGCAGGAATTCTAACAGTTCCATCACCCTTAGAAGTAGGGGTTAGGGGTTGGGGGTTGGTTGCAGCCCAAGAGAGGCCATTTTCTGAGGCAGCCCCTCAGCTGTGAAATTCTCTTCCCACAGAAGTGCAGCTGGAACCTTCTTTGTGTAAGTTTTTTCCTCTGCTGACAACATACCTATTTATCTAGGACTTGGACATAATCTTCGGACCCACTCTGCTCTTGTGACTATAATGTGTTTTAACTGCATTTTAAAATTCTTACATGCCACCTTACATGGGACCTTATAGTAAAGGGTGGGTAAGAAATGCTATTATTATTATTAGTAGTAGTAGTAGTAGTAGTAACAGTAACAGAGATCGGATTGTAAAGGGCTGCAACTGTCAGTTGAGAACATGTTCATTAGCAAAGCCAATGTGTAATGATGGATCAATGAAGTATCATTCTCCTTCAGAAACTTTGAGTTAACCACATCAGTAAAACATAGAAAACCACACAGAGTAAAGATTTCTTACTCTTTCACGTTACTGCTTCTTGATAAACGACGCTTGCGAATATTTGCATCAGTAAACATCGCCTCACTCTTTATATTAATACTGAACTTCAGCCAGTTTCTCCAAGATTTCCATTGTTGACATCAAGATGGGTATTTTGAAATTCAAATGCTGAACTTTGACAAAATGTCATTTCAGTTGTACAGCTGGAGGCAGACTCCATTGAAGCATACCTCCCAGGTGATGGTCATTCTGAGGAACCTCATAAATGACTGACTTTGAATGATACCACGTTCCTTCTCTGGATTTGCACATTTCCACCATGCTTGCCTCTCAGCACCTGGAAAAGAGGGCATACTTGGGAACACACAGGATGGTTCTGGGGACTTGAAGCAGGGCTAGCCAACTCTCAGGCTTCAGGGAATTCTGATCCTTCCCCCTCACAGCAGACTGCTAAGGAAAGTAGACAACGAAGCTCTTACCGAGTCTTTATTAAATATTCACAGGGAGAGGCTTAGGGATGCTGCTTCTTAGATTAATGGTGTTGCTCCAATTGAGTTCCTCCCCTCTACCTCCCTAGCAACAGCACTTCCCCTTACAGTGGCCACCAGGAGCTAATTGTCTCTGAGCCCTTTGCTCTCCCACTTTCAATGCACGCTGGGTTCTGGGAGAAGGGAGGTTGGGAATGCTTTCCAGTGATAACGTGTCAGCTGGCTGCTCTGTCTCTGTCTCCCCCTTCTCTTCTCCCATCACCTTCCAACTCTTCTGTTCACCTGTCTCTAAACTGTGACCTTCCTCAAACCACTGCTATAAATCAATACAGTGGTATCTCTAGTTACACACTTAATTCGTTCCGGAGGTCTGTTCTTAACCTGAAACTGTTCTTAACTAGAGGCATGCTTTCGCTAATGAGGCCTCTTGCTGCCGCTGCACCGCCGGCTCACGATTTCCGTTCTCATTCTGGGGCAAAGTTCTCAACTGGAGGTAGCCCTTCCAAGGTTAGCAGAGTTTGTAACCTGAAGCGTTTGGAACCTGAGGCATTTGTAACTCGAGGTACCACTGTACTGCCTTTCTCTTCTCTGGGAGGTTCAAGGGGGGGGGGGATCTCCACCATTCTTCCTCAGTCATGTCCCTCATACCACCATGGTACCTTCTAGAAGTTGTTGGACTCCAATTTCTTCCTCTCTCTTCCTCCTAAGATCTAGGTTGGGGTGGGAAATGAGTGGCACTTGAGTTCTTCTTGAAACCCCAACTCCCATTGTCCCTGATGATTGTTTGGAGATGGTTGCAGTTAGTATAGGATTGCCATACGTCTGGGAAATCCCGGACATGTCCTTTTCCCCTTTTTGGCAGGTGGGCGGGGGGGACAACCTGGCCACCCAAAGGTTTTTTTTTTAATTTCTAACTGAAAGTCCTAGGTTTTCTTTTCTTTATTTTTTAAAAAATGTGCAGGTGGCTCTTTATTGGCGTCTGGTCTGGTGTGGGTTTGGGCAGTGAGCAGGCAATCACAAAAAAAGCTCAACAATTTTGGGGCTCAACGTCCAAAAGGCCACAGGATCTCCTTCTGTAGTCTAAGTCATTCATGTCCAACAGGTCAATCGCGATCTACTGGTCGATCACTGGGGTGCTGCAGGTCGATCTCCCCCCCCCCCCAGAAAGCTCAACAACTCTGGGCAATGCCCCCTGTGGAGATGGCAGCACTGAATCAGTGGCGCATGTCCTCCTGATGTGCACTCTTTACAAAGACCTGAGGAACGAGATTATCACCCCTCTTTTATTGTCCATTCTGGGCCGTTCAACCACTGCCACAGTGTCTTTTCTCCTGGGAGATCAAGAGGAGCAGATGACTGCAAAGGTTGCACGGTTTCTAGCTGGGGCAATCAAAATAAGGTCCACTTTTTGATTGCTGATTCAGGACCCTAAACTGTGTTTTATTTGTTCTGTGTACATCCCGATGTTCTTTTGTTGCTATGGCCGATGGCTGATGCAAATAAAGTTTCATTCATTCTCATTCTCTCTGGGCAATGCTCCCCTCAAAAAGCTTGACAACTCTTGGCAACGACAGTGGGTAGATCACTGCCAGTTTTATTTATATGCTGGGAGTAGATCAATGTCATTTTGGAGTTGGACATGGCTGGTCTAGGTAAACCACTACATATGATCAGATAGTGTCCTCCCTCAAATCTTGTGGGGGGGCTGGACTATATGGGGGGGGGATGACCAAATTCCTATGCCCCACAAATAACCCAGAGATTCATTTTAAATAAAAGGACACATTCTACACATGTAAAAACACCAGGCAGGCCCCACAAATAACCCAGAGGGGCATTTTAAATAAAAGGACACATTCTACTGATGTAAAAACACGCTGATTCCCGGACCACCCCGAGGCCGGATTGAGAAGGCGATTGGGCCACATCCAGCCCCCGGGATTGCCTACCTGTCAGGGTTTCAGAGACAGAGAGCGAGGGGGAAGGGTCCCAGGGTGATGAGGAGGAGGACGACAACGACCCGAGGTTGTCTCAGAGTCCGTCAAGCGATTCGGAGGATTCCCAAAAGGGAGCCCCCCTGGCCAGGCCGAGGGGCGATAGAGGGGGAAGCAGTCAGAAGCAGGAGAGCGGAGGGGGAACCCCCAGTGGGAGTTGGAGATCGGGACCGGCTCCTCTGTCGGAACGGAGTGAAAGGGGTGGAGTTACCAGTGTGTCAGAAAGAGCAGAACAGGAAACAAAGGGGGGAAAGAGTTCGGAGCAAGACGTCCTGCCGGAAGGGGTGGAGAGTAGCACCGAGAGCAGCGTAACTGTCGAAAGGAAGGTCAGAGGCAACGTACACGCGCCAAGTTCAAATGTGGAGGCGCGCGGAAGTGAGGAGAGTCCTGGGGAGGAGCCTGGTCCCAAAGCGCGAAGGAGGGGGGAGCAGGCATCAGAGGACTCAGCCTCTGGGGAGTCCCGGAGGGAGGGAACACAGGGGGGCAGGAAGGCCCTGCGGAAAAGGAAGGAGAGGAAAAGGTGGAGCAGTACAAGCCTCTTAAACTGGTGCAGAGGCGGGACAGATTCAGAGGGGACTTCTACGATCTAAGAGTAACAGATCCGGAGCCACGGAGCTTGGATGTAATGCCAACAATGTTCTTCAATAAAACCTTTTGTATATAACTTGGACTGGACTTTGGTCTCTTGTGAGCTGGGACCACGGGTGGCTCTGACACTACCCATGCCCTATGCCAGCAGTTCTCAACCTGTGGGCCCCCAGGTGTTGTTGGACTACAACTCCCATCATCCCCAAGCTCTGGCCTTGCTAGCTAGGGGTGATGGGAGTTGTAGTCCAACAACATCTGGGGACCCACAGGTTGAGAACCACTGCCCTATGCCTTTCCCTCAATGCTGTGAAGCAGGGTCACCACCATGTTGGAAGACAGGCGAACCAATGCCAGTGTACTGGAAGAAGCAAAGATCACCAGTATTGAAGCAATGATTCTTCAATATCAACTTCATTGGGCTGGTCATGTTGTGCGGATACCTGATTATCATCTTCCAAAGCAACTACTCTCTTCCGAACTTAAAAATGGAAAGCGTAATGCTGGTGGTCAACAAAAGAGGTTTAAAGACTGTCTCAAGGCAAATCTAAAAAAATCTAGTATAAACACCAACAATTGGGAAACACTGGCCTGTGAGTGCTACAATTGGAGAACAGCCTTTGCCAAAGGTGTCATGGGCTTTGAAGACACTCAAACTCAAAACACAAGGGAGAAACATGCTAATAATAATAACAGTAATAGTAATAGTAATAAATTTTATTTATATCCCACCCTCCCCAGCCATAACCGGGCTCAGAGCAGCTAACATCAAAATATAAATACATTAAAACATAAAACTCAAGAGGAAGACACACTTGGCAGATCCACGCCGTGATCAACTCTCACCCGGAAACCAATGTCCCCACTGTGGAAGGACGTTTGGATCCAGAATTGGCCTCCACAGTCACTTACAGACTCATTGTTAAAACTGTGTTTATCAAAGACAATCTTACTTGGCTACGAGGGATTGCCAAAGAAGAAGTTTGCAATCGGACTCGCCAAGTGGCATGTTTCCATTATGCTGAGCTCCCCACCACCTCGCCCCTCCCCTTCTCCAACCTGGTAGGCAGCAGTGACTCATGCCATCCGCTGCTTCACCAGAGTAAAGAAGAAGAAGGGAGGATGAAAAGTGGGGGTGGCATATATGAGCATTGCTTTCATTTGTATTTGAGGCATGGAAAAGCATTGTTTATGTAAGGATTATTTAGGCATCATTGGAATGATAATGCAGCACATGTGAAGTCATGCTATAACTGGCCTCAGGGCTTTAAGATGCCATTAATAAAAGTTTATTCTGCCTAACTTGGCAAATCAGGATATATTATGCAGAGGATTAACAGATGTCTGCTCTTAATCCCCAATTAAATAGTTGTCCTTTGCAGCCAAAACCTACTTTAGGCCTTCCAAGGTATTTATATGCATCCCTCCCACACTGCTGTATCTCTACATCACCCAGCGATGTATTTGATGCCTGTATTCTCATAGAGTAGCTCTTAAGTAGAAAGGGCTGTTAATCCCTATTTTACAGCCAAAGAGAAATGACCGAGTGGTTAACGTTAACAAAGTAAGGCCAGCTAAGTAATTTTGTCCATGTGCCTCTAGAAAAACAATGCTAAAAGAATATTGTGAAGGACATAAACCAAAGCCTTGCTTCTTTCTTGTGGCTCTTATCAAATACTTGACTCCTTCAACTTTACTACCTTTATCTGGCTGAAGGTCTGTTGCTCTGATAAATGATTCCACTCATCTTGTTGTTGCTCCCTAGGTCAGAAAGTCCTTCCTAGGACACCTACATCTGCAGTGAAAACCTTTGTCCCATGGAGAAATGGACTGGCATGGGTCCCTGTTTGGCCCATAAGGCCATATTCCCCAAACTATGCCCACCTACTCTCCACCTGGTGTCACTGTGTCATCACAGCTGTCTCACAGCTGTGGACTCACAGCTGTCTATGGAGGGACAGGTAAATTATGTGTCCAGGGCAGCTTGTCTACCAGCTCCATCTGGTATGCAGGCTGAGACTCTACCTACCTGTGCACTGTTTCACCAGAGTGATACATGCTGTTATCTCCCACATGGACAACTGCAATGTGCTCTATGTAGGGCTATCTTTGAAGGTGACTCAGAAACTACAACTAATCCAAAATGTGGCAGCTAGACTGGTGACTGGCAGTGGCCACTCAAACTATATAACACCTGTTCTGAAAGACCTACATTGGCTCCCAGTATGTTTCTGAGCACAATTCAAATGAATGGCTTTGGCCTGAATAGCTTCAGCCCTGTATACCTGAAGGAGCGTCTCCTGAAATTAATGGATTATGTAGAATTAGACAAACTGACAGGAAGGATTCGAAACCTGTCTGAATGGGGAGCAAAAAAAAACCCCTGCAACAGACCTCTTCCCCTTTTTTGAATAGCTTACAAAGTAAACCCCTGTTGCCTCTTTGTGTTTCTGATAGAAAACCTGCTCCACGACCAACACAGACACAGTGAGTTTTACTTCTGAAATTGTCTGAATGAGGCAGAAGCGATGGGCTGCCAGAGCTCCAACAACAATTAGAAACTGGCATTTCTCAGCAGCAAAAGAAAAGTAAAACAGACAAAGCCCCACCACCTCCACAGTCATTTTAAACCTTCCAAACCTTATAAAAGAAAGCCCTTCTTTGTAATCATAACTGCTGAAAAACCAACCCCCAACTGCATGTCATTGGAAACATAAGAAGGCTGCATTTTCCATTCAACCCTGCATTTTTCGCATGCAACACTGATTCGATTCTGCTGCACTTCATCTCCTCCCTTGCTGTCTTGCTGTGGCAAAATTACATAACATACCCTACATATGTGATTAACTATGTAACATACACTTAATTTCTGTATGTTAAGTTCACTTTGTTTTATTTCACCCTGTTCATTTCAATGCAAAGGAAACAGAATTCAAATGGGGGAGAGCCCCTTGAAATCAATTAAGTTATCATTTGCAGACTGAAAGCAACAACAGCGAATACCGATTGTATTTGCTAGACTGATTTCCAGTCCAGACATGGAACAAATAAGCAATTTCTGCTCCCGTTTGTTTTTGTCAGAAACCTCCAGCATATCTCTCTCTCTCTCTCTCTCTCTCTCTCTCTCTCTCTCTCTCTCTGTAGCATTTTTTCATACACCTTTGAATGTTGAAGGCTAAGAAATCTGCAGTGTTCAGAGGCAAGCCTAGTGCCTTGGAAGCAATGGGTGAAAAGGCAAGAGAAGTCTGGTAGGAGGAAGGGGACATTGCCAGCATCCATCATATCCATGTTTGAAGGTGAGAAAGCTGAACTACTGTCAGTAGAAATAAAAATGAATCTGTCACCTTCTCCGAGACGCTGAATCTGGATATGATCTAACAAACAGGGCAACCAAAGAGAGCCTCAGCAGGCACATTACTGAACTGGAGCGTGCTGCCTGTTTACGAGCAATTGCCACCACAGCCAGATTGTCAGCGATGAACAAAAGTCTGTTGCCTGCCAACAGCTGACCCCAAATGGCCATCGCCATCAACCGAGGGAAATATTCCAAGAATCTGATGTTTCTCTCCATCCTTGCCAAGAGCCATTTCTTGACTGCATACCAATCCCCCATTTCAAATCACAGGCTTTTCCTGGTGTCTTCTCTTGGCAGAGTTGCAGATCAAATATTGGTGCTAATGACTGAGTCTTATTTGATCTCCTCCCTACGCCTATAATTTTGAACATCCAATCCAATGCACAGAGGGAAGCTACTCTCTTTGCCAATTCCTCATGTAATCCCTAAAACAATGCCCAGATCATAGTAGTTTGGGACATTGTATAATACAGGGGGATGCAGAATTACAAGCAAGGTCACACTTCCTGTTTCCTGTGTTTCTTTGTAAATACATCACTTTTAAGGGGTGGGCAGACTCCATAGGTTCGGTTTAGAATTGACTTGAGTTTTGATGAGCCGTCTTGGTGAACATTTGGGGGATGAGGGTGGATATGCAGGTTTTGCAAGGATTCTCTCTTGGCTCATAACATTGGTGCATTCATCACGATTCTGCAATGTGCATGTACAATAATATATTTTCTCTTGGGACTTGTAGTTACTCTTGTTTTGCATCCACACCACTGTACTAGCCATGGCAGAGTGCATACCTTCCAACATTTATCCAATGAAAATAAGGATGTCCTATTCCATTATTATTCTTATTATTTTACTACTTATACCCCACACATCCAACTGGGTTTCTCCATCCACTCTGGGTTGCTTCCAACAATAACAGGAAAATGGGGACACTAGGATGGTCAGAGAGTCCTCTATGCCCAATTAACCCGGGGATGAGATATGGGTTTAGATCTGGATGATAGGAAACTGCTAAATGTTTCGAAGAAGCAACTGAGAGTAAAGGTAAAGGGGACCCCTGACCATTAGGTCCAGTCGTGGCCAACTCTGGGGTTGCTGCACTCATCTCGCTTTATTGACTGAGGGAGCTGGCGTACAGCTTCCGGGTCATGTGGCCAGCATGACTAAGCCACTTTTGGTGAACCAGAGCAGTGCACAGAAATGCCGTTTACCTTCCTGCCGGAGCGGTACCTATTTATCTACTTGCACTTTGACATGCTTTCGAACTTCTAGGTTGGCAGGAGCAGGGACCGAGCAACGGGAGCTCACCCCATCGTGGGGATTCGAACCGCCGACCTTCTGATCAGCAAGCCCAAGAGGCTCAGTACTTTAACCCACAGTGCCACTATTCCATTATTATTCTTATTATTTTACTATTTACACCCCACCATCCAACTGGGTTTCTCCATCCACTCTGGGTTGCTTCCAACAATACAGGAAAATGGGGTCACTTGGATGGTCAGAGAGTGCTATAATGAAATTCAGTCCTCTATGCCCAGTTAACCCAGAGATGAGATATGGGTTTAGATCTGGATGGTAGGAAACTGCTAGATGTTTGGAAGAAGCAACTGAGAGTAAACAGACCCAAATGTAGAAGACACTCACCCAGCCAATAGCTGTGATGCTGGTGCCATCCAGTCAATCACTTCACAAGCAAGATAGTTTCCTTGAGATGAAGGGGCTAACATTTACCCGCAAAACAGCTATTTATCCATAAAAAAGAAGCTCACTTAGCAAGCACAAAGGCCCACTTGTGAATGCATACAAAGTTAAACTGAGAATAAGCAGAATTAACATTGCCGAAGTTTGCAGTTTGCTGGTTCAGCATATGAATCTTGTAATGCTTTTCTCCTGGACAGTGTTCTCGAAGCTACAAACATGAGTCTGACCAAACTGCGGGAGGCAGTAGTAGACAGGAGTGCCTGGCGTGCTCTGGTCCATGGGGTCACGAAGAGTCGGACACGACTAAACGACTAAACAACAACAACAATGCTTTTCTGCATTGGGAACAGAGCATGACATCACTTTCTTTCTTTTTGTTTGGTCAAGGGGGTGGGTGGGAGTTTGCAACAGTTTGCATGCAAAGCTAGATTCAAGTTCATACCCTTTTTTTCTCTTGAGATAATCCAATTATTCACCGCCGATAACGTTGTCAGACAAATGTGCCCCCCTCCTGCTTTTTGTGAGTTGTTTATAAACTGCCCTTGCTTTTGATGAATGCATTTGCCATTTGAAGGTATTCCTCAAACAAGTCTGCTCAAGCAACCTTCATGCTCTTTTGAGTTCATGAACGGTTCATTTTTATTCGTAACCAGGCAATGCTCCCACCATCACCACCTGTGGTCAACTTGACGGCATGGTGACCACTTTTTGTTTCTTGTTTTTACTTTTTTAATCAGGCAAATAGTAAATGAAAAATGACAAAGGTCGAACCATGATTGATCGTGTTCTCTGGCTGATGCTTTCGATTCAAATATGAATGTTTTTAAATGACATTTTTTCTGATACAGTGGTACCTCGGGTTCAGAACTTAATTCATTCCAGAGGTCTGTTCTTAACCCGAAACTGTTCTTAACCTGAAGCACCACTTTAGCTAATGCGGCCTCCTGCTGCCGCCACGCCGCTACTGCCCGATTTCTGTTCTCTTTCTGAAGCAAAGTTCTTAACCCGAGGTACTATTTCTGGGTTAGCGGAGTCTCTAACCTGAAGCATCTGTAACCTGAAATGTCTGTAACCTGAGGTACCACTGTATTTGTAGAAAACATTTTTTTGCTGTATTTGATGATATTGATAATAATTAATAATAATAATTCAGCAACTTATTAGACACCCCCTACAAAAATAATACTGAGGTGACTTGCAATATAAAACACAGTAACATTATATATTTATTTATTCAATTTACCAGAAGATCTCAAGGTGGTGTACAATATTAGAAACACATTACAAAACATCGAAGATAAAAACATAGTAAAACGCATATTGACAGACAGCATGGTAAAATAACCATCATAAAAACAGTCCTCTCCCCCACACTTTCACAGACCATAGATTATTTAATAGCCATGGGCTTGGGTAAAGAGGAATGTTTTTTCCTCCCATCTAAAGACATGTAATGATGGCACCAGGTGAGCCTCTCTGGGGACAGCATTCCACAATTGGGGAGCCACCATAGAAAAGGCCAGTTCTCTTGTTGCCACCTTCTGAACCTCTCTGGGAGCGGGGGGGGGGCATAAAGATGGGCCTCAGTTGACAATCACAACAAATTGCCATACATGATCCCTACTTCCCCAATTTGTAAAAATAGGAGCCAGCTCTATAGGGCTTTCCCTCTCACATCTCTGGAGCCCAGCCAAGGAGCCTACCCATCTCTCTGGATCCCTCCCCAGCAAACTCTTCACTCTCACTGCTGCCTGGTCACTTACACCATCCCTATGGGCCTAATCCCCACAACTGCCCAGAAGGAAGGAAGCACATCCTTACTGTAGTCATTACTTGTACCACCCAATTGTCCCTATTTGCCAGGGACAGTCCTGAATTTACAGAAGCCGTCCCAGTAGGGGCGGAGGAAGGGGGTGGTCCGCCCCAGGTGTCATCCCTTAGAGGGTGACATTCAGCGCGCGACTCCCAAGCCTACCCTGAGCTGTCGGGGGAAGGGGTGCAGCTGTGCCGCCTTGCCGGCGGCCTTCCCCCTTCATTTTGACAGCTCGGGGGAGGCTCAGGAGTCACGGGCAGGTGGCATGCCATTGCTGCCCCGCTCCCACGCTGCTTCCTGGGGGGGAGCCTCCCCTTAGCTGTAAAAAGGAAGAGGGAAGGGAGGAAGTCTGCTGGCAAAGTGGCACGGCTCCCTCCCCCCTCCCACCATGAAGCAGCCCACTATGGGTGGCTCGCTCGACCCTCCATGGGTGGCTCACTCTGCCCCCATGGGCATCTCACCCCCTGGGATGCTCGCCCCGCCCCCATAGCCCCTCCCCCATGTGCACAGCATTTGCACCGCTCCGGGTGCCGGAACAGCTAGCTCCGCCTCTGCGTCCCAGTTTCTGATTTGATCTCAGAATGTTCCACTGTTCCTTAGGACATCCCTATTTTGAGAAATGTTGGAGGATATGGAGTTTGCTAGGAGCTCGTCCTACACTCGAGTAGGACCCTGGCAGAGACACATGCCTGACTGGCATGTTCTCTCCCTCCTGGTCGTTCGTTCGGGAGCTTCAAGAACTTTCTTCAGCCCGAACATCACAACGACCGATGCCAACAGACACCGGCACACTTAGGGATCCGCAGAGTTTGCGCAGCTTGCATAACAGACCTCAGCAACTTAGCATTTTGGCTAATCTACTTTATTTATATATAAACACACATGGAGCACTGCAACATGGCTCCCTCTCTATCTAGCATCAGACAGCAAAGAGAAAAAGAACAAAGCACAATAGTCCCACTTCACGGAACACAGTAACACAAATATCCTGTCTCCGTCACTTCCCACTTTGTGGAGTCAAAATATACACCGTCATGTGATAGACAACAATCCCATGTCTGCAATCATGGAGCAGGAATTCTAACATTGTTATGCAACCCCTGAGCCAAGGAGATAAGTAACCATTCAAACTTTAAAAGAAAGCAGCCCTGTATAGGGAAGGTTTTTAATGTTTTATTACGTTTTCAATATGTTGGATGGCACCCAGAGTGACTGAGGCAACCCAGTCAGATCAGTGGGGTATAAATGATAAAAATTGTTGTTGCTGTTGCCATCATCAGCATCATCATTGAACAGGACATTCCTATTTTCACATCCCTATTTTCACTGGGGAAATGTTGGAGTGTATGCATGTTATTGGAGTGCCGCTTCCATGAACCCAAGTCAACGTGGCCAGTGGTCAGGGATGATGGGAGTTATAGTCCAATGCCACCTGATGGAGCACAACTTCACCATCCCTGTAAAACAGTGTAGGACATATGAACAGCTGCCTAGGAAAGCTGTTGGTCGCACACATTTGCAACTCGGAAAACAGTGGCATTTACAGAACCACCTAGTTCCTACTCACCTTCCATTCTGTGTCTCTTTATTAAAGTAAAGCTAGACATGGGTATCAAGGCCACAAGCAAAGACAAGCATAATATTCATTCCTCTCTTCTAAGAACTATGTTCTTAGTTACAATCATTAGAATAGCTGGGGGAAAGCTGAAAGGCAATGAAAATAGATGGATCTGTGTATGCTGAAAGAAGATTAAATTTGAGAAAAGTGGGGAGAATATATATATATATATATATATATATATATATATATATATATATATGCAGGTTTTGGTGTCCTCGGGTGTCTTCCCGTGTAAAAGTTGGGGTGTCTAGGCGACGTTTCGACGAGGTCTCACTCGTCATCTTCAGGCTGGTGCTTTCGGCTTCTTGTTACTGGAACAGAGCGGGATCTCAATGTTTGAGTTCCTATAAATACTGTAGAGGGGGTGTGGTGTCTAGCCTCCAATGTTCTGGGCAGAGAGGAAGTTCCCAGGCTAGTGTGCCTTTTCTTCTTTTGTTCCTTAATTACTTGAGAGATACCTTGAGTGATTTCTTGAGTGATATCCTGAGTACCACTTAGGTGGGTCATTAGGTGTGGATTAGTTGCTAAAGTCTTTGTGTCTTGACCTCTTGAACTTTGTGAAGAGTTTTCCTGAGAAGATGGCTGTATTGCACTTAGTTGTGCTTTGGCTTGGCTTCGTGTATAGGGGCGAGCTGTGGTTTTGTGGCTTGTGTCAGCCAGATCTGTGTAGGGATTGCAGGGGGGTGCAGCATCCGGAGGTGCCACCATGGATTGGCTACTGGATGGTGTCAGTAATTCATCTGTGGAGAGGGTCTGGGTTTGGGTCTGGTGTGGTTGATTGGTGTTGGCGTTCTGTGTGCCTCTGGATCTTTTACACCCCAAAATACAATTCACTATGGAAATAGAAGCCAACAACCAACTTCCCTTCCTTGACGTCCTAATCTACAAAAAACCTGATGGCTCCCTAGGACACACTATCTACCAGAAAAAAAACACACACCAACCGCTACTTACATGCACAATCACACCACCACCCTGCACAAATAAACTCCGTAGCCAAGACTCTCATCTCCAGAACCAAACGCCTGGCTGACAAAGACCACTTGACAACTGAGTTACAGAATCTCTCAAATGTGTTAATTGCCAATGGATACCAGCAAAACAGGATTACGAAGCTAATCCAAAAGGAAACACCCCCCAAAAACCAAGACACAGAAGAAAACAATGGCATGGCCCTCCTTCCTTATATCAAGGGCACTACAGATAAAATTAGCAAAATCCTCCATAAACACAATATCAAAACAGCCTTTTGCACCAACCAAAAAATAGCCAATATCCTCAGAAACCCCAAGGATAAAATCCAGTTGGAAAACCAAGGGATCTATGAAATACCCTGCAAAGTCTGCCCAGCCACGTACATTGGACAAACAAACAGACGAATAAATGCACGTATCGCAGAACACAAGAATGCCGTCAAAAAAGAAGAAAAAAACTTCCTCTCTTTTCCAACACATGAAAGAAACAGGACACGAAATTAATTTTGCAGATTCCAAATTGCTCTTTAACACGGAACATCACCACAAGAGAATAATCATGGAAGCCATCGAGATAGAGAAACACCCTCACAACATGAACAAGCGTGACGACACATCCCGCTTGCCAGACATCTGGAAATTAGCCCTCTCCACAAAAACTGACACCAGATCCAGAGGCACACAGAACGCCAACACCAATCAACCACACCAGACCCAAACCCAGACCCTCTCCACAGATGAATTACTGACACCATCCAGTAGCCAATCCATGGTGGCACCTCCGGATGCTGCACCCCCCTGCAATCCCTACACAGATCTGGCTGACACAAGCCACAAAACCACAGCTCGCCCCTATACACGAAGCCAAGCCAAAGCACAACTAAGTGCAATACAGCCATCTTCTCAGGAAAACTCTTCACAAAGTTCAAGAGGTCAAGACACAAAGACTTTAGCAACTAATCCACACCTAATGACCCACCTAAGTGGTACTCAGGATATCACTCAAGAAATCACTCAAGGTATCTCTCAAGTAATTAAGGAACAAAAGAAGAAAAGGCACACTAGCCTGGGAACTTCCTCTCTGCCCAGAACATTGGAGGCTAGACACCACACCCCCTCTACAGTATTTATAGGAACTCAAACATTGAGATCCCGCTCTGTTCCAGTAACAAGAAGCCGAAAGCACCAGCCTGAAGATGACGAGTGAGACCTCGTCGAAACGTCGCCTAGACACCCCAACTTTTACACGGGAAGACACCCGAGGACACCAAAACCTGCATTCCTGTACCCGTGAAAATCTACGAAAGCAAATATATATATATATATATATACACACACAGAGAGAGAGAGAGAGAGAGAGAGAGAGAGAACGTGCAGGAGACAGATGCTGAGGGGGGGGGGGGGGAAACAGCTATTATATACACTTGAACGCTCAGTAAAATCATGAGAAAATGGGATTTTTTGAAGCTTCTCCTCCACAGTGTACACAACATAATCATTAAAACGACCGTGCAGCAAAGAAAATAGAAATGAGCTTCATGCCTCATATTATTTATATAGTTGCATTAGTAATGGTAGGCTGGTGCTGATCTGCACTGACCAACTTCACCATTTTCCCCCTTGTATATCCCTGTGAAAGGGGAAGGCACTGTCATTTGGTGGAGGTGCTCTGAAGCTGACTATTGGGAGGTCGGGTCCAGCCTATTACACTTTGGGTGGCTCTGCAACAACAGGCTAGAGGTGAGGTGTCCCTGGAACAAATGTCTGAGCACAAACAGTGCTTATGCTGAGAGCTCAGAATGGTATCTTGTCCTTCTACACTTCTGGCTGGGTTCACACACAGGTGGCAATTATGAGAACATAGGAACATACTTTAGACTATTTCTCCATCTAGCCCAGGATTGATGACTCCAGCCTTCCTCAACCTGGTGACTTCCAGAATGACAGCTCCCTTCAGCTCCAGCCTGCATGGCCAATGAGCAGAGATGATGGGAGCTGGAGTCAAAAACATCCATGGCAGATGGCCACCCAACCTCTGCTCAAAAACGCCCAAGGAATGAGAGTCCATAACCTCTGGAGGGAGTCCGTTCCACTGTCAAACAGCTCTTACTGTCAGAAAGTTCTTCCTGATGTTAAGTTTGTTAACTAGATGATCTTCAGGTTCCCTTCCAATTCTGCTGCTCTATGATTCTATGTATGGATTGACCTCCTCAGTCTGCTGCTTGTAGGATTTTACTTCTCCCATAGAAGTGAATGGTTGCCATGAACTCTTCTGGGGAAAGATAAAGTACCACATCAAGGAATGCAATCGAAATAAAGACAAAAATTTCCACCTGCCATTTATATTGGGTGGTTCTGTTCTATTGATTGATTGATTGATTGATTGACTTTATATACCACCCTCCAATGAGATCACAGTGAAGTGTACAATATAAAAACACAAACATGCATAACACAATAAGAAACAAAACAATAACCCCACCATACACACACAGTTTAAAAGACCATAGATTGTTTAATTAGCCAAAGATATGGGAAAAGAGGGATGTTCTCACCTGGCACCTAAAGATATGTAATGAAAGTGCCAGGCGAGCCTCCCTGGAGAGAGCATTCCACAAGTGGGGAGCCATCACAGAAAAGGCCCGTTCTCATGTTGTCATCCTCCAGACCTTTCATGAAGGGGGCACATGAAGAAGGGCCTCAGATGATGACCGCAGGATCCGGGTCAGTTCAGATGAGGAGAGGCAGTCCTTGAGAGGTTGCTAGCATGTGCAGATGGTCAACAGTGGCTGGCACCCAATGACAATGGAAAGGCAGAAGGAAGGGAGATCAACAGCCAGAGCTGGTGACTGGCAGAGCTTTCCCTCCTTGACTGGTTGTAAGCAAGAAGGCAGGCAGGTAGGAACTGGCTGATGACAGACCAAAGTTGGTTGCACAGTGCCCCATTTGCCCTAATGTGCCAGCCTCCTCTGCATACAATTGCAATCTGTGGCTGTAAGTGGGGCTCATAAAGGGCACTGCCATACCTTCCAACATTTCTCCGATGAAAATAGAGACGTCCTAGGGAAAAGTGGGACATTCCGGGAACAAATCATAAACTGAGATGGTTTCTGTAAATCCGAGACTGTCCCTGGAAAATAGGAACACTTGGAGGGTCTGCTGACTTCACCATTCTAGGGGTCCTTGAAGCACACCACCCTTGTTCCACCATAATGATGAGTCCATTGCTAATACTCTCTAACTCAGAAAAGAGCTTATACTGGGCATCTGCTACTAAATTGTAAAAGTAACAAATAACTAACTCTATTCTTTACTGCCATTTTCACTCGAGGAAAGAGACACAGTCGAATGCTGAAAGGGAATGGTCCTGTTCCAATCTGCCCCAGCTCTTAAAAGGGAAAATATCTAGTTTGTGTGGTGATGAATAAACCAAGAATCCAGAGACAGCATGTGCTACTTTTTTAAATCGCATAATGGATGATATTTAGTGCTAATTTTCTGCCATAACGGACCACAAGCAGAGGAACATGGAACGGCTGCATCAATCATAAGTGGGATCTTTCCAACTTACTAGCTGTCATGTGAAAATTTAATAACCAAGTTTGTATGCAAGGAATGACGTTCCCGATTCCAATCTCAGATGAGCAACAGTGGTTTGCCCCACTACAAATGTCACATGCAAGTGTAATTCCGGCTGCACATGAAAGCCAATAAGCCGGGAATGCCAAGATGCAGAGAAAAAGCAAATATTGCTCAAGAGCTGGCCTTGCGGGGGTCTTCCTGCTCTCATTAATGCAACAAAATGATGCAGGCCTCTCTTCAGAAATTTGAGCAGAAATCAGTGGGAAGGGTGGGCAGCGCTGGGTCGGAAGTTGCAGAGGAGAGGAGGGGTGTGGTACCACCACCAATCCTTCTCCCCATTGCTTCAGCCCCCGGCATTTTGATGTCCCAGATCCAAAGGTAAGAACGTTGGAGGATATGAAGGTGTGCTTCTCCCTAGAGAGCTGCTTGACTAGGTTGGTGATACTGCAATATGACATGCTTTCACAGATCAATATTAAGCTGAACTGCAGTCCATTATCTAGGAAGTTGCTCCTCAGTGCGCCAGAGACAAAAAGTGGGACCCTTGGTTTGATGTAGATTATGGTCTTATACTTCATTTAATCAGATCAAAGATTTTTCAGCACTCAGAAATAATAATCATTTGAAACTAGTAAGGAGAATAAAAGCTGAACATCAGAAAGTGCTTTGGGGGGGATGAAAATAACTCTCAGACTTCCTGATAATTGGGTGTTTGGGGACTGGGAAGTGTTTTGCAATCTTAACAAAGACAGGAGAGTCTCTACATCATCTACACTGATGTTGTGAAGGCTAAATCGACCAAGAACTAAGTCCTCTTTGGAAGTTACCCAGTATGTGCTGCAAGAACATATGCCATGGCCCTGCCACCAACATCTCCATCTCCATCAACTCCATCTCCAGACCTTTGCATGTAGAGTGAAGCAGAATTGAAGCCTTGCATGACTGGAGTTCCCCACTGTGTGGAGGGTCATGTATGTGTTTGGCTGTGTGTGAAGAGCTTCCCTCTTCAGAATTCTACCCAATGCATGAAGGCCTGGGTTGGAGCTGAGTGAAGAGGATGTTGGGAGCAGGTCACAGAGGGCAGCTTCCAGTGATAACTATGCATATTGGGCACTTGGTGACTTCAAGAACTTAGCAGTCTTGTAGATGAGTTAGTCATTAAAGTTCTTCCATATCACCTCATACAAAATGCTTCGAGAAGCTCAGTTAAATTATTTCCCTTTCCCAGTGAATAACACCTCTCCTTGCCATATCTCCAGAGCAGGAGAAAACAAGCTTGTTGTCTCTTCCATGTTACAGCCCTTGAGATACTTGAAGATGGCTATCATATCTCCTCTCAGTCTTCACTTTTCCAGGCTAGACATACGCAGCTCCTTGAACCTTTACTCATAAAGGCCTGGTTTCCAGATCTTTGATCATCTTGGTTGCCCTCGTCTGCACATTTTCCAGCTTGTCAACACCCTTCTTAAATTGTGGCATTCTGAACTGGACACAGTATCCCAGATGTCCTCTGACCAAGGCAGAATAGAGTGGGACTGCAGCACAGCCAGTAGCGTCTGCCAGTCAGTGGGCAGGTGGGAAGTGAACAGTGCAGGGCTGGCACCACAATCTTGTGTGTTTTTGGGTGCCGTGGCAATTTGTGGAACAGCCCACATACAAAAATTTATCAGGCTGTCTTGTCTTTTGGAATCCTGTCTCAGGCTGTTCCCTTCTCATCCATAGAGCTAGAAATTGCTGTATTATACTGCTACTAAAGCACTGGCAAAATCTAGATTGTACCAAAAATTGTCCACTGTACCAATTCTAATATCCTTTTTAAAAGTGTGTGTCATATTTTACTTGTAGCTCATTTTGTACAGTCCTATTTCAGTCCTCAATTTAGTACACCACTGAACTCCCTGTACCCGGTTATTTGTGTTCTGAAGCAATGACAATGAAATCTTCCATTTTAGCCAGCCACTATTTTCAGCATATCATGCCCACTTTAAACTAGGTCATCAAGAGACTGAGTAAACTCCTGCTAGAAATCAGTATCAATTTTATACTTTCCTTCCTTCCTTCTTTCCTTCCTTCCTTCCTTTCTTCTTTCTTTTTTTAAAAAAGGAAAATATGGACTAGTGCAAACCAGAATTTTTTTCCTCCCCACTTTTCTCCCAATAATGACTTCTGACAGTCGCTCAGAATAGAGGAAAGTTTTGTGTGAAACAGAGATACGCAGATATACTTGGCTGAAATTTCTGGGTTCACTAGAGTACTTTGCTGAGCTGCCAAGATCAAGATATTGGTTTGTAAAGCCATGTTCACCTACTGCAGGCATAGGGAAACTCTAGCTAACAGGACCAGTGGTCAGGGATGATGGGAGTTGTAGTCCCAAAACATCTGGAGGGCCAAGTTTGCCTATGCCTGAACTACTGCCTAGTTCCAAGCTGCTACAGGATCAAGTGTATCATTTGCATCAAGCCTACATGTGTACACTCAAACAGATGTATCCTCTTGTAGAACACAATCAGGAACCCTCCATTTTCCAGGAAGTAAACTAGGACCAAGAAATAACGTATCTATAAGCTTTGTTTCTGCAAACAGAAGTGAAAGAACCATTCTTTTTAATCATGGTAAAAAATAATAATCATTTGTGTGTGTGTGTATTTGTGTGTGTGTGTATTTGTCTGATGTCTTGGGCAAGAATGACCATCCCATGACTCTCTAGATGTTGCTAAACTCCCATGAGCATCTACATTATGGGCAATGTTCAGGATTGATGGAAGTTACAGTATAGCAACATTTTATTTATTGGTTGGTAGGTTTCATTTCGGGACACAGGTGGTGCTGTGGGTTAAACCACAGAGCCTAGATCTTGCTGATCAGAAGGTGTATCTGAAGAAGTGTGCATGCACACGAAAGCTCATACCAAGAACTAACTTAGTTGGTCTTTAAGGTGCTACTGGAAGGAATTTTTTTTGTTTTGACTATGGCAGACCAACACGGCTACCTATCTGTAGAAGGTTGGTGGTTCGAATCCCCATGACGGGGTGAGCTCCCATTGCTTGGTCCCTGCTCCTGCCAACCTAGCAGTTCGAAAGCATGTCAAAGTGCAAGTAGATAAATAGGTACTGTTCCGGCTGGAAGATAAACGGCGTTTCCGTGCACTGTTTTGGTTCGCCAGAAGCAG
This sequence comes from Podarcis gaigeae, assembly GCF_964106915.1. Lineage (NCBI taxonomy): Eukaryota > Metazoa > Chordata > Lepidosauria > Squamata > Lacertidae > Podarcis > Podarcis gaigeae. The sequence goes on from NC_139694.1 coordinate 24,611,691, forward strand.
CTTAGTCATGCTGGCCACATGACCCGGAAGCTGTACGCCACCTCCCTCGGCCAATAAAGCGAGATGAGCACCACAACCCCAGAGTCTGTCACGACTGGACCTAATGGTCAGGGGTCCCTTTACCTTTAGGTTGCATTTATATCTTACATTTTCCTCCAAGGAGCTCAAGGTGGTATACAATGGTTCTCCCCTTTGCCATTTAATTCCTCCAACAACCCAATGAGGTAGGTTAGGCTGAGAGACAGTGACCGGCCCAAGGTCACCTAGTGAACTTCAGAGCCAAGTGGGATTCAAACCCTGGTCACCCGGTGTCATGGTACTGCCAGAGAATGCAGGGGAGGAGCAGGAACAGGCAGAGGGAGGGGGGCAGGAAGTGGCGATTGAGGAAAGAGGAGAAAGCCAGGAGGTGGGACGGCTCTCAGTTGTTGAACCAGAGCCTCAATACCACACAGGAAGTTCTGGTACAGACAGTAAGACAATGTCTATTCCGTCTGCCAGGGAAAGGAGGGAGTTAAAGAGGAGAGGGGAGAGGCATCATGTGAAACTTCCCCGCCTTTTCTGTTGGAGGAGCCAGCATAAGCCACTCCCAGAATCTGAGCCGGAGGATTCAGATGCATGATTGTAATGCGCTGCCGGTACATATGTAAAATAAAAACTGTGTGTGTGTGTGTGTGTGTGTGCGCGCGCGTGTGTGTGAGAGCAGAAGTACTTCTTGCGAAGAGCATTCACACACTCGGGCCCTAGCCCAACACTCTAACCACTATACCACACTGGTTCTCTGGAGAGCCAAAGGTTAGCTGCCTCTGCTTTTCAGTAGTCCTCCTGTGACTAACACCCAACATGTTTAGCCTACAGCTTATATGTAGTGATACTCGCTTATCCCATTACAGTGGTACCTTAGTTCTCAAACTTGATCCGTTCTGGAAGTCTGTTCCCAAACCAAAGCATTCCAAAACCAAGGCATGCTTTCCCATAGAAAGTAATACAAAATGGATTAATCCGTTCCAGACTTTTAAAAACAACCCCTAAAACAGCAATTTAACATGAATTTTACTATCTAACGAGACCATTGATCCATATAATGAAAGCAATAAGCAATGTACTTCAGTCACACAATCAATCAATCAGTAGCTGAACTGGGTTCCACACAGTCACAAAAACAAAACAAAAAAAAAGCCGCAAAAACGCAAAATAAATAGCAAAAACAGACAGACCTCAGTGGAACACTCAAAACGGAAGCGTGGCACTCAAAATGGAGCACGTTCAACTTCTGAAAAAAGTTTGCAAACCAGAACACTTACTTCCGGATTTGCAGTGTTTGGGTTCCAAGTTGTTTGAGTACCAAGGCATTTGAGAATCAAGGTACCACAGTATTTGTTGAATTATTTTTGTTTTTTAAAGGTTCTCATCTAAGTCTCATTCAATATTTGCTTCATGCATGGTCCCTCAACCTTCTCTTTAATGCACACAGCACCCCATTCCAACCAAACTAACTCTTCCAGAACTTGATTCTGCAGTCTTAGACTCATGCTACTAAAAAAAACAAAAAAAAATACAACTCCAATTGTACTTCTGCCCTTTTGTATTTGTATTTAACCTTTTCTCTCAACCTTTGAGCCAACAAGGCAAATGTACTTAATGCAAAGTAAATGCCTTTACTTTGACTGATTAAAAGCCAAATTGATTTTTCTTGATCGGACTTATACTCCTTGACTTTTATCAAAGGTGTAACCCATTTTGCCCTTAATTCATTACATAGCAGGAAAGACCAAGAATAATTATTTAAACTTTTTTTACCACGTTTCCATGACATGGACATTTTCTCTTGGGGAGGGGGAGAAAATTTTAATCAATTTCTTCTTATTACTGCTGACATCATCTAATTGTAGCACACCTTGGTCAACATTTGCTATGCTATACACACAACCAATTAAGGTTCAGATTTAAAATGAAAAACTCACAGAAACTGCTTCCATCATTTTATTGTTTCTCTCCAAAGAATACTGTTGTGTCGTGCAACCAAGCTGCAAGTTAAGTCCAAAGGAAGCTTATTTTTATAACGAAAACAGGCACAATTGCAGGATCACTTAAGAACGTAAGAAGGGCTGGCTAGATTAGGCTAATGGCCCAGCTAATTCAGCATCCTTTATTCACAGTGGCTGGGTGTTCTGCATGGGGCTAACTTTGAAGGTGACCCAGAGACTACAATTAGTCCAGAATGTGGCAGCTAGACTGGTGACTGGGAGTGGCCGTTCAAACTATATAACACTGGTCCTGAAAGACATTGGCCCCCAGTACCTTTCCGAGCACAATTCAAAGTGTTGGTGCTGACCTTTAAAGCCCTAAACGGCCTCAGCCCAGTATACCTGAAGGAGCGTCTCCACCCCCATCGTTCTGCCCAGACACTGAGGTCCAGCTCTGAGGGCCTTCTGGCGGTTCCATCACTGTGAGAAGCAAAGTTACAGGGTACCAGGCAGAGGGCCTTCTTGGTAGTGGCGCCTGCCCTGTGGAACACCCTCCCATCAGATGTCAAGGAAATAAACAACTATCTGACTTTTAGAAGACATCTAAAGGCAGCCCTGTTTGGGGAAGTTTTTAATGTTTGATGTTTTATCGTGTTTTTAATATTCTGTTGGGAGCCACCCAGAGTGGCTGGGTTTCCCCAGCCAGATGGGTGGGGTATAAATAATAAATTATTATTATTATGGCTAACCAGATGTCTGTGGGAAGCCTGCAAGTAGGACCTGAACACAAGAGGCCTCTTTCCCCACTTTCCAGCAAGTCTGCTCATCTTCAGTGCTGGGCAGTTTTTCAGCCAGGTCACGTCCATGCCAGTGATCTGGTGAATGACTGGGTTGAATGGCCTGCCTGCTGTATTCGGGGTCGAGCAAGAATTTTTCCACTTGGCAAATTGGCACCGACCATTTAGTTTTTTCCTACCTCATAGCAATCGTCACAACTTGGTAAGTTGGGTAAGCCTTAGTCTTGGCTGGAGGGGAGGTGGCACTGTGGTCTAAACCACTGAGCCTCTTGGGCTTGCCGATCAGAAGGTTGCCGGTTCGAATCCCCACGACGTGGTGAGCTCCTGTTGCTCTTTCCCAGCTTTTGCCAACCTAGCAGTTCGAAAGCACACCAGTGCAAGTACCGGTAGATAAATATGTACCACTGTGGCGGGAAGGTAAACGGCGTTTCTGTGCGCTCTGGTTTCCGTCATGGTGTCCCGTTGCACCAAAAGCGGTTTAGTCCTGCTGACCACATGACCCGGAAAGCTGCCTGTGGAAAAATGCTTGCTCCCTCGGCCTGAAAAGCAAGATGAGCACCGTAACCCCATAGTCACCTTCAATTGGACTTAGCCATCCAGGGGTCCTTTACCCCTTTTTTGTAGCCTCTGCTTTCCCCTCCTTGGTTAAGGGTGTCCTGTTAAAGGGATATGGGAGGAGTGGCTTCTCTCCAATTCCCAGATGGGGGCTAGGGCCATAGCACTCCTGCAACAGAGACCCCTCAGGGGGTACCTCTATTTGATGCAGGTCATAGGGCCCCTCAAATATGTGGTTTACCCTTAGATGTTTCTTGTTATTTCTTCTTCTTCTTCTTCACCTTCTTCTTCTTATTGAAGTCACTTTGAGACACTTTGATGTAAAAGGCGACTAACAACAACAATAGGCAGTTTTCAGATGGGGCCGGGTTACAGGACCTGCAGCACCCAGGGGACAATTTTGGGTCCACTCTGGGATCAATGTGGGCTACCTGCCCAGAACTGTGGGGCCAGAGAGGGTGAGTGGCTAATTAAAGTCACCCAACATCTATAGTGATGTGGCCACTGGGAAACCAAATCTCCAGGGGTCATTGATTTGACCTATATGTAAGCTAGTTGTGTTGAGCTAATAACTGAGCCCAAACATGCTAGGTTGCAGATGATGATATTTATTTATACCCTGCCTTTTTTCCTGACAGAATTGAAAGCAGCTGAGTTAAAACCTGTGCCCCTAAGTTTACTCACCGCTTTTGTGTCTAATATCATTGACCCAGGGTGCACTTTAGATGCAACTCCATATGGGTAGGCAAACTAAGGCCCGGGGGCCGGATCCAGCCCAATCGCTTTCTAAATATGGCCCACAGATGGTCTGGGAATCAGCGTGTTTTTACATGAGTAGAATGCGTCCTTTTATTTAAAATGCCTCTCTGGGTTATTTGTGGGGCATAGAAATTCATTCATTCTTCTTCTTTTTCAAAATATAATCTGGCCCCCCACAAGGTCTGAGGGACAGTGGACTGGCCCCCTGCTGAAAAAGTTTGCTGACCCCTGTATCTAGTCCCACCCCCTGCAATGCAGGAATCACAGCTAAAGAATCACTGACTATTGCATGTTTAAAGATATCCACTGAAGGAGAGTCCATCATCTTCCATTCCGCTGCCAAATAGCTCTTGTGGTCAGAAAGTTATTGTTAAATGGTGCGTTATCTCATACTTCTTGGGGGTGGGGAAAGATGCTTTGGTGATATTCAAATATGTTCCAATGCTCAAAATTCACTAAAAGGCAAGTCATCAACTTAACTGCTTTAATTGGCTGACAGCCCTATAGGCAGTCGCTACACTGTTCCTGGATGCGCATGACATAATAACTGTGGCTTCTGCTATTTGCACATGTCAGGAGGTGGCTATTTTTCTCTTTCATGCTCCTCTCTATGGGCTGACTGATGCAAATCTGCTATCTTTGCTCATGTATATATATATATACACACATGCAAACAAATGGTATCTTAAATCCTAATAGGACACATAGCTTCTGCTTCTCTATTAACTTGTTAACCCCACATAAATTGTTCCTGTCAGTGTTTTAAATTTGATGCCTGCTGAATGGGAGACCAAGAGGCATCATAAGCAGATGGTTGTCACAGACCACATATTGCAATTAAGAATCAGCAAAGCAACTTGATGCAGCCTGGTACAGTGTAAATGATCTGAGCATGTAAACGCCGTACAGGAGCAGCCTTGGGGGAGAATGGACTTTTATCATTCCTTCCTCTTTTTTGGTCATGCCCTGCTTTCTTTCTCTTGCATTCATTCTTTTATTATTTCAAAATAAGAAGCTGAGGCACTTTTCAGCATGTGCTTAGCCCATGGCATCCTTACTGAACATTTCTGCCATTTCCCTACATTAGGGGTAGGGAAGCTGTATCATTTGGGGGGTTCACATTCCCTTCTGGGTTATCTTCCATAGGCAACACGTCAAACATGTACCTTGGTACAGTAGATTAGTTTCTATGCAATCTACTGTTGATTTGTGATTTGTGATTTTGCATGTTTGTGGTGAAAGGAACTGTTGAAAGATTTTTAGGAATTATTCTGAAAGTTGTGTATGTGTGCATGCATGCAACTGTGTAGGCAGCGAGGGGAAAAAAGTTTTGTGTTGCAGTGACACCTGTCCACCTGTTAGGATTCTTGCTCCGTGTTTGCAGTAATGAGATTGTTGTCTATCACATGATGGTGCATGTTTTCATTCCACAGAGTGGGAAGCTATGGAGACAGGATGTTTTGGTATTACTGTGTTCTGTGATGTAGGACTATTGTCCTTTGTTTCTTTCTCTTTGCTGTCTGATGCGAAAGAGGAAGGAGCTAAGGCAGAATGCTCTGAGTGTATTATATGTAAATAAAGTAGAATAGCCAAAGTGCTCAGCTATTGAGTTTGTTACACAAACCGCCAATACTCTGCAGGATCGTAAGTGAGCTGATGCTTCTTGGTATCAGTCGCTGTGATCTTCGGGCTGAAGAAGGCTTTTGAAGCTCCCGAACAACCGACCAGGAGGGGGAGAACATGCCAGTCGGGCATGTGTCTCTACCAACATTCTACTTGCGAGTAGGATGATCCTAACACCACCACCACCCAGCTACATCTCTGACTGTTCCTGATTACACCCATAATGTTTGATTTCACTCTCAGTGTTGTGTAAATTGGCATTTAGTCTCTACACCAGGCATAGGCAAACTCAGCCCTCTAGATGTTTTTGTCCTACAGCTCCCATGATCTCTAGCTAGCAGGACCCAGTGGTCAGGGATGATGGGAATTGTAGTCCCAAAACATCTGGAGGGGCTTATGCCTGCTCTACACTAGAACCTCTACCATATAGCCCCTCAACTTGACTTTTCCAAACTAATGATTAGAGGTTTCTTAACTCTGCTGCCCTCCAAATGATTTTTGCTTTAGGCAATACTTGGTACTGGTGGGGATCCTGTTAATAATGAGGAATTGCTCTTGCACTTAGACTTTGTGATGTCATCTTCTGCCCCAAAAAGGGATGCTTGGCTGCAGTCCTACATGACATTATCACACTGCCTACGTGATCCCTGATGGCACCAATGCCATGGAGTAGGAAAGCAGGATCTATGAACAGGCTGCCAACAGTGTAAAAAGAAGGTAGGTGAGGGGTTCTTTGTGCAGCATTCTGCCACTAATCCCTTCTCCTTTAAGAGCAAAAAGTGGCATAGGCAAAGATTTGGCTCAGCCCTAGATACGACATTACTGTAAATCATTGCTTTTAAAGACATCTTTGTTGAAAAAGCATTGGTGTTTCACATTCAGTTTAATAATCCTTCACTGTTTGCTATTTACTTCTCATTCTGCTGAATTCATTTTGGTGAATGTGATCCTTTCCATTTCTTTTAAATGGAATGCAAGCAACATTAATTTGGGAGAGAAGTCTGGAGACATGTGTCTTTATCAATGATGAGGACTATTAACTCCAAAACTGGCTCGGAACCAACATTCTCTGTAGAACAGAGGTGGGAGACCTCTGGCAACTCAGATATTGTTGGGCTTCCAACTCGCATGAGCCTCAGCCAGCATGGCTGATGGTGAGGGGAATTGTAGTTTGGCTGCAATTCCTCATACTGGTCATTGAACCTGATGTATTTGTTTACAGTTAAAAGCAATGACTTTGCACCATTAGCTTAAGTTTATATGCACTTCCAATGAATGAATTAACTGGAGCATCACTCATATTAGCAAGAGCATGTCCTGTTTTCCATTAGTGGTGTGCTATTAAAGTTTCCCAGCAGCACAGAATGGAATGGTGACTAATTGATAAGTAAAAGCACAAAGATAAATTTCGACACTCCTTGATTTTTAAAAAATGTAGAGCTTTTATCTTCAGTCCCAGTTTTGCCTTAATAACAGGGAGTCACCCCCACCTAATATTGTTGGACTCTTAACTCCTATCGGCCCCAACCAGCAAAGTCAACGGTGAGGGATAATGGGAGTTGTAGTTAAACAATACCCAGAGAGCCACAGGTATAGTGGTACATTGATTCTCAAACTTAATCCGTTCTAGAAGTCCGTTCCAAAACCACAGCGTTCCAAAACTAAGGCACGCTTTCCCATAGAAAGTAATGCAACACGGATTAATCCATTCCAGACTTTTAAAAACAACCCCTAAAACTGCAATTTAACATTAATTTTCCTATCTAACGAGACCATTGATCCAAAAAATGAAAGCAATAAACAATGTACTACAGTCACACAATCAATCAGTAGCTGAACTGGGTTCCACACAGTCACACACACAAAAAGCTGCAAAAACAAAAATGCAAAATAAATAGCAAACAGACAGACTTCAGCATAATACTCAAAATGGAAGTGTGGCACTCAAAATTGGAAGTGTAACATTCAAAAACTGAGCTTCTGAAAAAAAGTTCACAAACAGGAACACTTACTTCTGGGTTTGCAGTGTTTGGGTTCCAAGTTGTTTGAGTACCAAGGCATTTGAGAACCAAGGTACCACTGTATCTCATTGCTGCCTTAAGGTTTCACTGGAATCTGTTCTGTCTAGGTTGCTTCTTTTTTTTTTCAAAACCCAAGACTTCTGTTGGTAGTTACACCAGTGATGGTTAGATAACATTCCCTCAACCCAGATGATCATATAAGCAGTAGGTCTCAATTTTTCATGACAGGATTTTCACATTAAGGATTCATCTGGAGTATTTGCCACTCAGATTCATTCAGAGGGAGCGAAAGAAACACCTCAGAAGGCTTTCATCTGACAGTACCTGACGTCAAGTTTGCCACGGCTGTTGGCTGTTCTTTGACATTCTGAGGAGGCTGAAAACAGGGCACAAAACCATTCAGTCAAAACTCAGCTATGTTCTGGGCAGGAATGTATTTACTTTATCTTCTCAGGCTGCATATTATTGACAAGCCTCTAAGCATACATACTAGAAAGCCCACTTATTTGGTATCTTCAGTGTGTAACTACAGAACTGAATGATAATTTACTTCCATCATGGTAGTGTCCCTTAAGCTCCAGCATGGAACAGTCAACTCTAATTTACTGTAAGGTAAATTACTTTTACTATTCAATGCAAAAAAAAGCATTTAACCTCATTTAGTGGGAAAAAGGACATAGCGCATCAGAGAATGTGGTGTTGAACGAGGAATCTGGACAACACAAGAGGGGAGTTCTTAACTTAGACCATTTGCAAAAGTTTGTGATGTATCCTGCAACAGTCTTTCCAAAACACTTGGTTTTCTCATCTAAACAACTGATGGGTTTCATGACGCATGATACTGAGAAGCTCTAAGTTAGACCTCTCCCATATTCTGGTCTAAAATGCAGGAATCCACTGCTAACTTCTGACAATTCCCTCAACAATTTGTTTTCTACTTATTTTATACACCATGTTGGTCTTCAAAAGGGAAAACTTCCTTTGGATGGATTCCGCTTCATATGAATTGTTTATCCTCTTGCAGTGATCACATAGGGCTAGTTACTATTAAGTAAACTTTGCACATTATTGATTTCATGTATGGATCAGGAAGCACAGTTTAAAAATTACTGTGAAATTATCCTTGCAAGAAAGGTCCATCATAGACTTTTACAGGTGGGCTGCAACACTTGCAGGATCAGCAAGCGATTAAGACACACAAAGCAGGATGGGATTTCTCCTCCCATCTGGTGATGGGAAACTTGGGGCATCTCTGCCATGGAAAAGTGTGTGAGCTACAGATACAGACACAGCCTGTTCATCTCATTGATGGCCAGGTGTTGGTGGTGAGTAGACAAGCTAACCGTTATGCACATTATCCTCCCTCTGCATTTGAGGTTGTAACATTTTTGCAAGAATTGTTTTTCCTATTTGTGAGCTGCTGAGAGAACCCTTTGGATTTACATCTGTGATATATTAAATTCTAAAAATAAATGCCTCCCAATCTGAAAAAAAACAAACCATTCAACCATACAATAGCTAATTTATCTTGATATAGTAATGTAATAGGAGATTTTGATGAACTAAGCTATTGATATGACTTTCTGTGACCTCGTAGGATTTAAGATTAGAGTTTTTATAGAAACCATAAACAATTCATATATAGTTATACCCTATAATGTAATCAGGTGTGGGGAACCTGTGGATCTCAACATGTCAGACTACAACTCCCATCCTCCCTGATCACTGGGGCTGATGGGAGTTGGAGTGCACCAAGATCTGGAAGACCAGAGGATCTCCACCATAGTGGAATAAATTCCAAAATACAATTTCATATTTACTTTTCATCACAATAGAGTCACTGACAAATGCATGTTATCCTAGCAACATGGTGACCCTGATATCAGATAAGTAAAATGCTTATTACAAGCGTAGGAGAGTTAAAACCAGAAGTGTAAATAACAGATGCATGAGTCAGTTTCACATCCACTCATGCATCAAATTCTTGATGCTTCCTGTATGGCCAAAAGCCTAAGGCTACAGCAGTCTGCATAATGCTTTCATAAATACATTGCCAGTATTTCACAATGGTATAAACACCAATTACATGAAGGCCTCAATACTTTCTGAGCACTTGGTGTGGGCAATTTAAATTGCACTTCGTTGGATGAGGTGGTAGGCTTCAAGATTTCCATTCTTTTCAAAGACTCTGATTTTATACAATTGGGTTTTTTATCATTATAAGTATCCTATGTGGATTTTTGATCTTATGTAATACATCTTGTACAGGTGCCCAGCATGAGCTCTTTTCTGATTTGGAGAATATTAGCAATGGGCTCATTATTATGGTGGAACAAGGGTGGTGTGTTCAAGGACCCCTAGAATGGAAAAGTGCAGACTCTCTAATTGTCCCTATTTTCTTGGGACAGTCCCAGATTTACAGAAGCCATCCCAGTTTCTGATTTGATCCTGGAATGTCTTGCTTTTCTTTAGCATGTTCCTATTTTCATTGGAGAAAAGTTGGAGGATATGCGACCCCTGAACCAAGGAGAGAAGTAGCCATACAATGTTTAGAAGACCTTTGAAAGCAGCCCTGAATAGGGAAATTTTTAATGTTTAATATCTTATCATGTTTTTTATATGTTGCAAGTCACCCAGAGTGGCAGGGCAACCCAGTCAGATGAGTGGGGCAGAAATATAATAATAATTAATATATATATATATATATGATATCAAGTTATCTCCCACTTGGACTACAGCAATGCACTCTACATGGGGCTATCCTTGAAGGTGACCCGGAAACTACAATTACAGTGGTACCTTGGGTTACACACGCTTCAGGTTACAGACTCCGCTAACCCAGAAATAGTACCTCGGGTTAAGAACTTTGCTTCAGGGTGAGAACAGAAATCGCGGGGTGGCGGCAGGAGGCCCCATTAGCTAAAGTGATAACTCAGGTTAAGAACAGTTTCAGGTTAAGAACAAACCTCCAGAACGAATTAAGTTCTTAACCCGAAGTACCACTGTAATCCAAAATACGGCAGCTAGACTGGTGACTAGAAGTGGCTACCAAGACCACATAACACCGGTCCTGAAAGACCTACATTGGCTCCCAGTACGCTTCCAAGCACAATTCAAAGTGTTGGTGCTGACCTTTAAATGCCTAAATGGCCTAGGCCCAGTATACCTGAAGGAGCATCCCCACCCCCATTTTTCAGCCCGGACACTGAGATCCAGCTCCGAGGGCCTTCTGGCAGTTCCCTCATTGCAAGAAGTGAGGTTGCAGGGAACCAGGCAGAGGGCCTTCTCGGTAGTGGCGCCCGCCCTGTGGAACGCCCTCCCATCAGATGTCAAGGAAATAAACAACTATCTGACTTTTAGAAGACATCTGAAGGCAGCCCTGTTTAGGGAAGTTTTTAATGTTTGATGTTTTATTGTGGTTTTTAATATTCTGTTGGGAGCTGCCCAGAGTGGCTGAGGAAACCCAGTCAGATGGGTGGGGTATAAATAATAATAATCATCATCATCATCATCATTATTTTCATCAGAGAAATGTTGGATGCTATGACCTTACACATGGGACGTGGGTGGTGCTGTGGTCTAAACCACTGAGCCTCTTGCCAATCAGAAGGTCAGCGGTTCAAATCCCCATGACGGGGTGAGCTCCCGTTGCTCTGTCCCAGCTCCTGCCAACCTAGCAGTTTGAAAGCACACCAGTGCAAGTAGATAAATAGGTACTGCTCTGGTGGGAAAGTAAACGGCATTTCCGTGTACTGCTTTGGTTTTGGTGTTCCGTTGCACCAGAAGCAGCTTATTCCTGCTGGCCACATGACCCGGGAAAACTGTCTGTGGACAAACGCCAGCTCCCTCTGCCTGTAAAGCGAAATGAGCGCAGCAACCCCAGAGTCATCTGCGACTGGACATAACTGTCAGGGGTTCTTTACCTTTACCTTTATATGCCCTTACACAGAAGTAACTACTACAAAACCACTACAACCAATTTTGTAGTCACCTAAACATGTTTCTTTTTAAAAGAGAAGCTTAGTCTTTCCTTCAAGCTCTCAGTGAGGGAATTAATTTCACTCAGTCAGGGAGAATGGCAATTTGGCACATGTCAGACTGCTGCAGAATGTCTCTTTTTAAAGTCACACCATACCAATGTCTATATGAAAGGAAGAGTGCCTTGCTCCCCCCACCCCCACCCCCGCCTCTGAATTACAGCTTATGTGGTTTTCGTGGAACTGCTTGAGCAAATGGGATATGCGCATTCTGGAGAAAAATCCCCTGCTAACTTCACAGAGAATACAAATGGGACTCTTTAGTGACTGTTGGGTTCTGGGGCACATACACAAGAATTTGACTCAAAGCTAGGAAAGCCTGCTGAGCTGGAAAAGCTGATGCCATACACACCCACGCTTCTCTGCCAAGCACAGAATTAGACACATAAAAAGTTTTTTCGTATTTCCCACCTTTTGTGTTTCCACCTTGCTGTCTTCTTGGGATTTGAGATTTTTGAGATGTGTGCATCTGAGTGGTTTCCCTCCCCCCCTTCCACCCAGTGTCACAAGCACTATGTTCCCTGTCTCCAGGAAGTCAGACGATCTGAAATGACTGCCAAGATGTCCAAGAAATCAAACACAGAACAGTGACAGCTAAAATGAGCATATTTTCTATCTTCCCCCTTCTTCCGTGACAAAAAAAGTGATCCGCGAAGCTGCAAAGTTAAAGATTATGGACTCAGTTTCAATAAAAAAGCAAGCTCTTTCTGTAAACCGTGTTCTTGTTTTTCAGCAGTATTTTAACAGCTAAGTAAATTTTGTAGAAGGGGGAAAAACTCCAGCTCTTGTTGGACTACAGAATCCATCATCCTTGACCATTGGCCATGCTACTGGGGCTGGTATCCAACAACAGCTGGAGACCTTTAGATTCCCTACTCCCAACTCTACTGATTCAATCTAGACTTTTAATTGGGGATGGCAGCAGGCCCTGTGGAGTGGCAGATGTGAATTAGGGTCTTCCCCTTCAGGTCCAGGGACGCGGGTGGCACTGTGGGTTAAACCACAGAGCCTAGGGCTTACCGATCAGAAGGTCAATGGTTCGAATCCCCGCAACGGGGTGAGCTCCTGTTGCTTGGTCCCTGCTCCTGCCAACCTAGCAGTTCGAAAGCACGTCAAAGGGCAAGTAGATAAACAGGTACCACTTTGGCGGGAAGTAAACGGCGTTTCCGTGCGCTGCTCTGGTTCATCAGAAGTGGCTTAGTCATGCTGGCCACATGACCCGAAAGCTGTACGCCGGCTCCCTTGGCCAATAAAGCGAGATGAGCGCCGCAACCCCAGAGTCGGTCACGACTGGACCTAATGGTCAGGGGTCCCTTTACCTTTACCTTACTTGCAGGTCCATTTCAGAGTGAAACTCACTATCTGAGCTGGAGGTCCAATCTGAAATAAATCCCAGTTGAGCCCCATTGCAGGTCTGTGGCCCTGGTACATACGCGATGCATCAGAGAAAGCTGGGAATCATGGGAGATTGCACACACAGCTATGTCAACAGCTGCTGCTGCCTTGGGGCCTTTGAGGGAGATATCCCTACTGTCTTGGATGCAGTAGCATGACGTGAGGTCAGGGGTGCTGACTCCAAGGTTCTGAACACCTTTGAACCTGCCCCCAATATTTGTTAGGGGTGTTCTGGGCACACTGTCACATGCAACATCTGGGCTTTGCGCAGCCGTGAGAGCCAGGCACGCGGTGCAACTGCAGAGCATATGCCTGCACTACCCAGCATGGACGCGCTCCCAAGGGGGCCAGGGTGCAGAGGGTGCCCTCCCACATGCCACAGTTCAGCATACGAGAGGGGAAGGGAATATTCTGCTCACTCTCCTCCTGCTCTCCACAGCCGGGTCAAACATGACAACAGAGATGCTGTGGCCTGGTGCACCTCACCACGGCTGAGAAGGGCTGCTCTCTTCCGCTGGGTCAGAATAGCTTCTGCTGCCGGGCGCAAGATGCGCCGCCCTCTCGCCTGCCATTTTGTCACCCCCCTCAATCATGACACCCAGGGAGGACCGCACCTACCTTCCTACACCTCTGACGTGGTAGCTCCTCCTCCTGCTGCTGCTGCCATGGAGGGGAAACTGCCCTCAACCTGTGGTGCTTCCAGCGATGGAGTGACTACAGTGGTACCTCTGGATGCGAACGGGATCTGTTCTGGAGCCCCGTTCGCATCCTAAAGCGTGAGTCTGCTCGTGCTCGGGTCATGATTTGCCGCTTCCATGCATGCGCATTATGTCATTTTGAGCACCTGCGCATGCGTGAGCAGCGAAACCCAGATCGCCGTGGAGTGCAACCCCAAAATGCTTAAGCTGAAGCTACTTCAACCCGAGGTATGACTGTACATTATTACATGAGCACTGTTCCACAGCATTTGATATTTTCATTTACATACATTCATTTGAAACAAGATGGGTTTATGAAGCAATTCTATATCCTCCCACCACGCTGACGAAGAATTCTACGAAACAGTAGTCAATATCCGGAATCACTGTTCAGTGTTGGACATCATATTTGCTGAATACACAAAGCTTCACAGCTTGTCTTTCACCGTACAAAGTCTGGTACCTTGCTTCATTTAAAGAGACTTCATTTCAGAGACTTTGAGACTAAAGATTTCATTTTGTACTTGTTATGGTTTGAAGGTATTCTATAAAGATTGTCTATTGCGTATGTACATGGTCATCGTGTTGCCTAGACATTGCTAGCGATGGAAGCTGAGCTGCCATGCAATGGCATCACATCCAACATCTGGGTGTCACGCATGACATCATGACAGCACACATGATGCCCAGACGCGATGTTGTGATGTCACACATGACATCAGCGCCCTCCCTCATATCTTTCCAGAGTCTGCGTGCCTGAATGAGGGTAACAAGCGAAGGAAGAAGGTGTGATAGTTATCCCTTGGTTGTAATTTAGAATGTGGATGAATATTCTGAAAATGGAAAGATGTCTGAAAAGGATTTATTCGTTCCTAAATATTACACACACACACACACACACTCCAGTAACAAAATATGTTTCTACAACATGTGCCTGGGCAATAGCTTGTTGTTCTATTCTCCACCCTTAAAGTTTATAGCTTGGTGAATCTGCCCAAATCTGGAGATGTAAGAGCCTACTCATACAAGAATATTTTCAAACTCATTATTTAACCAGCAGGAAGAACTGGGTCCTAGAAGGAAATGAGGTTCTGCATTTTTTCATAACATCAACACCCCTAAGCCTTTCACACTTTTGACAAAACATTCTTCCCATAAGTAAAAAAAGACAGAAAACCACAAGCCTGTTTGTCCCATTTTGGTGAATCTCATGCATGATTTACACAGCAAAATGTGAGCACAGTTTTCTGCACTATTTCCTCCTAAATTATATCATAAATCATAAATCGCACTACATTGACATTCATCAATTGTTTTTCTCCAACCACAGAAATAGCCATCTCTTCTCACTAGATGCATCTGCAGGGTGGGTCATACTCTAAAATGTGTGGAAGCAGAAAGTGGAAATGAGGTACTGGAACTAGTCAGCATGTGCTATCAAGAAAGGTGGGTTTGCAAAATGGACTTGTAATGCAGACTAGACCGTCCAACCTTAAGAAAGTTAAGGCAACTGTGGTGTTGACTCTACTAAATTGCTATATGCCTTGTCATTAATTCACAAGAGCTAGCCAGTTCTGTCAGTGATAAATCACTGAAGTCAAATATCTTACAATCTCATGATAGAAATGTTCTATGATGGGGCATGTGCAGAGTTCCCACTCAGCACTCCAGCGGAGAGTGCCAATGGAACAGAGAAACACCAGACAGTTCTAGGTAGGGTCAGTCCCTTTGCTGACAGTATAATGCAGTTCTACAATTATAGGTTACAGTACATACAGTTGTAATATACAGTCCATCCAGCAGCACACTGTCTCCTGCAGTATTCCAACACAGACTAGAGGTGGGTCTACACTCATCATTTATAATGTTAAGGAAGGGTTAAGGAATGTTTTTCATAACATAGTAAAGGTAAAGGGACCCCTGACCATTAGGTCCAGTCATGACTGACTCTGGAGTTGCGGCGCTCATCTTGCTTTATTGGCCGAGGGATCCGGCGTACAGCTTCCGGGTCATGTGGCCAGCATGACTAAGCAGCTTCTGGCGAACCAGAGCAGCACACGGAAACGCAGTTTACCTTCCCGCCGGAGCAGTACCTATTTATCTACTTGCACTTTGATGTGCTTTCGAACTGCTAGGTGGGCAGGAACAGGGACCGAGCAACGGGAGCTCACACCGTCGTGGGGATTCGAACTGCCGACCTTCTGATCGGCAAGCCCAAGAGGCTCAGTGGTTTAGACCACAGCACCACCCTCATCCCTTTACCTAATAAGAAGTAGTTAGTATTGACAGCCTTATTTTACATATCCCAAAATGTACACTGGGAAGAATACAGGTGGTTTTCGTGCTTGCCATGTTATGGGGTGTGTGCATGTGTATGTGCTGGGTAGGTACCATGGAGCCATTGCCATGCATTGACTGGCTCCTTCCATCAAGCAATGGCATGGCTGGTGAATGGTGTCTGAGTTGCCATGGCTCCTGAGGGACCCCTTGTCATTAATGCTGCATTAGGATGGTTTTGGCAAGTCCTAGGCTCTGTGATCGGCAAGTCCTAGGCTCTGTGGTTTAACCCACAGCGCCATAACATAGATGACACATTAAATTTTGCTTGTTATATGTTATTGAAATGTGACGCCAAAGGGCTCTGCAGAGCAACCAGAAACCAGCAGTAAGGGAAACTGCGTTGTTACTGTCAAAGCAAGGTTCAGGCACATTTTTTAATTTACCAGTATGCCCTGCAACGTTTTAGAACAATATATCTAATAACGTTTAAAAGGTCAGTGTAGATCCAGCCCAGGTCTGCCTAAGCTGGGCAGAGGCAAAGAGCAAACTTGCTTCAAAAATAAGTGTATAGTGTATAGTTTAGATTTTGCTGAGTCACTCTCACATGCCTGCTGACTCACTCACTCTCACATGGTTAACTAGTAGCAGGTGCAAGAGAAACACACCCAATTAACCTAATTTAACTCTTTCTTGTACTTTTTCTCTACATGCATAAACTCTTCTATATTAACATGCTACCTCTACTGTTGGAGGCATTATGTTTCTGAAGATGCCATGAACACCATCTCCAACTCCTCAAAAGATTCCATCAATGGTGTCTCCAAAGAAAATTATAATTACTTGAGAAGACAGGCGGACAAATGCCAGTCTACTGGAAGAAGCAAAGATCACCAGTGTTGAAGCAATGATTCTTCAACATCAACTTCGTTGGACTGATCATGTTTGTGCGGGTGCCTGATTATCATCTTCCAAAGCAACTACTCTCTTCCAACCAAATAATGAAAAGCGTAATGCTGGTGGTCAACAAAAGAGGTTTAAAGACTGTCTCAAGGCAAATCTTTAAAAAATGTAGTATAAACACCAACAATTAGGAAACACTGGCCTGTGAGCGCTCCAATTGGAGAACAGCCTTTACCAAAGGTGTCATGAGCTTTGAAGATGCTCAGACTCAGGATGCAAGGGAGAAACATGCAAAGAGGAAGGCACACTTGGCAAATCCACACTGTGATCAACTCCCGCCCGGAAACCAATGTCCCCACTGTGGAAGGACGTGTGGATCCAGAACTGGCCTCCACAGTCACTTACGGACTCATTCAGACAATAGCTGGAAACCTTTCAGCAACAATATTCTCCTTAGGGAGGCCTGAAGAATTTGTTTTTTTATATATATATAATATTTATTAAATTTTTGTTTGACAATAAAGATACATAAAAAAAACATACCAAATTCAGATATCCTCATTTCATAAACATCCTTGGACTTCCTCACGCCTCTTGTTCCTACTCTCTAAACTCATAAGTTTTACCAGCAAATTATTAACTTAATTTAATTTGTCTATTAAAATTTCCCAATATTCAAATCTCAAATTTAATCTTTTAAATTTCTCTTGTCAAAGGTTAATTATAGAGTACCATTTATCCACAATTTATCTTATTTTTCAATTACATTATCTTTTACACATATAGATTATTAATTTGTTGGAGCCCTGATGTTGCAGATCTTACATTTTTCTTAACATTCATACAGTTTACAATGCTTTTGTAGATAGTCTTTAAACTTCTTCCAGTTCTCCTCCTCCAATTCTTCTCCCTGGTTTCGGATTCTGCCGGTCATCTCATCCAGTTCCATATAGCCCATCAGTTGCATCTGCCATTCTTCCAGTGTGGGCAAATCTTGAGTTTTCCAGCCCTGGAGGCCTGAAGAATTTGATCTTTCTGAATTCCAGTATGAATTTGTATGACCCACAGCTCCTGCATTATTGCGCAGATAGAACTCACTTTTGCACTACAGCATGTACTTTCTAAATCAGGCATAGGCAAACTCAGCCCTCCAGACGATTTTTGCCTACAACTCCCATCATCCCTAGCTAACAGGACCAGTGGTCAGGGATGATGGGAATTGTAGTCCCAAAACATCTGGAGGGCCGGGTTTGGGGGTGCCTGTTCTAAATGCTCCAGCACTGTCCACAGATGGAGGGAAAAAACCCTCCTCAAAAATATTTTTTGATGTGTGTTTTGAAGGGAAATGACTTTAAACTATTTAACCATACAATAACATGCAACATTTTTGTGCGTATTATTTAAAGCAGCAGCAGCAGTTTAATGCAGAAATAGAATGGAACTAACTTACAGATGAACAAATGTGAGACCAGATATTTACTCATTCATCCATCCCTTGTTCAGAGTTGTCTCTCTGCTTAAGTGGCAACTGCCTCATTCTCTTCAGTGATAGGAAATAGCAATCCTCATGGTGCATATGACATTCTTCATTGCTAGAGCCTTATGAAATTGTGGATTACAACCATAGCCAGACAGTTAGAAATACAGGCTTTCTTTTCTTTTTCAGTGTGTTTTCATATAAGCAGTGCTGATTTTTAGTCTCAGTAAAGTTGAAACTTCTTTTTCGGTCATTGGCTTCCAAGAAATCAAACCATGATAATACTGCGTTTCTGCACTGATAAATATTTTATAGTCATCCATAACTCATTGATATCACATGCAATATGAAGCTATTTTACCAATAAGGCAATCCATTTTTAGAAGATTGATTCTCAGTGATGCTTACCTAGGAGATTTCATTGCCTAATGCCATGCTTCAGCCCTTGACACCTGTCTAGCAAAGGCTTCATAAGAAGACCCCAGTATGAAAAGGTCATGTGGGAGGGACTCTTGTGCTGACTAGTCAGTTGACCACCTGGTGGTATCTCAACACGTTCCTGGAGGAGTCAACTGCCTGCTCATGTACTTATTTAGGCTTAAAATTAGTTCTCATGTTGTCAATCAAGTTAAGATTCTGAAATCTATAGTTCTTTTGTCATCTTTGCTTTAGCTCCATTCAGCCACATTTGAGTGCTTGCAATGTTCCATCTTTGCAACTTCTGACAGAAACGAACCTGATCTTCATGTCCTAAACTAATGA
The DNA here is from genome assembly GCF_964106915.1 of Podarcis gaigeae. Taxonomy (NCBI): domain Eukaryota; kingdom Metazoa; phylum Chordata; class Lepidosauria; order Squamata; family Lacertidae; genus Podarcis; species Podarcis gaigeae. The sequence goes on from NC_139694.1 coordinate 24,630,959, forward strand.
GTAGGTTACAACTTGAGCCATTTAGGGCTTTAAAGGTCAGCATGAAAAAGAAGAAGAAGAAAGAAGAAAGAAGAAAGAAGAAAGAAGAAGAAGAAGAAGAAGAAGAAGAAGAAGAAGAAGAAGAAGAAGAAGAAGAATTTGGATTTGATATCCTGCTTTATCACTACCCTAAGGAGTCTCAAAGCAGCTAACATTCTCCTTTCCCTTCCTCCGCCACAACAAACATTCTGTGAGGTGAGTGAGGCTGAGAGACTTCAAAGAAGTATGACTAGCCCAAGGTCACCCAACAGCTGCATGTGGATGAGCGGAGATGTGAACCCGGCTCCTCAGATTATGAGACTACCGCTCTTAACCACTATACCACACTTTGAATTGTGCTCCGAAATGTACCGGAAAACCAATCTGGCAGCCATGTTCTGGATTAATCATAGTTTCCGAGTCCCCTTCATAGGTAGCCCTACATAAAACACATTGCAGTAGTCCAAGCAGGAGATAACCAGAGCATGGACCACTCTGGCGAGACAGTGCACAGGAAGGTAAGGTCTCAGCTGGCGCACCAGATGAAGCTGAGTTGAAACTGACATAGGGGTGAGTACTTTGAAAATGATCAGAAAGAAACTGATGAATAGAATAGAATAGACTTTATTTGCATAGCCGACAGGCCATAGCATCAAACGACAAACACCGACCAAACTACATTATGAATATAGTTACCATAAAATCTTATGACCTAATAAAACCCTAGGTAGAAGCTGGATTACCGTTCATCCATGACCCTCTGTCCCATGGGCGGCGGCCTTTTCTCTGATAGATTGTTCCAGGTCGGTTAAGTGAATAGAAAGAAACTGATGTGTGCACCCTAGCCACCCTTACGACATATTTTGTTTCTGGAAATTTCATGTGGTGCACCACCACGTTCTGAGTTTTTACAAGAATGTTCCGTTTAGGATTTTTGAGCTGCTTCCAGCACAGTAAATCTGAAAACACCATGTTGTGAAGAACCACAGGCTATGCTATAAAGATGCTTAACAAGCATGAATCCATTGACTTTCACAGGTACACCTAACTCTGCCAGATCTAGGATTGATAACAGACTGATCTAATGAAGCTTTTATCAACAGCTTGAGGGATTAGGTGGCTGGGTTCCTTTCCCCCCCCCCCTTTCTTCCTCAGACGTATTATTGGATGCTTTGAGACAGGTTGCAACTTTCTTGTCTTGTTTGGAACCGACAGGTAATGAGCAGTCTTGTCTCACTGCCTTTTTATAGACACAATGGGCTAATGGAAAAGCCTCAGCGATAGCATCAGCCTTTATTCGCAGTTTCCAAATATGTGTTCCATTCCTCTGCCAAAGAGTTTCACAGGCTATTAATGCATCATGTTTATATCATATACCTTCCTGCTTGACATCATTTCCACAGAGAGACAGCAGGCTAGGGACATGACCAGTTTATATACGTTGTACCCTTTTGCCTAGCTGGACACAGTGGGAGTGGCTCTCACAAGGGGGATATCCTGTAGACCCTGTGAGATCCAACTTCCTGTTTGTGTGCCTTTCTAGCAATCAGAAGTAAGGTAAAGGTAAATGGCCCCTGGACAGTCAAGTCCAGTCAAAGGCAATTATGGGGTGCAGCACTCATCTTGCTTCAGGCTGAGGGAGCTAACATTTGTATACAGACAGCTTTCCGGGCCATGTGGACAGCATGACTAAATGGCTTCTGGTGCAACGGGACACTGTGACAGAAGCCGGAGCGCATGAAAACGCCATTTACCTTTCCGCTGCAGCGGTACCTATTTATCTATTTGCGCTGGTGTGCTTTTGAACTACTAGGTTAGCAGAATCTGGGGCAGAGCAATAGGAGCTCACCCCATCATGGGGATTCGAACTGCCAACCTTCTGATCAGCAAGCCCAAGAGGCTCAGTGGTTTAGACCACAGCGCCACCCTCATCCCTTTACCTAATAAGAAGTAGTTGGTATTGACAGCCTTATTTTACATATCCCAAAATGTACACTGGGAAGAATACAGGTGGTTTTCGTGCTTGCCATGTTATGGGGTGTGTGCATGTGTATGTGCTGGGTAGGTACCATGGAGCCATTGCCATGCATTGAGTGGCTCCTTCCATCAAGCAATGGCATGACTGGTGAATGGTGTCTGAGTTGCCATGGCTCCTGAGGGACCCCTTGTCACTATTGCTGCATTAGGAGATTTTGCTGTCAACGTAGAGCATCCTAACTACTAATTCCACTGGTATTACACTGATGTTATCAGCCAGTGGTGTAGTGAGACCGTCAGATTGCACTGTTACCTCCTGACAAGTACTATCAGGCAGTGTGTGTGTGTGTGTGTGTGTGTGTGTGTGTACACACAATGAAACACCTCTCCTACTGCACTCTCCTACTCCACTGACACAGAAAGCACATTAAAATAATAAATAGAGCAATGAATCAAAGCAATGCCAGCCTAAGACATTTTACCACCTGAAGCAATAAACCTCTGCCACTAAGCCCACCACTTTAGAAAGCTTGTTGCACTAATTCCTGCCTTCCTGTTACCTCCCACCCCCTCAATTCTACCACCTGAAGCAGGCCGCTTTACCTTACTGCGTGGCACGCCTGGCCTTGCAACACAGCCTCAAAACCAGTTGTCCAAAGTGCCTGCACCTCATAAGTAATACATAGGAAAACCTTTCTCAAGAGTAAATAAGTCAACCCCCTAGAACTCACCAGTGTAATTCTCAAATCAATTTCCCGACAATAAGAAAGGCAAAATTCATCTCAGCGTGCTGCATATTTCAAAAGAAAGTTGCAACTGTGTGCCTTGTGCAAAACCCTTTTTGCAAAATAAATCAATTCCACTGTATGAGATGAACATCAAAAGGTCCCCTTTCATAACTGTAATGATGTTTAACACCAGAAAATCTTGTAATGAAACACTTTTATCAAGTCAGATTGCAGACACAAAAGTTTGCCTAGGAAGCTGAAGTGGAAGATCCCTCCGCTGTGTGTTGTGGCCATCATATTCTCTAAAAACTCACCCTGTTTGATCAGTATCACTAATATGTTACCTGCACCAATTGCAATAACAAAACGGAGGGGAGAGAACATGCTGGGAAAGGAAGAGATGCTGTAGAAGAAAGTCTACAAGAGGAGAGGCAATCTGCAGCCCTCCAGATGTTGTTGAAGTACATCAGAGGTGGGGGAACCTTTTCAACCCAAGCGTCACATTCCCTTCTGGACAACTTTCTGCAGGCTACATCCTGGGTGTGGGATGTAATCCATTGGTGCAGTCAAATGCAGCATTCCTTATTTCCCTAGAGTGGGCACAGGCAGAGGGACATCCACTCAGTTTAACTTCCTGTTTCACTGGTCTGGAGCATCCTCCCCCTGCATGTGACCTGGGAGATGGGCGTGGCTCTGGCTGACTCCATAAAAGAGCTGAGTCACACAGCCATTTTCTCACTTGTTTTTCTCTTCTTGCTTGCTGATCTTTTGCTGCCATGCTGCTCTCCTGCAGCCATTTTGTTGAATTAGTGTAATTTTGCTGCCTGCTGGCTCTCAGCCAGCAGCACATGAGTTCAGCCTCCATATGAGAAGAACTCACAGTTTGTTTATGTAACTACCAAGTAAAGCCTGCCTTTCAGGGATCAAATCGTGAACTGAAATGTGAGTAAGCATTTGCTGCTTTACTAAGAAAGACTCTTATGTCTTTATTCTTTTAAGAGGGGTTAAAGGGGACACCAATCTTAACTAAGAGATTCAAACAAATCTGCAAACTAGCTTCCAGCTATATTGAGGGAAATCTGCTCTACTATATCACTTCATTAGCATGCGTGAAGGAAGGAAGAATAATACTTATTCAATATATCCTTTCCTACCATCCTTAACATTCCCACACTGAGCAGAGTCTACACTTCTGAAGGAAATTCCATTCACTCCCCACTTGGTCATCATATCAATAATTTGATATGTATGTCTGCCTTTTCATCTCCCCCACATGGGTTTGCCCTTGCATGTCTTCATGCAAGAGTATGCATGAGTGTGGAAGCAACAACCTCTTTCTGTAGACAATGCTGAGCTATCTGGACAAGTGATCTTCTATCTAGCTATGTGTGCAGCATTAGGCCAGCATCTCTTAGAATCTAGGGGCTGGATTATGACTTTCAAATACTGGCAAAAAGTCACTTTAATACAGACCTGGAAAGTTTACTAACTTCTTTCTTGAAATATAATTTTACACGGTTTTCTGATATTATCCTCAAACTCAGGCAAATAGGGATTGTGATAGATTCCCTTCTTCTATCGGATGAGTCACAAATCTTCTCTCTCATCCAACAGAGACTGCTAAATCGTGAAATCCAAAAACTCTACCCCTCTCAGCCTTTTGTATGTTCATCTGCTTATTTAGGATTGCAGCCCCACCATGGAGCAATGCCTATTTACTTTTATAATTTAGATACTCCATTGCATCACAGACAGCCATCACTGAACCTTCTCCATGCCCTCCTCAAGCACTTCCCCCTGGCTGGAATGTGCCTTTGAACTTCAATAATTATTCTTACTTGCCTGGCTGGTTGATGGAGAACTGTGGAGGGGTGCGCATCTCTCTATCCACCAGCCGGGCAAGTTCATATGGGGACAGGTAGTTAAATAAATTTTAATAATAAAATTATATAATACCAAAATTATATAACGGTCTGTGCCTTCACATAGCCATTGTGATAAACTCATGATACAAGTAGAGATGGGAAGAAAATTGATTTAAAGGTAAAGCTACCCAATTCTCAGTTCTGGAAACGAATATGCAAACCGAAACTTAGCCATCCTGCAAAAATCACACTTGCAGTTCTCCTGTTAAATAATGTGTATATAAAATGCAAATACTAGGGTAAGAGGTGCATGGAACAAACAGTGCATTATATTAGGAGAAATTGCATATGCAAATATGCATATCAGGAGAAATTTATTTTAAAATGCTGATGCAATCTCATAAGAACTTCTTTTTTCAAAAAATCACAAACTGTCCTGAAATGTGGTTAACTGAATGTAAGATTAGAAAGATGAGAAATGGAGAAACACCAAAATTGACAGAGGTTCCTTCAAATGGACTTATTTCTGAGTAGGCATGTATAGCATTGCAACAGGAGAAGCCAAAATTAAGATATTTTGTTCATGCATCAACAAAAGAACATTCTCCACACCTCTCAGGGTTAATAATGCTGGGATAAAATGACAAAAGCAAGGCTTAAAAGAGATGAGGAACATGTTTAAATTGACAAAGGAAACTTTAATGCACTATAACATTGAAATTTATCTAAATCCAATATTGTTAAACATTCTTAAAGATCAGATGAATTATACATGAACTATATGGATTATTTGTCCCAGGGAAACCATGGTGACATTTCTGTCTGTCACTTAGTATGACAAGGTTAGCATGTTTTATTCAAAAAATTTAAACAGTAAAATGATTTGTATGCATTACTCTTTCTTTGGATTGTCAGAGAAAGCAGAAAGAAACGGTTAGTCTATGACACAAAGGCAGCTTTTGCACATTAAAAAAAAATTGACAAAATGAGATTGCTTCCGGCAACCATAAAACAGATACTTTAGTTTTCTTCTCATCTGTAAAAAAATAAAAAATAAACAAAGGAAGAAGATAGAAGCACAAAGAAATAAAAGCAGCATGAATGGAGGAGGGAAAGGGATTCTGGGATTCCAGATTCCAGAAACAGTACCTCTTTGTGGTTGCCTTTTTTCTTGTACAATAAAATTGTGGAATTCATTGAGAATCATGACAAATCCTTATGCATAAATGTGAATCTCATGAGTATGTGTTTCTCAGCTCTCAAATGTAGAGAACCTGGGGTCTGGTTCTACTTTGTTGTTAGGGTATGTTGGATCCCTAAGGCATTTCCTCCCAGGGAATGGCTTGGGACTCTGGAAGGCTTTTGGATTCTGTTGTAATAGGCTTCCACAGTTGGGTGCCCCCCGTCATCCCCAGCCAGAATGGTCTATGGGATGGGTGGGGGCCAATCATGGCCAGATTGGGGGGGGTCCAATTTGGCTGACGTGTCCATCAACTGATGTCACTGGTGTTTGCTGATTATTTGCTATTGGTGTCAGTTTACACAATAAAATCATACAAAGTCTTCTATATACATTGATAATACAAACACATAGATAGCCACCACTGAATAAATCAGGCAACATTAGATTTAGATAAAAGAATGGACTCTATTGCTATCCCTATTTGCCTGAGTTTGAAGGTAATATCAGAAAACCATGTAAAATTATCTGCATCTTTCAAGAAAGAAGTTAGTAAACTTTCTGGGTCTGTATTAAAGTGAATTTTTGCCAGTATTTGAAAGTCATAATCCATCAATCTGGCAGAGTCTCCAGGGCCTGAGGTTGCCTGATATAGAAATTGAAAATGCAATGCATATTTCTGAAGCTAGAAAACAGAAGACAAGGAATTCCATAAATATCAGGGTTCCATCCATCTATACGTTGGGTTTGTTTTTTTTGCTAAGCATTCATACATAGTTTCCATCAAAGTTTTGATTCTTCCACTTAAGTAAAACTTTGTTTAAGTTACATTGTTCAAATAAAACATGGTTATGATCCATTAAAAAAAAGGAAAATTATTGAAGGTGTTGGAGCAGCAAGTATTTTTTCTTTATTGAAAAAAAGAGGGGGGAAATAACATTATTCCCACTGTTTTGGAGTTAAAAGGCAATTTTTTAAGCATTTTAACTAGGCCTGATAGCTTAATGTGTCTCTTGCTCTTCAGAACCACATTGAACAGAGGTAAGAGCAGTTTGAATAAGGTTCCACCACCCAAAGTGAGAAAGGGCACATCTATTCAGTTGTTCATTGCGAGAGTGCTCTAGAAATAGAGAATGGATTCGTTTCTTCCAACAGCATATGAGTGCCAGCAATCTTTAAAAGAACCACAGTGAATCATTCACATTTTATGGAGAGCAAAATGCATTTGAAGGCAGTCACTCAAAGCCTGTATTTTCTAAGACATCTCATGCAGTTACTGTAAGTCTTGTCGTCTTCTTAGCCATCAAACACATTAGGGACAGCATTTTATAGGCTTTTGTGGTGCGGGGCTGGAGCATGGAGTCTCCAGCATATAATCAAAGGTAACTGGGAAGGAATCTTTGCACCGAAAGTGGGTGGCTGACAAGTGACACTTGGTGCTAGGAGCCATTGATGGGCCTTAGGACCTAGGGGCAGCCATGAAAATCAGACAACACCTGGGAATGGGAAACAGATTAGGAAGATAAATGTTGAATGGGGGGATGAGGGAGAAATTTGCTTCAGTTTCTGCTTATATGCAAGCTTATCTAATTGTAGTTGCCAAAATTATTATTATTATTATTATTATTATTATTATTATTATTATTATTACTACTACTACTACTACTACTACTACTATTTATAGACTGCCCACCTGACTGGGTTGTCCCAGCAACTCTGGGAGGCTCCCAACAAAATATTAAAAACACAATAAAACACCAACCATTAAAAACTTCCCTGAACAAGGCTTCTTTCAAATAGATTAGATTAGATTAGATGATAGATAGATAGATAGATAGATAGATAGATAGATAGATAGATAGATGGATGATAGATAGATAGATGATAGATAGATAGATGATAGATAGATAGATAGATAGATAGATAGATAGATAGATAGATAGATGATAGATAGATAGATAGATAGATAGATAGATAGATAGATAGATAGATGATAGATGATAGATGATAGATAGATAGATAGATAGATAGATAGATAGATATAGATAGATAGATAGATAGATAGATAGAGATAGATAGATAGATATATAGATGATAGATAGATAGATAGATAGATAGATAGATATAGATAGATATAGATGATAGATAGATAGATAGATAGATAGATGATAGATAGATAGATAGATGATAGATAGATAGATAGATGATAGATAGATAGATAGAGATAGATATAGATGATAGATGATAGATGATAGCTAGATGATAGATGATAGATAGATAGATAGATAGATAGATAGATAGATGATAGATAGATAGATAGATAGATAGATAGATAGATAGATAGATAGATATAGATGATAGATAGATTAGATAGATAGATAGATAGATAGATAGATAGATAGATAGATAGATAGATATAGATAGATATAGATAGATGATAGATAGATAGATGATGATAGATAGAGATAGATAGATAGATAGATAGATGATAGATAGATAGATAGATAGATAGATAGACAGACAGACAGACAGACAGACAGACAGACAGACAGATAGATAGATAGATAGATAGATAGATAGATGATAGATATAGATAGATAGATAGATGATAGATAGATAGATAGATAGATAGATTAGATAGATAGATAGATAGATAGATAGATAGATAGATAGATAGATAGATAGATAGATGATAGATAGATATAGATAGATAGATAGATAGATAGATAGATAGATAGATAGATAGATAGATGATAGATAGATAGATGATAGATAGATAGATAGATAGATAGATAGATAGATAGATAAATGATAGATGATAGATACATAAATAGATAGATGATAGATAGATAGATAGATAGATAGATAGATAGATAGATAGATAGAAAGATAGATAGATGATAGATAGATAGATAGATAGATGATATAGATATATAGATATAGATATAGATATAGATATAGATGATAGATATTTGCACTCATAGGATCCAATACTGAAAAAAGCACTGCCTATATTGTAGGTTTACTAAACTCAGTGCAACTTACTTTTGACTACACAGCCTTAAGCTTGTGCTGGAATATTTATAGAAGGACAACAAACATTTTGGAAACATATTGTACTGACTAAAATAAAGAGAAACTGAGGAGTTATTTTCTTCCGTACAGGATTTAGCAATACATATGGACTGTGGGAGCAACATTTAAATAATGCTTCTTCCCGAGGACTTCCCACTTACATTAAGCTATCAGGGCGCCAAAAAAAAAAAGTTGCTAAAAGACTACTGTTTGTCTCTCAAGATGGTGTGTGCACATTGCATTTGCTCTTGCTTGCTGTAACAAAAAATAACTGTTGTGTGGGCGTTTCTAATAGGGGTGTGCATCAACCCTGCGTGTATCCAGAATAACAAGGTGAAGCAGGCCATGATATTGTTACCAAAGTTGGGTGCCTGCTCCTGTTTCTGCCAAGAGCCCAGGGGGTTCCAGGCACTCACCCAGGGTCTTTGGAGAATTGAGACACGACGGAGTCTGTTGAAGCTTTAAGAAATATAGTCTTCTATAGGTTATAGAAGATATGTTCAAAAATACAGTAATAGTTTTGACTCCGTGCTAGCATTCGAGTGATAAAGGATCTAAAAGGAGGTGGATAACAATTAAGGATTTATTTTGTTTTCAGAATGTATTAGAAAAATTATATAGAAAGGTTTCTTGTTTTGTGTACATTCAAATGTAAGATAAAATATATGCAAAGGGACTTGACAGGGAGTCAAAGTTGAAGAAAAGATTTTGGAAGATAAAAGGGGAAAAATATTTACTTTCATTATTATCATTTTGCGTGGGTGTGTGGGTGTGTGGGTGTCTGCACATATGTGTGTTGTTGTATGCAATGTTTGGGAGGAAATAAAACGGTAAATAACAAAAAAACAAACTAAATATTGTTGTATGTAATTTTTATTTCTTAATTATATTTAGTGGTAGTATGGCTGTATTGTTTTTTGTAATATAAAATTCAATAAAAATTATTTTTTAAAAAAAGAAAGAAGAAGCTTTAAGAAATATATTCACTTATTTACACCTTTGGTCTGCATGGAGGGAATCCAGATCTTACAGCATGGCCATCTCAAAAGGGGTTTCTTCCCAAGAACAGTGCAGCCCTGGAGTCAAAGTCATCTCTCCTAATTCTGCTGTTCCTAAGAACTAAACCTCCTTTATTTGGTTGCTTTCTAATGGTCAATTTTATCTACTCAGGTGTCCCTTAACAAAGGAGTTCCCCTGACTTCATCAACACTTGTTGATTGAGTAGGATTAAAGGCTGGTACACACTTAGGACATTTACCTGGGTTAATTAACTCTTTGCATGCTAATTGCTGGTGCTCGGAAGTAGGTATACACATTCCAATACACATGGCTCTTGATTACATTCCAAAAGTCTGACATACAGTCTTGACATATGAACAATAATTTGAACACCTCAAACCCTGTGCACAACCCCCTTTCTAATACACATTGAGACTGTCTTGCAACATATCCCAGTTATAACATATAAGTTCTAATTAAATCCTAATATTTACTATACCTAAATATTTACACACCAACCGAGCTATCCTGTTGCTTTGTGTATGAAATTCTGAAGAATGAAGGATGCTCACATTATAACTTATGTTTGATTGTGCTATACAGTGGTACCTCAGGTTACATATGCTTCAGGTTACAGACTCCGCTAACGCAGAAATAGTGCTTCAGGTTAAGAACTTTGCTTCAGGATAAGAACAGAAATCGGGCTCCAGTGGCGCGGCGGCAGCAGGAGGCCCCATTAGCTAAAGTGGTGCTTCAGGTTAAGAACTGTTTCAGGTTAAGAACAGTCCTCCGGAACGAATTAAGTACTTAACGCGAGGTACCACTGTATTAGAAAAAGTCAACAATAATTATCAACCAAATATAAGTTATAATGTGAGCGTCCTTCATTTTTCAGAATTTCACACACAAAGCAACAGGGTAGCTCAGTTGGTGTGGTTCCAGTAATGCCAAAGTTGCAGGTTCGATCCCCATATGGGACAGCTTTTCAGGTTGGACTAGATGATTCTCAGGGTCCCTTCCAATTCTGTGATAGAGTTGCCTCTATCATAAGCATGCCTATGAAAATCCTGCACTCACATCCCGGGTGCAAGAGCCCTCTCCCCTCCTGTGGTTTCTAGCCGCTGGTATTCAGAAGCATATTGCCTCTGTGATAAGAATTTTAAGTTCTCAGATGCATAATAAATGTTCATAAATGTACCAACCAAGCACGTACATAGATCAGCACAGGAAGACCGACCTGAAACCATTTTTGATTCCCAAACTGACCAAATGCTTTCTCTGCAAGGTCAAAGGAAAATGGAAAAGCCTCCCCATTGCCTTTTCCTTTACAAATCCTGCCTTAAGGGTAATGTCTGTGTTTGAATAGGGTGAGGCTATGACCTGGGTTCGAGAACTAAGTATTTATAATTACAAAAGACTGGCCAGGCTCCACAGGGTATCAAAGCAAGTAAGCATTAACAGGTAACCTGCCAGACAGGAGATAAACGACGACAGGAAATAAACAATGCACTCAGATTTCTGCTGTAGACCTCCCTTTCTGTGATGTAGGTATGATGTGTCTGGGGGGGGGGGTGGTCTTGAGCTACACCCATTCTGTGATGGATGTATGATGCTTCTGGTGGTGGTCTTGGACTCCAGGGCAGGCAATTTGAAATGTCTATATAAGAGCAGGAACACCAGGTTCTGGGTTCCTCCTCCGTTCCTGCGTGTGAGGGGAGCACCCTGTTGCAACAGATCAATAAAGATCAGGCTTACTAGCTGCTTTGCTCCTCAATATTCTCTGGTTGGCCTCTGTTATATCAATAGACTTTACCTCCATGAATTTATCAGATCCTCTTTTAAAGCTATTCAAGTTGGTGGCCATCACTGTTTTCTGTGGGAGAGGATTCCATACTTGAACTATGTGCTTTCTTTTGTCTGCCTGAATCTTCCAGCCTTTGGCTTCCCTGAATGTCCCCAATGAGAGAAGACCAGATGCTGTACATCCTGTGTAGTAATTAGTATAGAGGTAAAATTTGCATTTTACAGGTGGCGCTGTGGGTTAAAGCCTCAGCGCCTAGGACTTGCCGATCAAAAGGTCGGCGGTTCGAATCCCTGCGGCGGGGTGCGCTCCCGCTGCTCGGTCCCAGCGCCTGCCAACCTAGCAGTTCGAAAGCACCTCCGGGTGCAAGTAGATAAATAGGGACCGCTTACCAGCGGGAAGGTAAACGGCGTTTCCGTGTGCGGCTCTGGCTCGCCAGAGCAGCGATGTCACGCTGGCCACATGACCCACAAGTGTCTCCGGACAGCGCTGGCCCCTGGCCTCTTAAGTGAGATGGGCGCACAACCCCAGAGTCTGTCAAGACTGGCCCGTACGGGCAGGGGTACCTTTACCTAAAATTTGCATTCATTGCTCAACCCACTTTTGCCTTGTGCTTTAGCCACCACTAGCATGTGTCCTTCAGACTGAAAAAGTATCGAAATGAGCTCTTATATCCAAACCCTAACTATTCAGATGTCTGATCCTAAAACTTTGCCTGACTACCTCATCCATTAGCTGATCATCATGTTTAGGCATCTGTGATAAGCTATCCCTTTTCCCCTTCAATGTACTATCCAAATATTAAATTTGGCATCCCAGTGTGAGAGCAAGGCTCTGCTAGGAAGCTGGGTGCTGCTGCCCTTTACCAGGATAGAATGACACCTGAAAAATTCCTCATTGTGGGCATGTGATCCTCAGCCAGATTAATTTTTAATTTTCTAATTTCTTAAAAGGGCAAATCTTAAAACTGGATATATTTTCCCCCTCGCTCTGTAATTCACAGAACGTAAAAATGTCAAGACCATTGATCAAATAGCCATAATTACACAAGGGGAGAACTTCTTCACCTGGTTGAAACCTAAATCATTGAATGTTGAGTAAGTGATGTTTGGATAGTCAAATACTCCCCACCTGCTCTCTCAGCACAAGTAAATAGCACAAAATCATTCCACTATGATACAAGTAGACACCAGGAGGAAAGTTCTTTCTGGAAAGGAAATGCCCAAACTTTGCTTGGATAGAGGTGAAAAGGTAAAGGACCCCTGGACAGTTAAGTCCAGTCAAAGGCGACTATGGGGTACAGTGTTCATCTCGCTTTTCATGCCGAGGAGCCAGTGTTTGTCCACAGACAGCTTTCCGGATCATGTGACCAGCAGAATTAAACCACTTCCGGCACAACAGAACACCGTGACAGAAGTCAGAGCGCACGGAAACACTGTTTACCTTCCCACTGCAGTGGTACCTATTTATTTACTTGGACTGGTATGCTTTCAAACTGCTAGGTTGGCAGAGGCTAGGAAAGAGGAATGGATATAAAAACTTATGGACTGTACAGAAATGGTGAAACTTACTGGTAAAATAAGAAATCAAGATAAAAACATTTTTTTATAAAAGAATGGAAATGGTTTATTGAATATGTACAAATAAATTATAAACAGATAAGACCATTGGCAGGATTATTGTAATAACCTGCAGTTTCATTAGAGAAATAATTAAAGTAGATGAATAAAAGAATAAGTTAATTTAGAATACTCAGGAAATGATAAAAATAATTTTAAGGAACCGCAGAAAGAGGAGGAAGGAAGTTGAGTTTTGAAATGTTAAAATGATTGTAAAACTATTGAGATGTATATAGCTGAAAATCATAAATTAAAAAATTTAAAAACCTATACATAACTTACAATAAAACAGACACCAACTAATTAAAGCAATCCATCTTTTATAATATTACCAACAGCACACTAAATGTTTGCCTAAAAAACTGGGTCTTGACCTTTCCCCTAAAGCCCAGAATGTGCTTTGTAGAATAATAGAACTGTAGAATTGGGACGTGGGTGGCGCTGTGGTCTAAACCAGTGTTTTTCAACCACTGTTCCGCGGAACACTAGTGTGCTGCGAGATGTTGCCTGGTGTGCCGTAAATTATAAAGTATTTTATAATTTTTCATCTTTCTGTTTACTTACTATTTCATAATAAAGTAATTATAAAATACTTTCTTTGTGTTTATTTGATTCCTATTCAAGAGAATTACTTTATATATAGTCAATATAGGCACAGAGTTAATTTTTTTAACATTTTCTAATGGTGGTGTGCCTCGTGATTTTTTTCATGAAACAAGTGTGCCTTTGCCCAAAAAAAGGTTGAAAAACACTGGTCTAAACCACTGAGCCTAGGGCTTGCCGATTGGAAGTCAGAGGTTCGAATCCCCATGACGGGGAGAGCTCCCGTTGCTCAGTCCCTGCTCCTGCCAACCTAGCAGTTCGAAAGCACGTCAAAGTGCAAGTAGATAAGTAGGTACTGCACCGGCGGGAAGGTAAACAGCATTTCCATGCGCTGCTCTGGTTCACCAGAAGTAGCTTAGTCATGCTGGCCACATGACCCGGAAAAACTGCAGACAAACGTCAGCTCCCTCAGCCAGTAAAGCGAGATAATCACCACAACCCCAGAGTCGTTCGCGACTGGACTTAACGGTCAGGGGTCCTTTACCTTTACTTCTTCTTTTTTTAAGAGTTGGAAGGGACCCCAAGAATCATCTAGTCCAACCCCCTGCAATGAAGGACAGCCTTTCTTCAAGCATCTGAATTCAGACCATCCAGGAAGGGTGAAGACAGACTGGAGATTTGTCCTCTTACATTGGCAATACTTTGGAAGAAAAAGTGAAAAAGTAGGACACTGTTTTTGGGATTAGTGATTCTGCAGAGTGGCACACAGGGTTGTGCAAGCGGTGGGGCAGCTTCGAGGCTCACCTGTGTCATTCACTCAGATTTGTATGGCTATGTTGTGTGTGCGCTTCAGTAACATTCCTCTGGGGTGCTAAGGGACTGCTTAGTCCATGGAAAGTGGATAGCATTTTAATCTGCTTTATTTTGCTGTTTTGCTGGTTTTCTGTGACTTTGGCCTTGCATTTGTTTTTCTTAAAACTCTTCGTTTTCTTTCTGTTTCAGAAAACTCTTACTCATTTCAAAGTTCTATATGTCTCGTATTATTTGTAACACGCTCATGCTTAGAAGTTATAATGCCATGCGACCTTAAGAGTCTTCAAGGAAACGGACAAACTGCGTGAAAAGGACAATAGTGACTTTAAAAAAGAATGGGAACTCTTTACAATATATTTGCAGAAACAATAGAAAGAAATGGTCTCGCTCGCAGGATTTAAATAAACATTTACAATTTTATTTACAGAGAACAAGTATAACAATGTTATAACATAATATTGTATATAAACAGCAGAATGTATCATCTGAGGTAATAAACCAGAAATGGTAGTTGAGGGAAGTCAACAGGGAGGGGGGAAACTGGAAAATGTATGTTTAACAATGATCTTGGATATTTGTTTTGAGAAAAGAAAACTAATAAAAATTTATTATTTTATTTTTTAGAAAGTGTCTTCAAATTTAGGGTGCTGTTTGATAAGAGGCAGCCTTGTGAAAATAATTAACTCCTTGTCTGGTGACAGCTGTTATATAAAGGATGGGAGTAAGGCTGAGAAGACAGGCACATTCTGTGGGGGCCAGAAACTCTCTTCCCTCAGATGGCACAACAGCCAGGGTGGGTGGGACGTGACCATCACAGTCTCAATAAAACTGTTTTGCAAAACTGACATTTTATTTTTTTAGCCATGCGGACATTTAGGCCTCCAATATGTATTGACAATCCAGCATTAGGTTGACAAAATGTAAATTTCTAGGGATAAGATTGGGCTAGGAGCAGACTTTAAATTTCAGGTTGATTAAGGATTTCTTTTAAGAAACTGAACCTTTTCTTAACACTCTTAAGTCCTGGTTTAGGGTTTTTTGGGGGGGTCTAAAGCAGCCCCCATTGATTGTAAATGGATTGCAAGGGAATTGAAAAGCATTTGTTATTCACTTTGTAGCTAAGGTTGCTCCAAGGAAATCCCCTTTTAAGTGACAATAACGACTAGTGGGCGGGGGGGGGGGGGAGAAAGATGTTAAGATTCATAAATCATGGCTAAGGGGGGGGGGGAATCCAACTGAGTTTTCTTCAGCTATGCACACTCAGCAGATTGGTGGGAAGGGGGGAAAACAAGTAGCTATAGATGTACAAATGTATAGATCATGTCCACAACAGATTGAGAATGAATGGCAAAAGTATTATAACAAAGGCCTTAGGAAACTACCGGTAACTAGTTTGTATTATTGTGCTGGCATAGCATTTGGTATCCTCCAGGACAGGCATTTGATGCCATAGCAAGTTTTAGGAATAGGCCAGTGAAACATTATTCCATGGCAATTGGTGGCATTCTTTCGTAAATAAGTTTCTTAGGAGGTCGTGGGTATGTGGAGGTTGTTAGTTATATGCATTTTTAGAAGCTGAAAAATAAAGTTAAGGAGCTTAAAAGAAGAAGTCGTGCTCAGCTGAGACCTCATTTTCACCCTTACCCCATGCTTTCCAATTAGAGATGCTTGAAGGATTTGATCTTCACAACTTCTGATCTGATCTGATTTGACACTTGCAACTTCTGCCAAAAGCAATCGTGTTCAACCATTTTTTGAACTATTAGCCATAGAACTTGCTGGACCCACCCACACCCGGCCAGGAATTCCCATTATAATGGCAGAATACGATTCAGCCAACTCACACTTAACATACAGCCATGATTTTGGCTCTCTAGGGGACAGTCACCTTTTAAAGAGGGATGTATGTCCATTTTCTCTCAAGGTAATCGTTACACCCAAGATGTTGCTGTTGTTTTTAATTTCTCTTGTAAAACAAAATATCACTAATGCTAGTGACTTGTAAAAGACCAGAACATTTAGACTTTGGGATAGATGAATATAGTCCAAATCTAGAGACAGTTTAGGGAAGAAATGGATCACTTTGTACAAAATGGGGGGGAGGTCCAACTCTGGGCTGGGGCTAGAGTGCATTCTGGTGTTAGCTTCTATCAGTTCATTTCCAGAACAGAATTCTGATTTCAGGTATAACAGTGATGCTGTGGCAGGAGCCAAGTTGGCACTACCTACTCAATGAGACTCTGGTATCTTCCCTTCAATCTCCTCACATTTGAATTGCTTGCAGGTGGTCAAGCTGTCTTACGTTTGATTCCTGCAGTTCCTCAATAGGTGAAAGAATTATCTTGCAAATATTGAACCACATCCAGGTCTCAGACCTTCATTCTTAGCATGGGGGCAATATGTAAGCTTAAAACTTTTCTATAAGGTCCAAATGTGAATCTCCCACTCTACTACACTGAGAATTTATCAGGATTTTTAGCCTCTCAGTGTATTTGCTATCAAAATAAAATGAAGCACACTTTGTGGTATCCATTTCTCCCACCACGAACAGGTAAATAGTATCATGCACTCAGTCATTTTAATTACTGTTACCTGTTGACGAAGCTGTTTCATTCAGCAGCTCTGCAGTGATACTAAATGTCCAATTCAGACTACATTTTTAAGTATCTCGGTAATATGTAAATAACAACCCTATGCATGTTTACTGACAAGTAAAGCCTATGTATATTTATTCAATTACTCCCTAGTAAGTGTGTGCATGGGATTACAGGAAAAGGAGATTTGTTTATAAAGCGTATTAAGTCATCTATCCTGTTTCACTGGGTCTTGATGCTCACGGGAAAAGTGGAAGCAGTCAAACAGAGTCCCCTTCTGGGCAGATTGCGTCAGGCATAAGCATGTTAAGGCAGGTCTCTTTTAAACAGAAATCAGGACCAAGGACAGTTCCCACTGAGCCCTGATTTCTATAGAGAGATTTATGAGCAGAGAGCTAACGCTAGGGGAAAGCTTACAGCAGGCATAGGCAAACTCGGCCCTCCAGATGTTTTGGGACTACAACTCCCATCATCCCTAGCTAACAGGACCAGTGGTCAGGGATGATGGGAGTTGTAGTCCCAAAACATCGGGAGGGCCGAGTTTGCCTATGCCTGGCTTACAGGCTAGTAAGGCCTGTACTGTAGTTGTGGGTCTGTCCATGGCATCTTAAAGAGCCCTTGACTGATTCTGGAAGCACTTACAATGATGGGTCTGAGAAAGGTAGATGTGCTATTTCCTCTGACCTGGAACGGCCAAGAGGGGCAGCCTGCATTCTCCTTATACTGGCATTCAGAAATGGATTCAAGGATGACATCATCTGAAATAGAAGTGCAATGATGTCCTCACAGAATGTGCTTCTTCTCACACATAACACCCATTTCCTACACTTCCAGCATACATCTCTGGACTTGGAATGCATTTTAGTGGAACACTGCATTTTGCCCATCTCTCATAATATTTGCCATCTGTAAAACTGGAATCATCCTGAGAGCAACAAGTGTTCTGGTCTGAATGCACTTGAAGGAGCCACATTTAGCAATTCTTAATCTGATCAGAGCCTGGAGAGGAGACTGCCTATGAAACCTATCTATGCCCTTCCCTCGTAGAAGAAAGGCAGGATCCAATACAATAGTGCAGATAAACATTTCACACAAAAATACCCCTTGTATTAGTGTCGTCCAATATTATGGAAAACTCTGCCAATAGAGATTCAGTAAGGCACCTTCTGTTTCAACTTTTAAATACCTGCTGACAACGAATCTATTCCATTAAGCTTAAGAACACAACTTTCCATATTGGTTAGCTGATTGCTGATTATATTTTTATACAATTTCTATTGTACGGTTCTATACATAATTGATGTAAACTACTCTGATATTTTTCGTAAATAGTGGTATATAAATATTTTTTATTAATAAACAAAAAACTGGAATGCTGATATACACTTAAGGGCAGATAAAATCTTTATAGAGAGCCAGTGTGGTGTAGTGGTTAAGAGCAGTAGTCTCGTAATCTGGTGAACCAGGTTCGCGTCTCCGCTCCTCCACATGCAGCTGCTGGGTGACCTTGGGCTAGTCACACTTCTCTGAAGTCTCTCAGCCCCACTCACCTCACAGAGTGTTTGTTGTGGGGGAGGAAGGGAAAGGAGAATGTTAGCCGCTTGAGACTCCTTAAAGGGAGTGAAAGGTGAGATATCAAATCCAAACTCTTCTTCTTCTTCTTATAATTAAAATGAAAGTGGTTGTTGTTGTTCATTAGATTTATATACAAATTTATAGGCCGATCCTCCCCATGTTTTGAAAGTGTAGGATTAAAGCCACATAAATATGTGCCTGAACTAGGATGTCAAGCGACTGGTAGGGTCTCAAAATATACAGAGCTCTCTGTAGACAACATTTCTTCATTAACCTTTATCCAAGGAACTTCTTTGTGCAAGTAATGGCATTCAGTTGAGAGCTACCCCCCTGCCCTGACGTAAATGGGAAGGACCACAAGATGGCATTAGAAAATGCCTGAGGTTCTTGCTTGGGACCCTGGTGTTCCACACCCTGACAAATGACTCATCTGTTGCCGTTGGAAATACTTCACGGGGAGTGGTAGCATTACATAATTTCCATAACCAGCAATTGTCCGGGATTTGGGGGTGGAAGTGAAGAAGTAAACGGATTTGTGTCTATGAAGTCCTGTTGAATCTCCAACATGTCATAGGAGGCCCACTAGACTCAGCTGTTTTAATACACAGATCAATTTTGCATTACCTCCTTCTAGCTGTGAGTGCTCATAGCGGGAGGCCATAAAACATTTATAGGCCCAAGAATGCAAATTGAAGCAAAGAGTGAATCTTCAGTCTGTGGGCAGGCCTTCTGGTGAAGCAGGATTGTCAAAAGAGGTTGTGGTGAGCATTTGCTGTGCCTCAAACCCCTATGAAAATTTTATTTTCATTTCCTTTACATAGCTTCACCTATCTTACGATTATGGGGGTTTCAACATAAAATGGTTTTTTTATATTTAAAAAAAATGCACATATGAAGATTTGCCATGTGTTAATATAGCAAGACAGACAGAGGAACAGATTTTATTCCAAGACACCACTGACAGGAAGAACTAACTCATGTTTGGAAGCAGAATGAGGTACAGGCCTATTAAGAGTACACCATTCCGGGCAGTAAAGAGGGGATTTTTATTATTGTTGTTGTTTTTAAAGAAGAAGTCCTATTCAGCTGTGCTAGTTTTCTACGGGAAAGCCATTCTTTATGAAGAGAGGGAACCAAGCAATAACTTTTCCATTATGACAGCATAAGCTGTAGCCTATACCATGAGAGAAAAAGGAGGCAAACAAAGCAGCTCATCAAACTCTACCTTCATTGTATCACATGACAAATCTGAACATACAGATTATTCTTAGAGTAGTCAAACAGGTCAGAAAAGAAGCGTAAATGAAACCAGGGTTGAGAAATACATTTGCCAGGTTTAGGGATGTCAGAGGAATGCATTGACAATGGACTGTCAAATAGTTCTCCTTCGGTCTGCCCATTCAACTCCCTTCACAGCATGGACTCTTCCTGTCAATCCTTTTTACCTTCTGTGCAACGAAATTGTTTTGTTACTATTATAAAAATATTATATATAAATAAATGCAGGTTGTCCTTTGCCATCTATGTTGTTGACATATTCATTGATATTTAATTGCTGCTGCCCTGACAGGGGCTTGCTTCCTTCCTTCCTTCCTTCCTTCCTTCCTTCCTTCCTTCCTTCCTCTCTCTCTCTCTCTCTCTCTCTCTCTCTCTCTCTCTCAGCTCTTCATTCCTAGAGGCAGTGTATATACACTAAAACTGCAATCCTAATCATGTCTACTCAGAAGGAAGTCTAACTGAATCCCAGGTAAGTGAGGTTACAAAGGCAGCCTTAATCCACTTCCCACAGGGAATTTTAAAACCCAGTGGAATGTGTCCCCCCAACATTACTGTGTGGGTTTTTTTTCCAAATGGAAAGAAGTGATTTCTTCTGTTACCTGCAAGTTTTATCTGTGTTCCTCAGTAAAAGTCTGAGCCTCGGCCAAAGTGGGTAGAGCCATCTGAACTTGACTGCTCATTTATGACCATCCGTCCATCAAATCTTTAAGATCTTTGCTTAAAAGTGTCTGTGCGTGCCATGCATTAGTGTTCTTTTTTACATGGCACTTTGCCTTACATATGTATAGCACAGATTCAAACTGGTTAGGTAAAGTAGTAAAACAAGTCCTACGCACTAATTCAGTCAGCTTCAGGATTTAGATTTTACATATTCTATTATATGAGGCCTCAGAGACTGAAATGGAAAAAGGTAGGATGCACTGAAAACAAAAGAGAACAATAATTCTCTAACTGATCCTGTTGTTGTTTAGTCGTTTAGTCGTGTCCGACTCTTCGTGACTCCATGGACCAGAGAACGCCAGGCACCTCTGTCCTCCGCTGCCTCCCGCAGTTTGGTCAAACTCATGCTGGTAACTTCAAAAAAACTATCCAACCATCTCGTCCTCTGCCGTCCCCTTCTCCTTGTGCCCTCCATCTTTCCCAACATCAGGGTCTTCTCCAGGGAGTCTTCTCTTCTCATGAGGTGGCCAAAGTACTGGAGCCTCAGCTTCACAATCTGTCCTTCCAGTGAGCACTCAGGGTAGATTTCCTTCAGTATGGAGAGGTTTGATCTTCTTGCAGTCCATGGGACTCTCAAGAGTCTCCTCCAGCACCATAATTCAAAAGCATCAATTCTTCAGCGATCAGCCTTCTTTATGGTCCAGCTCTCACTGATCCTAGACCTGTATAATTCAATGTGGGTTTTCAGCTCTTAATTAGAAGACAGCCATTAAGGCAACTTGTCTATGTGTATTGGATCAAATTGTGGTATACATTATCAGCTGCAGATTTAAACAAATAAGAGATGTGATTTGATGAAGAAGAAAAAGCCTTTTTCTTAACTGATATAAATATTGTAATATGCTTAATTTCAAATGTGCCATTGCATGAGTGATGTTTTCTTCAATAAGTAGTGAGTTTGCACAGGGAAAGGCTGGAAAAGCATTTGTTAAATTAAAAAATTCAAATTATGTCTCCCTCTTTTCTCTCTCACTCTAATTTGGGTTTGGTTTTGTGGACCTTCATAGAAAGTTGAATCTTCGTATGCCGGAATATCATGACTGTGTCCCAGATTCATTTCTCTTTTATTTTTATGGTTGTTGCTTTTTTCATGATTCCACACCTGTCCTCCTCCCCTAATTCAAAGCTGGTGACTGGCAAACCGAAGAGACTTTTTATTTTTAGTGTTCTTTATTTTTAGAATTCTTTATATCCATTCAATTTTTGCCTCCATGGAGCTCAAGAGCTCCTTTCCCTCATGTTATCCCCACAACAAACCTTTAGGTAGGTTAGACTGAGAGATAGTGAATGGCCCAAAGTCATAAAGTGAACATCATAGCTGAGAGGCCATTTTAACCCTAATCTCCCAGGACCTAATCCACTTAATATCTCTCCCATTGTAACCAAAATTAATGGACTATGCAGAATTAGATAAAATGACAGGAAGGATTCGAAACCTGTGAGACCAGAAATTTACAAAAGATTGGAAGAAATATATGAACTATTTGAAGAGCAAATGTAACCAACAAATTACGCTAGTAGGACTACAAGAAGCTGTGTAAGGAGAAATGTATGGAGCATTGCAAATTAGAGAAAAAATAGTGATATTAGTTAAAAGTGGGAAATGTGTATTTAGTAATTAGATTGGAAAATTTTCAGATGAGATTGATGGAAGTCAAAAAATTGTATAAGATGTCAAAATATGTTTAATTACTGTTGGAAATGATATGTTGAAAATTAATAACAATCATTAAATAATAATAATATCTCTCCCATTGTGCTCCCACTGAAGCTGGTTGAGCAACTGGTTGTGCAGCAGGAGGTATTGGGTCTACGGCAATCTATTCATGACCAGCCACAAAAGTCATGCTGGCTTCCTGCACCTTTTCTTGTGCAAGCAATCCCACTGCTACAACTAGTCATAGATTCATAAAACTGTAGAGTTGGAAGAGACCCCAAGGGTCATCTAGTCCGAGTCCCTGCAATGAAGGAATCTCAGCTAAAGCATCCATCACTAAGTGCAGCACTGAGACTTGAACTTAGTGCTACACTGAATTCCTCCCAAAGTGTTTTTTCCCAGGCATGCTACTAGAAAAGGGAAAGTGGGGGACTTGGTAATTTGAATACAGTAGTGTCCCGCAAGACGAATGCCTCGCAAAACGAAAAACCCTCAAGACAAAAGGGTTTTTTGGTTTTTGCGTCGCTTCGCAAGACGAATTTCCCTATGGGCTTGCTTTGTAAGACGAAAACGTCTTGCGAGTTTGTTCGCTTTTTTCCTAAAGCCGCTTGAAGAGGCGAAATTGCGACGGACCGTGCTTTGCAAAACGAAAAACTTCGCAAGATGAAAAGACTCGCGGAACGAATTATTTTCGTCTTGCGAGGCACCACTATAATAATAATAATAATAATAATAATAATTATTATTATTATTATTATTATTTATTATTTGTACCCTGCCCATCGGGCTGGGTTTCCCCAGCCACTCTGGGTGGCTTCCAACAAAGATTAAAAATACATCAAAATGTCACACATTAAAAGCTTTGCTGAACAGGGCTGCCTTCAGATGTTTTCTAAATGTCAGGTAGTTGTTTATCTCTTTGACATCTAATGGGAGGGCGTTCCACAGGGCGGGTGCCACTACCGAGAAGGCCCTCTGCCTGGTTCTATGTAACTTTGCTTCTTGCAGAGAGGGAACCGCCAGAAGGTCCTTAGCACTGGACCTCAGCATCCAGCCAGAATGATGAGGGTGGAGATGCGCCGAGGCTGTTTAGGGCTTTAAAGGTCAACACCAACACTTTGAATTGTGCTCGGAAACATACTGGGAGCCAATGTAGGTCTTTCCAGACCGGTGTTATGTGGCCTCGGCGTCTGCTCCCATTCACCAGTCTAGTTGCCACATTCTGGATTAGTTGTAGTTTCCGGGTCACCTTCAAAGGTAGCCCCATGTAAAGCACATTGCAGTAATCCAAGCAGGAAATAACCAGAGCATGCACCGCTCTGGCGAGGCAGTCTGTGAGCAGGTAGGGTCTCAGCCAGTGTACCAGATGGAACTGGTAGACAGCTGTCCTGGATACAGAATGCTGCTTGTGGGGCATATAATAAATCTCTCCTAGTAGAGAAGCTCACAGGTTCTGAAAAAGTTATCCAACAGTTCTGTTAAGTACATCCAACATGTTCAGACATGACCTTATGAAGGACATCCAGTGCAAACAGATAGAGCTTGTATGAAGTAGAACATCTCTTAAACATTTTATAAGAGGGCAATCATCCAGAAGAGCAGGCCAGGGGTGGCACATTTTTGGTGGAAGAATCACTGTTTCTCTGCCATCAAGTTCCCTGTAAATATTGTGTTGCTGTTGAGCCAGGGCTGGCTCCTGCCATTGGCCAAAGGGTGAAGTGACCACCTTCAGGGAATATCATAGAGCAGGGATAAAAAAAAGTCAGACCACTGGTTCTCATGGTCTGTGTTATCTATGTTACAGGTAGGTAGCCATGTTGGTCTGCCATAGTCGAAACAAAATTAAAAAAAATTCATTCCAGTAGCACCTTAGAGACCAACTACGTTTGTTCTTGGTTGGTATGAGCTTTCGTGTGCCTGCCCACTTCTTCAGATACACTGAAACAGAAGTCACCAGACCTTTATATATAGTGAGAGGGTGGGGAGGGGTATTACTCAGAAGGGTGGTGGGAATGGGTGATTGGCTGATAGGTGTGGTAAACCTATTGACGACTGTTAACGACTGCAATTGGTCTTACAAGAAAAAGCAAGGGGTGAGATGGCTAAAAATAGCTTTATCATGTATCATGAGATAAGAATCCAATGTCTCAATTCAGACCAGGCCTCTCCACGGTTTTAAGTTTGATAATTAATTGCAGTTCAGCAACTTCTCTTTCCAGTCTATTTCTGAAATTCTTTTGTAATAAGACAGCTACTTTGAGATCTTGTATAGAATGTCCTGGGAGATTGAAGTGTTCTCCTACTGGTTTCTTTGTCTGGTTTCTCCATACCCTCTCACTATGTACTGTATAAGGGTCTGGTGACTTCTGTTTCAGTGTATCTGAAGAAGTGTGCATGCACACAAAAGCTCATACTAATAACAAACTTAGTTGGTCTCTAAGGAGGAATTTTTTTATTATGTTATCTATGCTAACTGTAGGGACGCTGTGGGTTAAACCACAGAGCCTAGGACTTGCCGATCAGAAGGTTGGCAGTTCGAATCCCTGTGACAGGGTGAACTCCCATTGCTCGGTCCCTGCTCCTGCCAACCTTCAAAAGCGTTCAAAAGCACGTCAAAGTGCAAATAGATAAATAGGTACCGCTCCGGCGGGAAGGTAAACGGCGTTTCTGTGCACTGCTCTGGTTCTCCAGAAGCAGCTTAGTCATGCTGGTCACATGACCCAGAAGCTGTACGCCGGCTCCCTTGGCCAATAAAGCGAGATGAGCACCCCAACCCCAGAGTCGGTCACGACTGGACCTAATGGTCAGGGGTCCCTTTACCTTTACCTTTATGCTAACTGTAAGTGGATCTCCAAGGTGCCAGAAAGGGGACGTTCCCACCCACACCTGGAGATGCTGAGGCCTGGACCTGGGACATTCTGCATGCAAAGCTCTATAACTGAGCTAAGGCCCTTCCCAACTGATGTTACAAAGAATTTTTTAAAGTGCTTGCCCCAAAGTGAGGCACATCTGAGCTCCACATCAGAGAGCTAAATATATTGGGGCAGGCCACTACTGTATTAGCTTCTTTCCATACTGCTTTCTGTTCTGCAGGATTCCACATGCTGGGTTTCTGATTTATTAAGATAGCCAATGAGGATGGTGGTATGGGAGAGAGGGGGGTCCTATTATTTCTTGTTATTTCTATTGCATCTATGTACATTGTCTGCTATTTACTCCCAGATTTATGAACCTTCACATTTCACTTTTAATTAGCAGGATTCTGAACTCATTCAAGCACGTCACAGGCATTTAATTGTGAAGGAGATAAATAATTTCGAAATGAGTCTGGCTTAAGAAAGGAAGGAACCCAAATGTCCCATTCAAATGCAGCATCTCAAAGAGTGTTCTTCTTGGAACACAGAATGCGCCTTTATTATAATATTCAAAACAATCCGAGGCTGGAAAAAATGGGATGCTATTTTTAAAAATACGCACACATATTCAATGTACAAGAGTATTCCTAGAACATGACTCAGCTTTTCCTTTAGAATCTGACTTGCTTTACTTGCTTGTTCTTAATAAGATTACCAAAATAATGTGGCACATTTTCAGCACTTCTGACAGATGCTGAAATGGGAAAGGACCAACAAGGAGAAACCTTCACATCAAAACATCTTCAGAAGTTAGCAGATGGGGGGGGGGGAGATGACTACCTGGAGGAAAATGGGCAGGAGAAGACAATGCGGCTTGAGAGGGGAAGACACATAGCCCCATAAGTCCCAGTGAGTGACATGTGTTACCCTGCCTCATGGGTCATAAAGCCCTTTGTGCAAGTTCCTTGAATAATTGTTCATCTGAAAAGTGACTTGGGATACTCAACAATTGTTCCAGGCTCTTGCCTTTCCAGCACACACCTGCCAAGCGACCAAATTCTACTGTTGTGAGTTTGGAGGGAGCTGGGTTCATCCATCCTTCATGCACCACCTAATACAGTGGTATCTTGGTTCTCAAACGCCTTGGAACTCAAACACTGCAAACCCAGAAGTAAGTGTTCCAGTTTGCAAACTCTTTTCGGAAGCTGAACGTGCTCCGTTTTGAGTGAACGCTTCTGTTTTGAGCGTTACACTTCCGTTTTGAGTGCCACACTTCCGTTTTGACTGCCATACTTCTGTTTTGAGTGTTATGCTGAGGTCTGCCTGTTTTTGCTATTTATTTTGTGTTTTTGTTTCTGTGGCTCTCTTTGTGTGTGTGTGTGATTGTGTGGGAACCCAGTTCAGCTGCTGATTGATTGATTGATTGATTGATTGATTCTGTGACTACATTGTTTCTTGCTTTCATTTTATGGATCAATGGCCTTGTTAGATAGTAAAATTCATGTTAAACTGCTGTTTTAGGGGTTGTTTTTCAAAGTCTGGAACAGATTAATCCATTTTGCATTACTTTCTATGGGAAAGCACATCTTGGTTTTGGAAAGCTTTGGTTTTGGAACGGACTTCCGGAATGGATTAAGTCTGAGAGCCAAGGTACCACTGTAGAGAATTCGATTGTTGAAGTAGCCAGGCCAGCTTCTAGCTAACAGGCCCTAAGTACAGGGTTGTTAGTATAAGAAAGAAAGTTGTTTTGTTCCAGAAGTTGCGTGAGAGAGCTGAGTTGTGTGAGAGAACTGAGCTATAAGCAGGTTGCAGCCAGAAGCCTGAGTGGTAGAGCTATGCTTGATTTCTGTTTGAACCCAAGGCTGTGCTATTGGACTAGATGATCCTTGGGGTCCCTTCCTTGGGGTCCCTTCCAGTGCTACAATTCTATGAGAAGCAAGACCTTCTAGGGTGTTAATGTTGTGAGCCCCTCCATCGCAGGCTCAGGTTGTATATATGTGTAAATAAACGATATATCATAAAGACACCATGGTCTCTGCTGTGCCTCATTCCAAGGAAACCTAACCCTGGGTAAGCGTCTGGAACCCCTGCAATCTCACACTGCTCAGAGATTTATTGGTATTGCTGCTTGTCACCCCAGTCTGGCAATCTTGCCCTCATTGCTAACTTCATCTACCCAGGGCCACAGTATGGAGTAAGTAAAAAATAGGCAAACATCCTCCTGCCAGCCAATCACAGGAGAGAACAAAAGCATGCTACTCAGCCCCATATAGTCACTGGCTAATCTTACACTGCGAACTGCGAAGGTGGGCGGGGTGCTGTGTCTCTGAAGAAAGAAGGGGAGTAGGCTGGCAAACTGCCTTAAATCTCCCCCGCCTGCTCCTCAGAACCCATAGCATCTGCACAAGGGTGAGCCTGGAAGTGGCTTCATGCCCCTTCCTCAAATGTGCTCCCCTTCCAGTCGGGATTCAGGCCTCATCATGGGACTGAAACTGCCTTGGTCGCACTGGTTGATGATCTCTGGCGGGCTAGGGACAAAGGTGAGAGCTGTTTCCTAGTTCTGCTGGATCTCTCAGCGGCGTTTGATACCATCGACCATAACATCCTTCTGGACCGTCTTGAGGGGCTGGGAGCTGGGGGCACTGTCCTACAGTGGTTCCGCTCCTTCCTCCTGGGCCGTGTTCAGAAAGGGGGGGGGGAATGAGTGTTCAGACCCCTGGGCTCTCACTTGTGGGGTGCCTCAGGGTTCTGTCCTCTCCCCCATGCTTTTCAACATCTACATGCAGCCGCTGGGAGAGATCATCAGGAGGTTTGGGCTGGGTGTTCATCAGTATGCAGATGATACCCAGCTCTACCTCTCTTTTAAATCAGAACCAGTGAGGGCAGTGAAGGTCCTGTGTGAGTGTCTGGAGGCGGTTGGAGGATGGATGGCGGCTAACAGATTGAGGTTGAATCCTGACAAGACAGAAGTACTGTTTCTGGGGGACAAGAGGCGGGCAGGTGTGGAGGATTCCCTGGTCCTGAATGGCGTAACTGTGCCCCTGAAGGACCAGGTGCGCAGCCTGGGAGTCATTTTGGACTCACAGCTGTCCATGGAGGCACAGGTCAAATCTGTGTCCAGGGCAGCTGTTTACCAGCTCCATCTGGTACGTAGGCTGAGACCCTATCTGCCTGCGGACTGTCTCGCCAGAGTGGTGCATGCTCTGGTTATCTCCCGCTTGGACTACTGCAATGCACTCTACGTGGGGCTACCTTTGAAGGTGACTCGGAAACTACAACTAATCCAGAATGTGGCAGCTAGACTGGTGACTGGGAGCGGCTGCCGAGACCATATAACACCGGTCTTGAAAGACCTACATTGGCTCCCAGTATGTTTCCGAGCACAATTCAAAGTGTTGGTGCTGACCTTTAAAGCCCTAAACGGCCTCGGTCCAGTATACCTGAAGGAGCGTCTCCACCCCCATCATTCTGCCCGGACGCTGAGGTCCAGCGCCGAGGGCCTTCTGGCGGTTCCCTCATTGCGAGAAGCAAAGCTACAGGGAACCAGGCAGAGGGCCTTCTCGGTAGTGGCGCCCACCCTGTGGAACGCCCTTCCAGCAGATGTCAAAGCAATAAACAACTACCTGACATTCAGAAGACATCTTAAGGCAGCCCTGTTCAGGGAAGTTTTTAACGTGTGATTTTACTGTATTTTTGGTTTTTATGGAAGCCGCCCAGAGTGGCTGGGGAGGCCCAGCCAGATGGGCAGGGTATAAATAATAAATTATTATTATTATTATTATTATTATTATTATTATTATTATTATCCGAACCTCTTTGGAAACCCAGATTAATTTTATATGGCGCTACTAGTGCTGAAACACATGATGTAGCAAACCTTCTAGTTGGATATTATCTTGACAAATATGAGGAAACAATGAAATGTAATCCTGGCATTCATCCCAAAGCTTTTTCTGCTCTACCTGCTGAAGCCAAATCTTCCTATCTTTACAGATTTTATTTATTAAATCCTAATTATTCATATCGTACCGGCGAAATGTCTGAATTGTTATGATGCCACCAAAAA
Source organism: Podarcis gaigeae (assembly GCF_964106915.1). NCBI lineage: Eukaryota > Metazoa > Chordata > Lepidosauria > Squamata > Lacertidae > Podarcis > Podarcis gaigeae. The sequence goes on from NC_139694.1 coordinate 24,660,322, forward strand.
TGGAACAGAAGACAATGAGAGCCAGGACGTTCATATCGGATGTGCTAAAAATATTTAATTATAATACCGTAAGCTCCATTTGATTGGCACACAGCCCAGTGGAAAGAGCAACCTGCCAATTAAGCAATGATCCCCAATTATCACGGGCTCATAGGAGAATATTGTTCCGGAAGATATTCTCTTTCATTTCATGAATTACTTTTAAATAACTATTGTAAAAAGCATTACAACTTTAAAAAAATTATAAGAAGGCAAAGATTAACCTACTGCTACAATAATGGAGCACAAAAGCTGCTTGAAACTAACAAAAGGCCAACCAGCAGAAACATATTCTATTAAAAAGCAAAAAGGGTCTGAGAGAGTATAGTGAGAGTGATTCAAACTTAAAATGATCAGAGTTCAGGAGACAATTTACAATCTCATGAGATCTGCATGAAAATCTAGGGTACCATCCAACCGGGGCTCAAAGTATGGGGGGTGTATACGGGGATAGAAAATATGTGGTTTGGTTTCTTTTCAGATTTGGTTGGAATCAATTATGCCTGCTGAAAAGTACAGGGGTGAGGTTCTGGTTTATCTTCATCTTGTCACCAGGAATGTGGTCCGCCTCTGCCATTGTGAATAGACCCATGGCACTTGGGTGAAGCCCATGTCTCCAAACCAACCAGTCTCATGAGTGAGTGAGCTGGTCCTCAACTTTAAGAGATGATGAGAGAGGTGTGTCTGTCAAGACATCTTCACAGCTTTCGTCCAGTCTGTTGTCAAACCTGCTAGCCACACCTTCAGTAGTCTACTCCTATGGCCTGGCCTGCATTGTTGCTAGCCTTGAATAAGGTTTAATTCCTACTTACACATAAGAGCCATAGCTGTGGTGTTTGTGGGGAACTAGAACACATCTTCTCTTTTCAAAAGTTCCTCAAATGTACTGAGAAAATGGAATCTTTTCTGCAGTCTCCCAACCTCTACACATTCATTAGAAAGTTGGGATGTTGCCTGCACATGTACAACCTGCTAATGTTTCTGCTCACTTTGAAACATCCAATTTCATTTTTAGGGGGTGGACACTTTGGGTTGATCCCCAAACAGGGAGAAGATAGGTGTATTACCTGTTCCCCTTGTCTTTTGATTTTTCATTTTTAATTGCCAGCGGCTTTGCTGATGGAGCTGTCAAAGGTAGGGTTACCAGATGTCCCCGGTTCTCGGGGACAGTCCCCGGATTTGCAAATCTGTCCCCAGACAAATTCCATCCCTGGAATGTCCCCAAATTTGCAAATCTGTCCCCAGGAAACATGGCAGTGGCAGCCTCAGCAGCCCAGAGCTAGCCTGGTAGTGCAATTGGCTTTGGCTGGCTTCAGGAGCTGCTCACTGCCGCCGCCACTGCCAAGGGAGAACCAGGGTCGTCTGGTGGTACAGATCTCCAGCCCCCTTCCCCCTTTGTTTTAACAGATTGGGGGAGGCTCAGGAGTCGTGGGTGGGTGGCCATTGCTCAGGAGGGGTGCAAGGCACACAGTTTCTCTGCCAGGCAAGGTGCAAAGCCCTTCTTTCATACCCTGTGAAACATAAACGTGCAGAGTTTTAATAAAACTGGGGAACAGCCGCCCGCCCATGACTCCCAAGCCTCCCCCGATCAGTCAAAACAAAGGGGGAAGGGGGCAGGAGATTGGGGGAGGCTCGGGAGTCACGGGTGGGCAGCGCACCGTTGCCCAGTTTTAAAAAAACTCTGCGCATTTATGTTTCACAGGGTGCGAAAGAAGGGTTTTGCACCTTTATACAATATGCATGTGTGCTTGGGCCCAGGGTCTTTTGCCTCACCATCCCCACTACTGACCCCCTTTTGCTACTCAGCTTCAAAAAAAAAAAAAAGCGTCCCCAGATTCATTGCAAAAATCTGGTAACCATAGTCAAAGGAGCTCTGAATGTCAGAGTACCCAAACCTTGTAAGTCACATTTAAGAGTTTAGCTCCAAATTTAACTTTCTCCCTTTGCAGCCACATGCCTCAAAAGGGCCTAACCTGGCAGGATCGGGCTCCTATATGCCTGTAACATACCATAGCATTTTGAATTGTCTTGCTCCTACCAGCTAATGTGGCATAACTTTTTTGTAATACCCAAAGGTAAGTTCAATAGAGGCAGGATGAACCATGCACTCTAAAACTTTCATTGTTCAGAATGAAAGCAGGTTTACGTACAAACAGAACTAATGAATTTTATTTAATACTGGCTATCTCTGAGTGGCTCTATAACAAGGATAATACAAGGAAGCATTGAAGAAACCTATTATATAAAAATAATATATTAAAGTGTCACAGTCACACATCACTAAGGAGCATTCTAAGAAGGGCTGTGTTTTTCCCCTACACTAAGCAACTGCTTATTTCATGGTTAAAAGTGGCACATTACACAGCACATTTGACCAAAAGAGGGGAGACGGGTGGAAATTAAGCAAACCATTTACTGCTGTTTCAAAAGAAGTTGAGTGGCATTTTAAGCTATCTGCAATAAGTATCAAAAATATAGATTTATTATACTGCCTATAGGTAAGGCAATCATCACTTCTGGGACCACAACGCTATCATTATTGAATCCTAGGTGGCATGCAACATGCATCAAGAAAAAGCCTAAACCCAATTGAATTCTGTTTCTGATAAACAATCGTCACCACCTAAATGTAAACACACAACATATTGCTTAGTGGTCTGTTGATGTGCCAGAATGTAGAGGGGAGTCATAACTGGCAGGAATCATAACTGGCAGAACTTCGCTTAGAGTCTAGACCAGTGTTTCCCAACCTTTTTCTGACGCTGGCCCCCTTTCAGCCTTGTTTCCCTCCTGACAGCTGCCCCCCATAAGTAAAAATCAATACAAATCTGAAGTCCTGCCCCCTCCTCACAAAAGCCTGTCCCTCTAACAAAAATCCTGGCAACACCCATGCCCCCCATCCTACCAGTAGAAAGGTAGCTATTTAAATGTTTTGCTTGTAAATAGAACATGCTTTTTTATAATTTATACAAAATACAATTACATAAAATGATAGGAACATAATGAAATGTTGTTAAAGCAGAAAAACATAGAATCCTGGAGCTGGAAGAGACCCCGAGGGCCATCTTTCTAGTGCAACCCTAAACAATGTAGGAAACTCAGCTAAAGCATCCATGGGAGATGGCCATCCAAGCTCTGCTTAGAAACTTCCAAGGAAGGAGAGTCCAGAACCTCCCAAGGGAGATCCATCTTCCCTGTATCATAAAAATTAAACAACACTTAGGGGACGCGGGTGGCACTGTGGGTTAAACCACAGCTCGAATCCCCATGATGGGGTGAGCTCCCGTTGCTCTGTCCCAGCTCCTGCCAACCTAGCAGTTCAAAAGCACACCAAAAAGTGCAAGTAGATAAATAGGTACTTCTCCGGCAGGAAGGTAATCATGTAATTAAAAACATAATTAAATTATATTTGTTAGTGACATAGCAGTATAACATAGACTTTAGCAGGAACTGTAGTGGGTCAGAAACAGTGCTGATTTCAATGATGGGATGGACATTGCTGCCTTCTTACATCTCTACCCACAAAGTCCATTGGGCTCGATCCGTGTAAAGATCATTGTTGGTCCCAATGAAAGCAAAAGGGCTTAATTGAGCTGTAGTTCACTCATTCCGTTAGGGGACGCGGGTGGAGTGTGTGGGATGTGGAGTGCGTGCCTTCAAATCACTGGAAAAGAGAAGACTGAGAGGAGATATGATCTCTCAAGGGCTTTCACATGCAAAGGGGAACAAGCTTGTTTTCTCCTGCTCTGGAACCAATGGCTTCAACATAAAAGAAAGGAGTTTCCAACCTAAACATCAGAAAAAACTTTCTGTCAGTAAGAGCTGTTCCACTGTGGAATGGTCTCCCTCTGGAGGTTGTGGACTCTCTTTTCTGGAAGGCTTTTAAGCAGAGGTGGAATGACCATCTGTCATGGGTGCTTTAGCTGAAATTCCTACATTGCTGAGATGATCCTTGGGGTCCTTTCCAATTCTATGATTCTATAGGCATATAAGGTGATAGTGTGTACGCTAGATGTCCCTAACCCAGTCTGTCAGGAGTGCATGCAGGAGCCAGGCCCTGTGACTGGTAGGGCTTTGCAGGACTGGGGCTTTCCTAAGTTTGTTCTGGAGAGGCAAGGCATGGCTGCACAGGTGAGGCCGATTGGTAACTCACAGCACCTGGTGGCAAGAGTTGGGAAGGGATATAAATTCAGCATTTCCCTTTGGCTCTTTGCCACAGCAACATGCTTCCTGCCTTGCTGCATTTGGATTCTTGACTCCTTGCTTCCTGATCCTTGGACCCTTGGCTCCTTGCTTCCTGACCCTCAGACCCTTGGCTTCCAGACTCCTGGCTTCCTGACTCTCATTCCTGCTCCCACCCTGCCGTCTTGCCCCCAGTCCCGACGTCCTCCTCCAGGACTTTGACCACCCATAAACCAGACCATGAAAGTGTCCTCTAGATGTTTTGGAGTCCAACTCCCATCAGCCCCCGCTAGCACAGCCATTTGTCAGGGACAATGGGAGTTGTAGTCCAACAACAACTAGAGTGCAATAACTTGGGGAAGGTTGTGAGTCATCTTGCCTGGTGCAGTCTTAAAGCTGCTGCTCTCCGTGGACCAAGGCAGAAGCCTTTCCAGTTCGAACCATCTAAGAACTGTTAATGGAGTTTACACCTGGAAACAGTCACTGTGGGTGGAAAAGAGCTGCAGCCCACTCTCCTGCAAGCAGAGCTAGTGACAGGATGTGCATTAAAAAATAATGTAGGGCAAGCAGCATTTGTGTAAAGTGTATAATGAAATAATGAAAAGACATCATGCGGGGAGAACAAAATGCCAGTGCTTTAAATAAAGAAATACGTACATTCAAGGGGATGTGAAATGAGTACTGCAGAAGTAAGGAGGGGAAGTGCTTAATACAACTACTGCATATGGGAACACTGCTCTCTAGAGTTGGAGGCTCTCATGTTTGCTGGCAATGCTCCTGACTGTTGCTGGCGATCATTTATTGGTGTCTAAGCATAGCCAGTTGTGTTTCATTTTGGGTACGCCTCTTTTTCGGTCTCCACTCCTTACTGTAGTTGGGGGGTGAATGGATAAGTGGCAAAGGCTGGACTTGTTTTTCAGATAAAACACATGGCCATCACCATTTGCTGAATTATATAGAATGAGCTTCTAAGGAAACTCACTACACTCAAGCAAATTGCTCTTTGCAATCTATCTATCTATCTCTCTAAACAGCCATCTAACTTCCTAGTCACCAGCACATCTTGAGTTTGAGAATTCCATAAATTAGCAGCTGTGCAATGTCAAAAGAAGTATTTCCTTTTTGCCTGTCCTAAACCCACTGGCAGTCAATTCCACTGGGTGACTCAAAGTCCTAGCATGATGAGACATTTTATTAAACTGGCTCTGCACTTACACCAATCCACCTTCATGTGTTCTCCCAATGTCAACTCAAAACTGAAATGCCACCATTCAATTTTACTTCTCCTTAATTGGTGTTATGTTGTAAACCACCCTGTGATCCTTGGGTGAAGGGTGGTATAGAAATTTAAATAGTAAATAAGACATTATTTTTCAAGCATTTTGCAATACATTTGAGTGTAGAGTACTTGGGACTGGTGGTGTGGTTGTTATATTTTGTGATTCTTTTATATACTATACTATCTTTTGTGCCATCTTGATCTTTGGAAAGGTGGCATCAAAATGTTTTAAATAAGTAAACAGGACTTGACATTGTTAAAAAATGTTTTAAATAAATAAGCAGGTCTGGAACTGGCATTCATTTCTCACTCATTTAATTTCTACATCTGTTGTGATCATGGCAAGTAGTGTGAAAAGACTCTGCTGAACTGTTGTGGGCACAAAGAACAAGCTAAAAAAGCAGTGGGCTGATTTTAGAAACTGCCAAGATCCAATTCTATCGTTGAGCACATGTTAGCAGTCCATACAAAACATCTAACCCTGTATTTTCATTATTCTAAACAGCAGCATTAACGCAGCCCCATCTGGATCAAACCAAAGGCCCATCACATTCAACAGTCTGCACTCTCAATGGCCAACCAGAAGCCTATGGGAATCCCATAAGCAGAACCAGAGCGCCACAATACTCTCCTACTCATGATCCCAAATAACTGGTATTCAGGGGTACACTTTATCTGTTTTTGGATATAATATATACCTGTCATAACTCGTAACCATTGATGTGTCTATCTTCCATAAATTTGTCTAATCCTCTTTTAAAGCCTGCCATGTGTATGGTCTTACCTACATCTTGTGTTAGTTAATTCCTTAGTTTAAAAGGGCTGTGTGAAGCTGAACTTCAAGCTGTCTGTCCTGAGTCCTTCGGTCTTCACCTTCATTGGATGACCCAGAGTTCTAGCCTTATGAGAGCCGTGCAGGAACTTTTCTCTATTCATTTTCTCCATGCCATAGATAATCTAAACCAAGGGTCAGCAACATTTTCCAGCCGTGGGCTGGTCCACCATCCCTCAGACCCTGTGGTGGGCTGGACTATATTTAGATTTAGGGGGGGGATGAATGAATTCCTATGCCCCACAAATAACCCAGAGATACATTTTAAATAAAAGCACACATTCTACTCATGTAAAAACACCAGGCAGGCCCCACAAATAACCCAGAGATGCATTTTAAATAAAAGGACACATTCTACTCATGTAAAAACCACACTGATTCCAGGACCGTCCGCAGGCCAGATTGAGAAGGCGATTGGGCCGCATTCAGCCCCTGGGCCTTAGGTTGCCTACCCCTGATCTAAACTAAACTACTCCTATTTCAGACAGTCTTCTTTCCAGCTATCACAGATATTGTCACAGAAGAGTCTCAAAGGCTTCAGTTTGAAGTTCACAAAAGTTTGCTGCTGCAGAAGCAACAGTGACCCAACACACTACGACAGGAAGTCCCACTGGGACTGGCTCATGCAGTTTTTAATCTACTGCAATCTATACATGCTTTCTTTGAAGTAAACCACATTGAGGGACTCAGTGACTACATGTGTAGAGCTTGCAACCTTAATTTGTTAGATAGGATTTGCACCGGGTATAAATCTCTCTCTTTTTCATATGGAAAGAGGTAATTCTGCAGCATATTTAGTAATACCTGCCATTGTGTGCTACAAATAAACGATGAGGTTAACTTTTCTACTAAGTATGCTATAGACCAGAGAACTGGTGGACCCAGTTTCACTGCTATAGTTAACTTTTCTGAATTGGCCAGAACAGAACAAAATCAATTCATAGGAAATACCTAGTCAATGTACTTGATTTATACCATTAGTAACTAATGTTCAAATTAGACAACATAGATTTAGAGACCTGGCCTGTGGAACCCCTGTGTGGTGAAAGTCCTAACAGCAATAATACAGGTTTCTCAAAAAAAAAAAAAAGCATTTTTAATTGACTTTGCTCCAATCACAAATGCTTGCAAAAGTCTAGAGATGCAAGGAACCATGGGAAATTTTTTCAACATCCCTGGAGGATGCATGTGATCTCAGCAGCACAAAAGACCTGAACTTTATGATTGGTCAACTCTATCACTCTTTTTTCTCTGTTTTGGTAGCAGAAGAAGGAGGGCCCCACTGCTCTCACCTGCTATAGGATCAGTACTCCAAAGAAGCATTTATTTAGGAACTAATAATAATGTAAGAGCCTAACATTTGTGTCCAAGTGTAAAACATCTTAGCAAAAGATATTTACTAGATAGATTAGATTGTGGCATTTCAACAATATCTGCATACATGAAAATGTCACTGTATATGTAACAGCTCTAAAACAAGAGTGTGGTGACAAAGGGGGATTTGAAATAAGCCATGTGTAAAATGTGAGGAAAGAGATCAACTTGGCATTTGAAATTAAGCCCACAGAGCAAAAAGGGGGGAGGAATCAAGACAATTAAAAAAAATGGAAAAAAAATGAAAGCAAATGTCTCAGAAAGACAAATGTATGCATTTTCTGGGTTGTTGACTACCTACTACTTTGACCTTCTTTGTTGGCAGCAAATTATCTGATTCATGTCACAAAAATCTGAAAAGCGCAAGACATTTATTTGGCTGCTTGCAGGTAAAAACAAACACAGAAACTTGGTGTACTAGGATGAGGGCTGATAAGTCTTAAAACCGATAAAGTGTTTGCTTAATTTGGGAATTAATATATTCCCTTAAAAGAAAAGTAGAAACAAAATAAAACCAAGGATGGGGAACATGTGCCTCTCCATAAATTGTTAGACACCAGTTCCCATCAGCCCCAGAGGGCATGGATTATGGAAATTTTAGTCTAGCAACATCTGAAAGGCCACAGGCATCCAATCACTGGCCTAAGCCATGAGTGCATGCACATATACTATGTGAAGCCATCTACTGGGCTCAATGGAGCTGTCCAGGGTTCTGTAGGATTTCTGCTCAGTTCAGATTTCTGACTTTGGCTCGTGATTGCTCACTGCCTACTTCCCCAGCAAGCCCAGAAGCAGATGTGGGACTTGATGGAGACTAGCTAGAGTAATTGCCAACAAAGGTCTGTATAGTTAAAGCTATGGTTTTCCCAGTAGTGATGTATGGAAGTGAGAGCTGGACCATAAAGAAGGCTGATCGCCGAAGAATTGATGCTTTTGAATTATGGTGCTGGAGGAGACTCTGAAGAGTCCCATGGACTGCAAGAAGATCAAACCTCTCCATTCTTAAGGAAATCAGCCCTGAGTGCTCACTGGAAGGACAGGTCCTGAAGCTGAGGCTCCAATACTTTGGCCACCTTATGAGAAGAGAAGACTTCCTGGAAAACACCCTGATGTTGGGAAAGATGGAGGGCCCAAGGAGAAGGGGACGACAGAGGACAAGATGGTTGGACAGTGTTCTCGAAGCTACCAGCATGAGTTTGACCAAACTGCGGGAGGCAGTGGAAGACAGGAGTGCCTGGCGTGCTCTGGTCCATGGGGTCACGAAGAGTCGGACACGACTAAATGACTAAGCAACAACAGCTAGAGTAATAGTGTGTGAAATCACTACCCTGCTTCATGTTGATTGAGGCTCGTAGGGGAAGTGGGCATAATCAAGCTGAGACTCTTCTGGGAAGGTCAAATCAGGCAGTCAGGTCACATCTCCTTAAGCTAAACTCTATGAAATACCATTTTGATGCTCACATTGTTGCTGGTTTTTTTGTTTTGTTTTTGTTTCTTACCCAGGCTGATAGAAACAAATGGGAGTTCTTAACATTGTGCAATGTATGAAAAAATTATAGTCCAACTACCTCATTCATGAACTTGTGAATAAGGCCATCCAGTGAAAGGGCAAATCTATCAGGAAAAAGGGGTGGGTGGTAGACACAAGACAAATCATAATTAAGCCAAAAGATGAAAAAAACCAGAACGCATTTTATCAAAGTTTGCCACTTTATTCCATCAATTTCAATGAGACTCTTTGCTGTTGCAGCACGATCTATCAGCCTGGTATTCCAATCATTGACTGATGGATTGCTGGAGGATTAATGTTGGGGTCATAATGAAGGAAAGAAGCTACCACTCCTCTTGATACCTATTAATCTTTGAAGAAATGATCAATGTCTTGCAGTAAAATAAAAAAATAAAAACAAGAGACCGATATATGATGCATTCTCAATTACTTCTAAAAAAAAGTTCAGCAGTCTGTGCAACTGACAGATGAATCCTACAAGCCGGTTTTACACAAGGAGTGAAATCACATGGCCAACCTTCTTCTGAATTGTACCATTTGGCATTCTTATAAAGATAATACTATATATTGGAGTCAGTTTACATTTTCCAGCGTGAATCAAGTTGTCCACCAAAGCAATGGAAATTTCCTCCCACCTCCTACACATGCCTCATGCCCTCCCATTTGTCTCTGGGAGGGGAGAACCCACAAACCCACCCACCCCAAAAACAGCACATGGGGGAAGGAGAGGATAGACTGTTACAACGAGCAAGCGGAAATACTTGCACAACTTGAGCAATTTGCTTAGCACTACATTGAATTCCTCAAAAATAATGTGTGTAAATCTCGATATTAAGTTATGCCCCTTTCTGATACCTAACATTTTCTCAGAATGTCACCCTCTTTTCTTTTATCAAAGTTCAGGCAACCTGATTCAGAAATTCTGCCTTTCCCACTCACACATTTGATGCTCATCAACCATCCAACGGTCTCTTGGCTGGCTACTTTCATACCATGTCTTTTGTTGGAAAAATGCCCATTCAAATGTTTCCCTGCCCCAGTTTTGACTAGCTGTTTGATCCCAAGAGGTTGGGGTTTAGATGGCAGTCTTTAAAATGTTTCAAGTGACAGATTATGCTCAGGAACCAGCTGTTCACATATTTGAACAGCCAGCAGGAAATCTTTGGCCAGCTCCTGCTTTAAAAAAAAGAAAAAAAGAAAAAGAACCAGGAACTCTGCTGGTATTTTGTGACACTGTTTTTAATCTTCACCATTTCCACTGACAGGAGGATAATAGCTAGCCACAGGAGACCTGTCAAAACTCTACATCCATCCATTTTGCCACCAGTAGATCTAAACAGCCCAAGCAAGCCAACCAAGCAGTCATGAAACATAACATTTTGGCTGTGATTACTACTTATTCTATCACAAATGCATTTACTGTTCAATCCCCAACCTTCTACCATAATTGCAAATTGCCTTTTCAGGTTTGATCTTGCTACACCATATAAAATGAAGGCAGCAACCAGAATTGTAGCCATGATCCAGTCACAACTAAACACTCCTGAACCCCATGGATTTTAGTTAAACATGTGATTTTATTTCTGTGACCAAAAGCAATGGGACTTTAATGGGCTTAACTTTGCCAGGATTGTGCCTTGTGTTTTTAATTGCTTCCTTCCCATATATGATGTATCCTAATGACTACCATGTGGTGAAACCTTTTCAGAGCTGCCTTCCCTTCTGCTTCAGCCAATACAAAGCCTACAGCGTTAATGTATGTGTATTGCTGATGTGCAATGGCCAATGACTTTCTGTGACAATACACCAGGCACTTGGTCCTGATGGAGGAGAGCATCAGTGTGTAAGAGACTGAGCTACAAATCAGAAATCTCTGCTTCAAAACTCACTTCTGCCACAACCTCGCTAGATATGCAACACACTCTCAATACACAATACACACTCTCAATCAGCCTTAAGCCCTCTGAAATATGATGCAGTGTAATAGGCGGGAGTTGATCACGGTGTGGATTGGCCAAGCGTGCCTTCCTCTTAGCACGTTTCTAATCTAATCTAATCTAATCTGGTGTACTGGGTTCGCTTCCCCATTCCTCCACATGCAGCTGCTGGGTGACCTTGGGCTAGTCACACTTCTCTGAAGTCTCTCAGCCTCACTCACCTCAGAGAGTGTTTTGTTGTGGGGGAGGAAGGGAAAGGAGAATGTTAGCAGCTTTGAGACTCCTTCAGGTAGTGATAAAGCAGGATATCAAATCCAAACTCCTCCTCTTCTTCTTCTTCTTCTTCATCATCATCTTGTCCCTTGCGTTGTCAGTGTTTATACTACATTTTTTTAGATTTGCCTTGAGACAGTCTTTAAACCTCTTTTGTTGACCACCAGCTTTACACTTCCCATTTTTAAGTTCAGACTAGAGTAGTTGCTTTGGAAGACGATTATCAGGCATCCGCACAACATGGCCAGTCCAACGAAGTTGATGTTGAAGAGTCATTGCTTCAACACTGGTCATCTTACTTCTTCTAGTACACTTATATTAGTTCACCTGTCTTCCCAAGTGATGTGTAAAAATTTTTGGAAACACAGCTTGGAAGTAGCACATAAACATCCTGACATGTAGTAGCTACTGCTAGCCCTTTCCATGATTCTTTTTTTTTAAGTCTCGTGGCCACCATTAGATCACATAGAATCTGTTTCCTCTGTCCTGTTGTCAATTTCGATACAATGGGTATATAGTTCAAGAGCCTGTTCACCTCTGAAAATCTTAAATGTTTCCATTGTGTGTTGTTTATATAGTTCAGCACTTTCTCCCAAAACTTAGTGTGGGACACAGTAACAGCATATGTTTCAAAGAAGCATTGTCTATATTACATGTCCAACAAAGAGCTACATTAGATAGTCCTTTCTTCAATAAGCATAAGTATGGGTGGTAAAATGTCTCAATGGCTACTTGCTATTATAGCTCTCTCCAGGATAAGAGGCAACGTGCCTCTGAAAACCAGTTGCTAGAGAACAGCAGCAGGAGACATCTTCTGCCCTCCTACCCTGCTTGTGGGCTTTCTGTAGGTATCTGGCTGGCCATCTGCTAGGAATCAGAATGCAGAACAAGACAGACCTTTGGCTTGATCCAATAGGGTTCTTCCTATGTTCCAACCACATGGCTAATATTTCTAGGAAGGAAGTTATTCTGAAGTGATAGGGATTGGCAATACCTTCAATGCTCAGTGCATGGATATAGTTTAACACCTTCATCAACCATGCTAACAGACTTTGTTGTAACTTTAGGCTACCACCGAGTTCCGCTAACATGGCTGCAAATGTGCTAAACTATGCCTGCTATAAGTGCTAAAGAGTGTACTGAATCATGCAACCTAAATGGATTTTTAAAAGCCCTCTCAGTCTATTTTTAGTCCAGGCAGACCTTTTAGTCAGAGAGTGTGAAGTAGCAGCACTAGCACATGTAGACAGCACAAGAAAACAAAAGTTGTATGTTCTTTACCCTTGCAGCCATGCAGCAGGCTAGTAAAACAACTGTGGACTTAATGTGCAGAGATTGTCCAAGGGCAGATCATGAAAGCCTGTAGATCAGTGTCAGAAGTCATGCTACACATGCAAAAGGTCCTGGGTTTGGTCATCTCCAGGTATGTCCAGGGAAGACTCCTGAGCACATAGCTGAGCTAGTGGTCTGCCTTGCAATATAGCATTGTGCCATGTTCATCAACAATCACTGGAGAAGCTTCCAGAATGCAGGATGCGTGCAGTTTGCATTAGGAAATTCAGTCAAAGGATCTAACATCTTTTGTTACATGTAGGTGGGTGTCAGATGTGGACAATTGAGAATTTAGGGATATTCTCTTGGTGGAAAAGAGGAGACTGAGATCAAATATCTTAAGGGATTTCATGAGGAAGATGGAGCAAGCTTATTTTCTCCTGTTCTGGAGGGTAGGACTTGAACCAATGGCTTCAGAAAGGAGATTCCAGCTAAACTTCAGAAAGAACCTTCTGTCAGTAAGAGCTGTTCAACAGTGGAGCAGTCTCCCTTGGGAGATTGGACACTCCTTCCTTGGAGGTTCCTAAGAAGTTGGATGGCCATCTTTATGTCATGGTCCAGTTTACGGGCAGTCGGCATCCCAGCTGAGGATGCTGGGACCGGGGGCAAGACGGCAGGGTGGGAGCAGGAACAGGAGTCCGGAAGCCAGGAGTCAGGAAGTAAGGGTCCGAGGGTCAGAGAGCTGGGAGTCAAGAAGCCAAGGATCCGAGGATCAGGAAGCAAGGAGCCAAACACAGCAAGGCAGGAAGTGTGTTGCTGTGTCAAAGAGCCAAAGGGAAATGCTGACCTTATATCCCTTCCCGGCTCTTGCCACCAGGTGCAGTGAGTTACCAATCAGCCTCACCTGCGTGGCCGTGCCTTGCCTCTTCAGAACAAACTTGGAAAAGCCATAGTCCTAATGGTCACAGGGCCTGGCTCCTGCACGCACTCCTGACACTTTAGCTGAGATTCCTGCATTGCAGGGAATTGGACTAGATGACCCCTGAATGACTCTAAGATTCTATTAAGTATATATTCTGAGGTAGTTCCCTGTGAGGCTCTTGTATTACTTCATTATGGGGTTTGTTGGTAATTATTTCACCTAGGGTTGTGCACCAGATTCAGCCAAGGGATTCAGATTCAGAGGGATCTGGGCACCAGTCAAGTCTAATTGAGACAGCCCTGGATAACCGTGGGTAAGATTGGGTGATCCAGAGTGATCCAGGGCTCTCAGAGGGCAGAGCATCAGGCAGGGGAACCTGCGAGGAGGCTGAGCCCTCTCTGACCACTGGCTGCATCTTCTCAAGAGAAGGTAGGAGCATGACTCTGCTGGCCTCTCCTTTCTGCCTGACACCCTTCCCTGCAGAATCAGTACCTCAGCTGAAAAAATTCATGAAGGATAAGGATACTGCCCACAATGGCTATACTCAGCCTCCATGACTGCAAACACCAGTTGCTGGAAATCACAGGAGGAGAGAGTGATCATGTCTTTGAGTCCGGCTTGCAGGTTTCCCACAGGAATCTGGGTGACCACTTTGAGAACAGGATACTGGACTTGATAGGCCATTGCCCTGATACAACAGGTTCTCCTTATGTTCTTATGACTCTGCTGCACTGGGGCTTTTCCTTTATTTAATCCTTAAGTTTCTAGTACTGTTTTGGTTCAGAGTAGCACCCCTGTATCCTTAAACCAGTCTTACATACCTTCCAACATTTCTCCGATGAAAATAGGGGTGTCCTATTCCATATTAATAAGAATAACAATAATTTTATCATTTATACACCACCCATTAAACATTTTAAAACATCCCTATACAGGGCTGCCTTCAGATGTCTTCTAAAGATTGAGTAGTTACTTATTTCCCTTGGCTTGGGGGTCGCATAACTCCATACCCTCCAATATTTCTCCAATGAAAATAGGGACATTCTAACTGAAAGTGGGACATTTCAAAGATCAAATCAGAAACCAGGACAGCTTCTGTAAATATGGGACTGTCCCTGGAAAACTTGGAGGGTCTGGGCTTGCAGAATACCATATTTTTCCATGTATTAGACGAGGTTTTTTGACTCAAAAATCATGTTAAAAAACTGGGGTTGTCCTACACATGGATAGTGGCATGGGGGGAAGCTGCGCACCGCCAGCCAGCTGGTTGGCTGGAGTGCAACTCCCCCCCCATGCCGCTGCGGGAGGCACACACTCTAGGGAGTGTTTCCCACAGTGGCTTGGGGGAAGCTGCGCACCTGCCAGCCAGCTGGTTGGTGGTCCACGCTCTAGGGAGCTTCCTGTTGCAGTGGCATGGCCCACTTTGCCAACCTCCAGCAACTGCCCTCCTGGGGTGATGGCACACATGCAATTCCTCCTAAAAAAAGCTCAACAGTTGAAAATCTCCCCTCATCTCCCCCAAAATAGGGGGCGTCTTATACACAGAAAAATACAGTAGACGTTCTTACTTGATGACCTTCTATGGTATCTTGCTTGAGAAATGCACAAGTGACAGCCATTTTCACAGCCAGTGTAGGAGAAAGAAAGAAAAAAGAATGACAGTCATATGTCACTGGGAGATGAAGAGCTCAATGAGAAATAAAAATGAAATGTATTGTATTAAACTATGCCTCAGAAAACAAGTCAAAAATAGGAGAGATGAGAAAACGCAGCAACAAACTGAGACAAAGGTCACTGGATATTTATATAACTTTCATATGAACAAGTGGAAACAGAAACTGGCACCTATATGGGGAGAGCATCTATTTTTGCATCTCATTTCTTTGTGCAGCCTAGGAGTGAATTGTCTCCTTTGTCAATTTACATTGCTTCACCACAACAAGTTCAAAAAATGACACCAAACAATAAATCAAGTGAATGAGATGGAGGAGAAACGCTCACTTGTAACCTATGGATAACACCAGAGTTAATAATAATAAAAACTCACCAAGGCCAAGACTAATAATAATGAACAGAAGCAGTGCTTGTGTAGATAGCAGGCTCTAAGCTGAAGATTCAGTGGTGGAAATATCTGGTCAAAAGGTAGGTGCTAACTTGAGGTATGTAAGAGTATAGGACATTTTCTCCCAGGGATCATCTCCAGTGCTATTTTTCTAGGAAAAGAGGTGCCAGAACTCACCATGAATGCCTCCCTTGTTATCTTATACAATGGTACCTCGGGTTACAGACTCTGCTAACCTAGAAATAGTACCTCAGGTTAAGAACTTTGCTTCAGGATGAGAACAGAAATCGTGTGGTGGCGGCACAGCAGCAGCAGGAGGCCCCATTAGTTAAAGTGGTACCTCAGGTTAAGAATGGACCTCCAGAACGAATTAAGTTCTTAACCCGGGGTACCACTGTAATGACAATGGAACCCACCTGAGAGCTGTCGGAACTGAGTTCTGGCAAGTTCCAGCTGGGGAAAAAAAGCCCTGGTCATCTCTACTGTATTTTGAGTGTCTGTTGAAGGCTTTCTTCAACCAGCCTTCTAAATTGATTTTTAAAATTCTCAGGCAGTATTCCTATTGAATTGGTTTATATGTATATATGTTTATTTGTATATATGTCATGGTCTTTATTTGGTTTTATATGTGCAATTGTTCAACTATTTTTATATAAGCAGTTGTGAAACCACTTTGAGGTGCTTCATAAGGAGTGATTCATAAATGAAAGAAATCATTGCCACCACCGTCACTATCTGAAAAAAAATGATGTTGCCAGCATCATTACGTTGTCAGTAGCTTCACTTTACAAATGGTCATGGGGGAAGGGGAAGAAATAAATTGATAAAAGAGGCTTGCTGGGTCTTTTCTATCTTTGAGTGAGCCATTTCCATCATCTGCTATCCCATTTGGCCTCCGTCCCCCCCCCCCCAAAAAAAGTGGTACAGTATGGCCATAGCAAAGGGACGTTGGTGGTGCTGTGGTCTAAACCACAGAGCCTAGGGCTTGCTGATCAGAAGTTTGGCAGTTTGAATCCCTGCGACGGGGTGAGCTCCCGTTGCTCGGCCCCAGGTCCTGCCAACCTAGCAGTTCGAAAGCACGTCAAAGTGCAAGTAGATAAATAGGTATCACTGTGGCGGGAAGGGAAACAGTGTTTCTGCGCGCTGCTCTGGTTTCGGTGTTCCATTGCGCCAGAAGCGGCTTAGTCATGCTGGCCACATGACCCAGAAAAACTGACTGCGGGTGAACGCCTCTTCCCTCGGCCTGTAAAGCGAGATGATCGCCGCAACCCCAGAGTCCACTGCGACTGGGGTCCTTTACCTTTTTGTTTTATGGCCATAACTGCCAGGGGTCCTTTACCTTTTTGTTTTATGGCCATAGCAGCAGAGTGAATTGGGCCTGTGAAATGTCCCTTCAAATGCTCAAACTAACCCACCACCAAAAGTTTCAAGCATTCAAGCATATGACTCCAAGGGCAATTACCTCTGGTACTAATTTGACAAGGGTTTTGCACATGTTGACCTTTTGGGCTATGCCACTAGTACCAATTTAGGGCGCCAGATGTTTGGACTAAGAGAAATTAGCATAGCTGTTAGTCGATTCCAGCATGGCTTGGTGGTATAAATGTGTCTGACATTTGAAAAAATTATTCACCATCGGTATCCTTTCAGCTGCTTCAATGTGTCTGTCTCTCTCGCTCTGTGTGTGTGGCACACAGAGACCAATACTCCATTTATATGCCACACTTAAGAGCTGCTCACAGGTGGTTCCCAGGGTATCTACTTGGTAGTCCTGCTTATCTTCAAGGATAGCACTGCTTTGTATGCCTTTATGCCATTTCTCTGGGTCCTTTCTGTGTAAAAATAATATTCCATGCAGTGCTGCAAGTGGGGGAGCTATCTTACGTGCCAACAATGGAGATAAACATTGTTGCACTACAGGAGATGTTTCCTACCCACAGGTAATACCCAAATGTGTTAAAACTGCATTGGCTCTCCCTGAGAAATCTGGCAAATTTTAGCACATTTGTTTAACTTTGCTTAATAGTCCTAGAGATGTTTTGCCTGAGAAAGATGGATAGCCTGGAGTTCAGCCTACACTCAAGTAGGGCCCTGGCAGAGACACATGCCCCACTGGCATGTTCTTTCCCTCCTGATTGATTGTTCGGGAGCTTCAAAAGCTTTCTTCAGCCTGAACATCACAGTGACCGATGCCAACCAACACCGGCACACTTAGGGATCCACAGAGTTTGCGCAGTTGCGTAACAGACCTCAGCAACTCAGCATTTTGGCTAATCTACTTTATTTACATATAAACACACATGGAGCACTGCAACATGGCTCCCTCTCTCTCTAGCATCAGACAGCAAAGAGAAAAAGAACAAAGCACAATAGTCCCACTTCATGGAACACAAACATCCTGTTTCTGTCACTTCCCACTTTGTGGAGTCAAAACACATACAGTGGTACCTTGGGTTACATATGCTTCAGGTTACATACGCTTCAGGTTACAGACTCCGCTAACCCAGAAATAGTGCTTCAGGTTAAGAGCTTTGCTTCAGGATGAGAACAGAAATCGTGCTCCTGCGGCGTGGCAGCCGCAGGAGGCCCCATTAGCTAAAGTGGTGCTTCAGGTTAAGAACAGTTTCAGGTTAAGTACGGACCTCCGGAACGAATTAAGTACTTAACCCGAGGTACCACTGTACTGTCATGTGATAGACAACAATCCCATGACTGCAATCATGGAGCAGGAATTCTAACAAGTTTGGTTGGTTAGAGTGTGGTGCTGATAACATCAAGGTTGCAGGTTCAATACCTGTATGGGACAGCTGTGCATTTCTGCATTGCAGGGGTTGGCCTAGATGATCCTCAGGCCCCCTTCCAACTCTACAATTCTATGATTCTAAAATGCTTTAAAATCACTTCAAATTTCCCTTGAGGCTAAATCTGAAGGCAGCTTAGACCTTGTTGAAGCAACCAAGTCAGATGGGTGGGGTATAAATAACCAAATTGTTGTTGTTGTTGTTAAATAGGATGCCCCTATTTTCTTCAAAGAAAAGTTGGAGGGTATGGGTTGCACTGGACTTAGCTGTATTAGGTAGGAGACAGGAATTTTCTGTTTCTGTTCTATCTTTAATAAAGGCAATAAAGTTCTCAGGTAACTTCCTTGTGGTCTATCCGCTAAGCAACACCCACACAGGATGCATCGAATGCAATAATGAAACTGGGAAGCAACAAGAACATGGTGCTCGAAATAGCCATAGAAGAACATAAGAACTTGAAGTAAGAGGAAGACTACGACTACTGCTGCAATCTCTGAAGAAAATTAAGGTAGGGGATATCTGATGGCTGATGGAAGTAAAGCAATTACTGCGACAGATCTGTCAAAAAGTCAGCTGATAGCATGCTGAGTTCAAAGACAATGGTAAATTATAAATGGAAATGGAGTGTTTAGGGGTGGGGGGAGAGGTCAGAAGTGGAATCGGAAGGGGAAGAAAGTCAGGTACAATGCCAAAGCTAAGCTGGCAGAAGAAATGAGAACATGATCAGATCCTTGCACGCCCCCGGCTCTGCTGCAGACCATGCTCGTCACTCCAGAGCAGATTCTGGGACACATGGGGGAATCCGTTTTGCCAAAGGTGGCCACTGTATTCTTAGTTGAAAACTCCTGAAGAAGAGATGGAAAGAAGATAAAGTCCCGACCAGAGAAGAATGGCAAATTAAGTCGATGGATTATTCCAAAATGGCTAAAATGACTGGAAGAATCAGAAATCAGAAAGACCAATTTTTAAAATAAGGAATGAGGGGGATTTATCTTTTAGCTTAAAAATCATTGTAAACTGCTAAAATCATTAGTAGGATTGGAATAACACTTGTAGTTTAATGGTGAATTTTGGATATGATGGAGGTGTAAAAGATCTGGATTATTATAGAACATGCAGGAGGAAATGACTAACTATAGGACCCAAAAAGGGGAGGAAAGAAGTCCAGGAGATTCTTTGGAGTCTTGTTTTTATGATGTATGTTGGATATGTGATTGTAAAACTTTAATTTGAAAAACCAAAAAAAAATATTTTTTTTTAATATATATATAGAGGAAAACTCATGAAGAATTGTATGTGGAGGAAGAAATAATCAGCAATTCTTCCCACACGTTTTCAACTCATTTTTTCTCTTCTTTAGATATCTGCAAACTATTTTTCCCCTACATTGGGGGGGGAGCCCCCTGAGTGGTCATTGAAACCCTGACCTTAGGGTTTCACTACCCTACTGATAAGCATGGGACCAATTCATATACACTCCTGGCATATATTATGAAGATGATGGTGAAAGAAGATTAAAGGTGTGGGTTTAGCCTGTGGGAAAAGAGAAGATTCATAATGTAACCCTCAGTTTCCCCCTTCGTTCATTACAATCCACAGGGGTGTTCTCCTGCAATCCACACTGAAATGCTCTCTTGCGCAGCTCCCATTCACTTCAACAGGACAAGTTCTTGGTAGCTTGTGCTCCTGAATAACATTCCATATTTCTTATTTGTATGATATAGTGAGAGATGTAATTTCCAGAGTGCCCAGGATCAGTCAAAGGAACAGATATCTAGCATATTTATTTTTATTTTACTTTGTACCTCCAAATAGAAGCTCTACCAATTTGGAGCAGGGGTGACAAACCTTTTTCAGTTTGAAGGCCACATGACCTCCCAGGCAACTCTCCAGGAACATGCTGGTGGTGGGTGAGGCCAGAGACAAAAGGGGGTGAAGCAATAGATGTGTTTCCTATGGTAGCCACAGAGAAGTCAAAGATTTCTGTACACACCCATCCACACACGTACTTCACACAGAGAACTTGCAGGCACAGAACTTGCTCATCAGGACAAGAGTCAAGGGAGGAAATGGTTAATCCCATTGTAGACACTTTCACAAACAGCCAAATTCCATTGCCGCCAGCCACTCTCTCTTCCAAAACAGATTGTCAGTGTTTTCAGT
Organism: Podarcis gaigeae; assembly: GCF_964106915.1. Classification (NCBI taxonomy): domain Eukaryota; kingdom Metazoa; phylum Chordata; class Lepidosauria; order Squamata; family Lacertidae; genus Podarcis; species Podarcis gaigeae. Next base: position 24,680,968 of record NC_139694.1, read on the forward strand.
GAAGTGATGGCTTATGGTTCCCGTTCCACACATTTGTCAGTGGCAGAGGTTTAAAAGAGTTGATGGGCATCGCTGCATCTCAGTTGACAAAACACATATTTTACAACCTACAATGTTTTCCTGCCCCACACGGCTGAGAATCAGCATTGCCAGTGAGTTACGGTCCTGTATCAACAGTTTAAGCATAACAGAATGGAAGGCAGCCAAAAAAACAGACCTAGGCATTTCTCAGAACGAGGACGAAAGGCTGGCCTTTTAATTGTTTTAATAAGCTTTCATCTCAACAGACAATTTTATTCAAAGAGTCTGGATTTACTTCTCATTTAAACAACTACTTAGAAAATAGTTGTCATGCTTACTCATGGACACATGTACCTGATATGAACCTGATTGCATTTCCTGTGAGTTCTTTTAGGAACTATGGATGATCGGGGGGAATAATCTGGTCACCAGGGGAAAGGTTTTCCTCTGCAGTCCCTATTGAAAGACAGACTGATATCCATCTGGTACAGCCATCTTAGAAAACTAACACCTTAGCCAAATTCACAAGTGCTAGCATGTGTACCTCAAGACTCTTGGTCTAGATAGCTAGGGCTGCCATACGTCCAGGTTTTCTAGGATTTTTTTTGATGAATCAGCAAAATGTCCAGGAAAACCCAGAAACATGGCAAGTTGGGCTATTTTCATTAAAAAATCGTTTTAAAAAAATCTAAGAAAAGCCTCAAAACATGAACTTTTTTGGGGGGGAGATGTACAGAGTATCCCTCTAAGGTTTCCAAGACATAACAGACAGAATCAAGACTTCGTAGGACTTAACCCAGAAAAGAGAGTTTGTTAAGGGAAAGGTAAAGAAACACCCTGTTATGAATTCATTGTATTCAATGTCTGTTCAGAGTAGATCCACTGAAATTAATGGACCCACTTTAGTCATGTCCATTAACTTCAATGGATCTGAATAAGGCTAGCACTGGATACCATTGTTTGTCACAAAATGAGCATTTTAGGTTATCCCAGGAAGAGAGGGAGTGGATTGAGACTGGGGGCTTTGTGATGAGCTGAAGGACAATAAAGGAAGAATTTGTGTGACGGGGTGAGCTCCCATTGCTAGTCCCAGCTCCTGCCAACCTAGCAGTTCGAAAGCACGCCAGTGCAAGTAGATAAACAGGTACCGCTGCGGGGGAAGGTAAACGGCATTTCTGTGTGCTCTAGTTCCCATCACGGTGTCCAGAAGCAGTTTAGTCATGCTGGCCACATGACCCAGAAAGCTGTCTGTGGACGAACGCCGGCTCCCTCGGCCTGAAAGCGAGATGAGCGCCCCAACCCCATAGTCGCCTTTGACTGGACTTAACCATCCAGAGGTCCTTTACCTTTACCTTTACTTAAGTCAGTCATAATTAAATCTGATTTAATTGTATGTGGTTTAGACTGCACCCTTATATATATATATCCTACAAGTTCCATTAAGTTCATTTTCTATGACTCATTGATAAATCAGAAGTTGTTGGAAACCCTGAAAGTATACAGAAGACCCATAAGTGCGTTTGAATGGATCTTTAGAGAATCCTTCCATTTTCAACGTGCATTCAGACAAAGGGCTTTTAAAAAATAAGAAAAAGAACAGATTTTTACCGTATCAGTAATTTGAGTTCTCTGTCACTTGAGGCAGGGGAAATAATCATTTTTTCCAGTTTGCACAGTCCATACCTTTCATACACCAAAATGAACTGAATCTGCAATTTCTTTTTGCAGACCAGAAGATGTTATGTTGCTGCCTTTTTCTTGACAGAATGATCAGAGCAAAATTACATTCTGTTGACAAAAATGTAATGAAATGTATTTGGTCAACAAAATGAAATGAGAGGTTTGACCAAAGTAAAAATGCATCTTGTTCACCCAAAGGGCTCCATGGAGCCCTTAATTCTATGTTTCTGACTATAATCTCCAGAAATTGGAACCAGAGCACTTACATTTAAGTGGAATCATATTATACTTTCAAAGTTCTGCTCTTGCTTGGAGTATTTCTGCAAAGATCTTCAACCACCTTATGCCTGAGTAGTTCTATCAGTAGCAATAGCAGCCAATTTGTTTTGCTCACTAAAGAGTGACAATTTGCAAAAGTTCAGTTTACTGGGGCGTAGCTTAGTCTCTCCATCTGGGGTCTTTTGGCTGCTGACTTTCAGCTTCCTAAGATTTCCCCCTACTGAAAGGAAACCGGAAAAAAGTTTGGATGGGAAGATGAAACTTGCTTTGTTTTTCTTGAGTGATCTAGACATCAAAAAAGACCCATCTTCAGTCTGGTCAACTCAGCTTCTTTGCTCACTCGAACCTATGGAAGATGATAGGAGACTTGACTTCAGGCTATCAGAGAAGCTTGTACTTGCACTGATCCATTTATCTCAGCTTTCCCCAACCTGGTCAAAGGTTGTGGATGATGGGTCCTGGAGGACAACTGGAGGGCACCAGGTTGTGCAAGGCTGATCCAGGTGATACTTTGGCAATGGTTCACTGATGATGATGATGATTCCGGTGATTCTGTCCCTGCAAGAAGTGAAGTTACAGGGAACCAGGCAGAGGGCCTTCTCAGAAATGGCGCCCACCCTGTAGAATGCCCTCCCATCAGATGTCAAAGAAATAAACAACTATCTGACGTTTAGAAGACATCTGAAGACAGCCTTGCTTAGGGAAGTTTTTAATGTTTCAAATTTTATTGTGCTTTTAATATTCTGTTGGGAGCTGCACAAAGTGGCTGGGAAACCCAACCAGATGGGCAGGGTCTCAAAAGCCGCTGAGACATTCAGCAGAACTAGGAAACAGCTCTCACCTTTGTCCCTAGCCCACCGGACATCATCAACCAGTGCGACCAAGGCAGTTTCAGTCCCAAGATGAGGCCTGAATCCTGACTGGAAGGGATCCAAATGTAAAGCTTCCACATATTAAACAACTCTCTGGAAAAAACCAAGCACGTCTAGGAACAATATTCCATCTCAGCCTGCTGCCTGCTACACTAGTTTTCTATTTGCTGGTAGGGTCTTGTATTTACATAGGGAAAGATTCAAAACTTGTATCTACCACCTGCAGCCTGAAGGGTTTCCCTTATTTCCCTATAGAGAAGATAGTCTTGGGCAAGGCAAATTGTTGGTCAGAATTGATGCAAAGAAGATTTTTATATGTGCATTAAACAAAAACAAACTGTGAGTTAATATTTTTAAAAATACCAAATCCTGCATCTAATTATCTATAGCATTCTTTTGTTTAAACAAACCACAGTTCCCCAATTTTGGGCATCACAGGGAATCGAAAATGGAAGTTTTTGATCTCCACCCTACTGGGACTAAATGTATACTTCCAGACTTCATACAATCTGTAGAGAAACCAGAGAATAATGACATTTGGGCTGAATTTATACAAAACATAGGGGGGTGTGCATTTAGATAATAATAATAATAACTATACATTTGATAAGTATACATGGAATTGGAATTGTTAACTATTATAATGAAATAGTATACCTTTAATTTCAATTTGTTCAATTAAACTGTTCTTTAAAAATAAATCAGTTCCAGCCTTAAAATGTTGAAGAGATACACCATCTCCAACACCAGCAAAATAGCCAATTTATCTGAAGCAGTTTTAAAGAATTGCTTCATCCCCCCCACCCCCATGGCTAGTAACAATTTCTTACTAGATAGACCATTTGATCCGTATTCAGGCATTTTGTCTTCATGTTAAAAGGTTTGCCCATTATTCAGTGTGGTAAGGTTGAAGCTGGGGGAGGGGGAGATTAAGAGAAGTCTTTGTACTGCGCCCATTAAAAAGCATGACACATTGTCTTAAGACTGGCATGCTCCTATAGCGTCTGTCTTGGATAAGTAGGGGTGCTGTGAAATAAACTTCCTGTAATTAAGGTCTCAATGTTCAGCAATTCCAACAAGCATTCATTTCAAGATGATACTACTGTATTGCCGATGTTTCAGTTTTAGGGTAGATGAGCGCTACACACACACACACACACACACACACACACACATATATATATATATATATATATATATATATATATATAAACCCAAATCCAGGTGAACCTATTCATTATAATTATATTTAGACTTATTTGCGTCACTGAGTTCAGGTTTCACGGCTAGATACACACACACACACACACACACACACACACACACACACACCCCTCTAAAACCAGGGGGGGTTTCAGCTGGAACTTGCTGGAACTCAGTTTCAGCATCTCTCAGATGATCATGAGGGAGGTGTTCATGGTGAGTTCTGGCACCTCTTTTCCTAGAAAAATAGCACTGTCTAAAATTGTTCCTCAGTAGCTTTCAAGTAGGCACAAGAGCAGTGGTATTTCTTCCCAACTCACACATGTCCCACAAATAGGGAAGTCAAAGAATTCTGTTCGAAGGGAAACAAGAATGGGAATTGCTGCATTTAGCACGTTCATCCAAGGTTAGCAATGGAAATCATGCAAGTGAATACAGGAAGCATTCACTATTATTATTTTTTTAGTCTGCATACGTTGGATAAATAATTGCATTGCTTTCTGCCTTGCTTTTGACATTTCCCTTTGACTAAACCACAATGAAATTAGTCATGTAATTAAAAACATAATTAAATCATATTTGTTAGTGCCATAGCAGTATAACATAGACTTTAGCAGGAACTGTATTGGATCAGAAACAATGTTGATTTCAATTATGGGATGGACGCTGCTGCCTTCTTACATCTCTACCCACAAAGTCCATTGGGCTCGATCCGTGTAAAGATCATTGTTGGTCCCAATGAAAGCAAAAGGGCTTAATTGAGCTGCAGTTCACTCATTCCGTCAGGGGACGTGGGTGGCATTGTAGTCTAAAGCACTGAGCCTAAGGCTTGAGGATTGGAAGGTTGGTGGTTCAAATCCCTGTGATGGGGTGAGCTCCCATTGCTCGGTCCCAGCTCCTACCAACCTAGCAGTTCGAAAGCAAACCAGTGCAAGTAGATAAATAGATACCACTCCGGCGGGAAGGTAAACGGTGTTTTCGTGCACTGCTCTGGTTTTGCCAGAAGCGGCTTAGTCATGCTGGCCATATGACCCAGGAAAAGTCTGTGGACATACATCAGCTCCCTCGGCCAGTAAAGAGAGATGAGCACCACAACCCCAGAGTCATTTGCAACTGGACTTGACTATTCAGGGGTCCTTTACCTTTACCTTTTTTTTCACACGTTCCATTGACTTAAATAGGTCTCCTACAGCTGAGGTGCCACTAATCAGCCTGAAGGAGAGTGCAGGGGAACAACCATCGGTGGTGGCTGTTCCTCATTGACATTGCCACACCAGGCTGGTGAGACAGAGAAAGCAGCAAGGATAGCTAGCGGCAGCTGCAGAGGAACAATGGGCAATTCTGGAGCTCTGAAGACTCAGCATCTGCCTGGGGATGCTGGCCAGACCTATATTCTCTTGGAATTCAAACTCACTGAACACAGGTGAGCAAGACAAAAAAATAATAATTCAGCGGCGATTTTGCTTTGTACAGAAGCATCAGTGCGTCCCACCTACCTGACAGAAAATGCCTCACATGAGAACATCAGAGCATTACCCATTTCTTTTAGCTTCATCCTATTGATTCCCAGCATCTCGTGATCAACAGCCACTATCTCAAGACCTCCTTCCTTCTCCGAGTGTTTCCCAATGTAGAACAGTAGCAAAAGCGTTTGTTCATTCCCCAACCTTACACACTTCTCTTGTTTATAAAGCAACGGATCAATGGAAACTTATCTTCATGAAATATTCACAAACCCACAGTAAAGTTTGGCCTATCTTTTCTTCCTTCCTTTCAGATGTGTGTATATATCTATATATATGGAATAATGCTTTGGAGACTTCAGAACTACAGAAAACCTAAACAAAAAGAGAAGAAGCTCAGCAAAGCACATTCAGAGAACCCCGATTTGGAACCAACCTGTGTGTAATCCTCTCTGGGCAGTAATTAGTTCATCACAGTCAACAGTCTACATCAGTGAAAGCTGCTTTGAAAGCTACTTGTTTTGTAGTGAAGAAAAGTGGGGTCAAGGTTATGCACCGCAGTTTGTGACTCTTTCTACTTTCAGCAAGGGGGAAAAATTGGCAGACAAAGACACATTATAGCAAAACCCTTGAAGAGATAGGATGCACATTAAGTTTTCATTATTTCCTCCTGCAGATAAATGCTATAAATACAAAAAGGAAATAAAAGACAAGGTTCTGCTCAAGGAACATTGCAGTTCAGGGAAGACTTGTTTTTATTCTGAATATCCACAGGATTGGTACTCTAGGGCAGAATTCGCTAACTGGAGCAGAGCTCAGTTATCTAAACATGTCGACATTTTATTTTTAAACATGCTTCTAGCATTCATAGATGCATAAAAATGAAAGGAAATAAATATACGGGGTGGAATTCTGTGCAGTAATACGGTTGTTCCATCAGTGCAAGTATTTCTGCTTGCAGATGGAACAGTCTCCCCTCTACACCTCATGGGCTGTTTTGTGGGTCCTCCTCCTACTCCAGAGTGGATTTGGGGGAGGTGTGGGGGCATGCAGGGGGAGAAGAGAGAAGAACCCCATTGGACTAGCAGGCATCCTTGCACTGGTTTCTAAGATGCTAATTGTGGGGCTGAGATGAAATCTGATCAATGAAACAAGTGCAATGTGTAGCAGGGGGAGAGGGAGAGAGCAGGGAAGAAAATAAATAACAACAATACAGAAAAAGTGGTAGAGACTAGGGGCATGCATTGACTTTGTGTGTACCCCGAATAATGAGATAAATTGGGGTGATTGATGTTACTGTGTCATCAGTGTTCGAAATTAGCCAGGTGCCAGGCACATTTTGCACCTAATTATTGGCCACTTGTGACCAAGTGAAGATGCCCGGGCACCACGATGGCACCTGCCATCTCTGCCATCTGGAGGTACATGCCTGGGGGTCCTTAGATCTTGACTGTTTTCACACACTAGCAACACATCCTATAGAATGTGTTATCTTTTATCTGCACAATTGGAATGAGTTTCTGGAACCAAAATGCTTCTTCTGTGCAGGAGCAGTGAACAATATTATAGTTAATTGTCATAACTTGTCTTCACTTACCCCACCCCACTGTGAAGAATATTCTTACATTATGAACGGTCTGTGCCGCCATTAAGAAAAGAAGTCAGAACAGGCCGATATATATGTGGACTGTCCCTGCATCAAGTGACTTTTCTTCTTGAAGTTCTCTTAAATTCTTAATCTAGCTCAAGGTTGTTATCTGAAGTAGCCAGGTGTTTAACTGATCATCACAGTCAGTCTATCATTAGAAAAATAAGATTTAAAGAGCCATCTTGCCCCAAAATGGAAACAAAAAATGGAGAAATACTGTTGTGGCGACTGTAACCTTGGTTTAAGGAGCCATTTGGAGCCTGGCATATATATCTGAGTTTCTAACATTGTCATTAACAAGGCATGCCAAAGTTTTCTTTTTTTCTTCTTCTGATTTTAAGGAATCAGTGGATTTTAAGGAATCAGTTGAAGTACTACTGAATGGAATGAGGAAAGATGCATAGGATTACACTCCAAATGTTGCTTCATCTTAGCAGACGTGTTCCTTTAATGAATACAAAAATTATCGTATTGTGTTACCTATATGTATGTTCTCTGTGCATGAATCCTCTCCTCACTTAAGCAATGATTCTTCAACATCAACTTCGTTGAACTGGCCATGTTGTGCTGATGCCTGATTATTGTCTTCCAAAGAAGAAGAAGAAGAAGAAGAAGAAGAAGAAGAAGAAGAAGAAGAAGAAGAAGAAGAAGAAGAAGAACTTCATATCCCACCTTTCACTCCCCTTCAAGGAGTCTCAGAGAGACTAACAATCTCCTTTTCTTTCCTCCCCCACAACAAACACTCTATGAGGTGAGTGAGGCTGAGAGACTTCAGAGAAGTGTGACTAGCCCAAGGTCACCCAGCAGCTGCATGTGGTGGAGCGGGGAAGCGAACCCAGTTCACCAGATTATGAGTCCACCGCTCTTAACCACTACAGCACACTGGCTCCATTCCAAACTTTAAAATGCAACTACTTTATTCCAAACTTAAAAATGGAAAGCGTAATGCTGGTGGTCAGCAAAAGAGGTTTAAAGACTCTCTCAAGGCAAATCTAAAAAAATGTAGTGTAAACACCAACAACTGGGAAACACTAGCTTGCGAGCGCTCCAGTTGGAGAACAGCCTTTATAGAAGACAATTTTACTTGGCTACGAGTGATTGCCAAAGAAGAAAAAGAATGTATGTTCTCTGTGTTTTGCATGAATCCTCTCCTCCCTTAAGCTCCTTCACTACAATATTCCAGCTCCTCTGTTCACCTAGATATTCAGCATATCTAGATGCCCGGGCTGACATAAATAATTCATACATACATCCAGATATTTGGTTGTCCCAATCTTGTTGTTGTTTTTTCTGCCAGGATGCTCACTATGTTTGATAACAGAGAGGTCCCACTATCATTTCATTTCACCCATTTTTTAATGCAACTTTTTATTGCTATTATCTTGTAATTGACATTAATAAGTATTTCTAACAAAAATTAGCAGTCAAGATCAGTTTTCAAAAGACTCTGACAATATGAAAAAATAATTGAACACAAATGAGGGACTATAATTAAATACGCTATTTCATTTCAAAAATTGGGTTATAATATGCTAATTTACAATACTAATTGACAATAGACTCTGAGCATTCTTAGAGCGTTCTAAACCCAAAGCATTGGCAGATTTCTTTGACAATATTCAATAAAAAACATTCTATCTTGTCAAAAAGAATGTAATTTCTTTGTTTTTATTCCCTAAATCAGGGATGGGGAATGTTTTTGACTCCTTATAAGGATCTACCTTGTGGCCCAAATTTTTCAAAGCTGCCCAGTTGTCAAAATCCCTTTTGCTCCAATGGTAAAAGGGAGGTGGCTGGAGGCTCACACAAACCTTTGCAAATTCCCCACCTTTGAGATTGGAGTCAGATCAGAGTCAGCAGAAGAGGCTTTTAGAAGAGTCCCTTTCACTCTGATCTCAGCTGAAATGAGAGCATGGATGTACCTTAAAGCACTTCTCACAAGTGCTGTTTAGTCCCTACTCCATCAGCAGAGGAGTGTGGATTAAATCCTACTGCCTATGGGCAACATATTTTTGGTGTCCTAAAAGGGCAGGAAATTGCTAGTTATTTATTTTTACTCCCAGGGAGCGGAGAGAGAGGTGCTTGTGAGATTATCAGCCAGCTCTGGATACTATGCACGTTGACTTGTGGGTGAGGAGATACCTCAAGCAGCAGAATTTCTTCTTCTTCTTTCTTGGCAGTTGCTTAAATGTTGAGGAAAGGACAGAGTTGTTGGATGCACGTAGGGGAGGAATGCAAGGACCTGTCATGGAACGAGTGTACTGGTTGCAGTGCATGCAAACTGGCAACAGTTCCAGTAAAGAGCTCTACTGATTCCTCTGCGGCATGGGGACTCTGCATACTACTCCACTTGTATGGGCTATGTCAATGTAAATGCCAAAAAAAATTAAAATATTTTACCTTAAAAGAGATAATTTTCTGTACGGCTTACACGCCTGTATTTACAAAGTCGCATTATCCTCTTAATTCAAGAGGTCTGAAGTAATATGTTTCTAGCTCCCTCATATAAGAAAGGAGGCAGTGTATGTTCAACATCTGAATGGATGTGACTTGCATCAGCAAAGTCAAGATTCCCCATTCATTTAGTTGATTGAGCTGCTTAATCACCTAAGAAAACATGACCCAGAAGTAATCAAACTAATGAAGTTAAGAGCCCATGCAAATATTCTGAAGCTGTTACTTGCATTTGAAGATTTGCTGATGTGGACAAATCTTGCAATGCAATCAATGCATCAGACTGGTTCTGCCCTTCCAGAGAAACCTGGTCATCTACATACAATATTGGCAGCAATTTTGCTTCCGAACTAATGACGCAAGGGTTGTTCAGTCACTAGCCCTCCATGTATATTCTGCATTGGAGGGTGACTGGGAAAACATTTTCTGCCCTCAACATACACACATTGAATGGAATGCCAGAAATGAATGCACTCTGCTCCCAGTTAGGAAATCCATAATTTTTGGTTTCCAGATCTGTACATGTATGGCTCTCCTTCCTGGAATTCCATTGTGTGAAAACATTGGGAGCAGCAGCAGAGAATGCATGGACGTTGGAAAGGAGTTTGGATTGTGTGCCTCCTTGTTGATGCATGCTAAGAAGGGAACATCCCACTTGGAGAGCATGCTTGCCCATCAGAGTGGACACTATGGGATACAAATTCTCAAACCTTTATTGGCATATATACATGATTCCAGTAGGGTTCGATACAATAAAATGACTCATCAAAAACCTGCATCTAATGTGAAGAGAATCAGAACTTACAGGGTTAAACAGTTCTGAGTGACGTCTCACATTCTGAGGCGTGGCTATATTCACAGATGGGAGTGTTTCTCTGTGTCTTTTTTTCCTTTCGCTTCGCCGGGCTGATTTAAGATGTTTTTCTACACGATTAAAGACTATTGGAGTTAAGCAAGAACGCTTGCGTGCAGTCTGGTTTATTACACACACATAGCAACAGTTTCTACCGCTGTGACGACTCTGCTACAGGAAGCTGACGGAGAGCTATCCACGGGAGTCCAGTGGGGCACAGGGAAGCCTGCCGGACCCCATCCAACAGCCACATCTAACACTTAAGTTAATTTTGTAGAGAGATAGAGCACCACAGCAGCTACCCTTGGATCTAGAGAGCACCACATTGACCCTTCCCTAAATGTTGTAAGACTACAACTCCCATAAACCCCAGTCACCAAAGCCAATGGTTAAGGATTATGGGAGTTGTAGTCCAAGAACACATGGAGAGCATCACACCAGCTACCCATGAATTAGATGGCTCAATAATCTGTCTCTGTATAAGGCAATCAGGGGCATCTTGCCCATAGAGGCATGTGGTGTGGGGCACCAGGGCTCCAAGTTCTGGAGGGCACCAGGGAAGAGGCGGAGGCTGGATGCGGTGCCTCCCAGCATCAGCTCACCGCCCTTGCCCACCTCGCTGAAGCAGCGCCACACCCAGAGCCTCTGCCTCTTCCCCACGGGAGGAAGCTGCTGCCCGCTTCCTCCAGCCCCGCAAAGCTGCCAGCAGTGCCGTAAAAAGGTCAGCAACTCTGGGAAATGGGGGGAGAGGGTGCTGGAGTGATCTTTGCACCATGGCACCGGATATATGTACTTAAGATGGCCCTGAAGGCAATTCCACATCCTCATTTATCTCTTGAACTAATCTACTGCCTATGATTTTATGAGGAGTAAGAGAAAAGCATGCTACCCTAAGATCTTTGGAGGAAATATAAGGTAGCAACATAGTAAATGAACTAAAAATGGACGTTGAGAACAAAAGGGTGACTGGTATCCAACTTTGCAAATTGCAAAGTTGCTGTGAGAATAGGAAAGAATGCTGAAACCCCTTCAGCTGTTTTCCAAAAAGCCCAAACAGTGATCTCAGTTTAGGAGAAATGAGGTAAGTCTATTCTTCTGCTTTACTCTCCTGAGGCAGAGCTATGTGACATAATCAGCAGTTATCAGCCCGGCACAGAGGGAGAATGAAACAACACAGCTAGCATGGGCTGGTGACATGGAATAATAAGATCTACCTCATCACTATAAGGGGGAGGATGAGGAATGGGGTGCAGTAATTTTGCAGAATTGTGGTTCTTGCTTTCTTCTGTCATCATCATCATCATCATGTCATATATACACATGACACTTTACAGGGAACAAGAGAATTCCAAGGGTTTGCAATACAAAAACAGAGACAATGGATACAACAGAGGAAGGCAAGGGTGGTGGACACAGAGATAAAGAGGGGAAGGATCTGTGATTTCAGTTAAACATCCTTAGGCTTAGAGTAAGGTAATGGGACCAGCAACTTGTTCCCAAGGCCTCTTGGTAAAGGTCTGAGAAAAGGTTTGAAGGAAGTAAGCGAGGTGGTCTCAGAGAGATATTCTGGAAGGCAGTTTCAGACAGAAGAGGCAACACTGGAAGTAAAGGCCCACCCTCGTATTGAACAGTGGACAGAAGACAGTCAAAGCTCTTGGGAAGTTCAATCAGGCAGGAACAGAGAAGGAAGTAGTCTGTCAGACCGGGAAGAAGTTGGAGCTGATCCAGTCTCTTCTAAGTGTTGGCTAAGGGGCAGGCTGTTAGACCGTAAACAAAGCAAAAGACGCAAGGTTCAAAAATGCAATATCTTCTGTAGAACCCGGAAACAGTCTTCAGAAGGGTCATCTTGATTGATGATCCCAGAGGCTATGTTACAGCCATCCAGAGCTATCTGTTTGTTCTTGCAATGAATCCTCCTTTTTAATTAATGACATTTACTTTGTTGCTGACTCCATATACAAATCTACAAATGAATGAACACTGGATGCATGCATGAAGGCTGTGTTGGTCTAGACCAGGCTTCCTCGGCCCTCCAGATATTTTTGGCCTACAACTCCCAAGATCCCTAGCTAGCAGAACCAGTGGTCAAGGATGGTGGAAATTGTAGTCTCAAAACATCAGGAGGGCTGAGGTTGAGGAAGCCTGGTCTAGACCACTAGCCACATGAACCCCTTCCCCTGCTTCCGCTCCTTCTCTCTAAATGTACACACAGAAAGCATTTGTTTGATTATCTATTCCTCATTTCTCTTTTTAAAAAAAGCCTATAAGTAAGAGGCAGCAGATAAGATTGAGAGGAATCATATCAGGGAGTAGGGAGATTTTGGGTGCCTGGGTGGAGGAGCCAGAGGAGCAAAAGCCAGGGGTCTCTTGGGGTGTGAGAGGGATGGATAAGGATGCAAGGTGATAAAAGTTTTTGAAGGTAAGGACAAAAAGGTAGACTTGCCATCAGCCGAACCACTGTATATTGGATTATGCTGGGCATTCCCAAGCGATGAAGTTAATTGCACTTGTCCTGAGTTTTGTTTCTGGGGTTTGTTGTTATTCTTATTGCTGTCATCATTTCCCCTTCATTAAAACAGAAAGCTCCCAGGCAGCCTGTATGTGTTACAAAAACACGATCCTCTTTATTCGTATCTTAATAATCCTTTCCATTTTGTATATAGCACCCTAAGCGTGAAATGAAAGCAACCTTGTTAAATGTAATAGTATATTATAAAAACGAGAAGGGTGCCGTTTGGGAAAGTCGCCGTATTATAGTAAAATATTGTCTCCCCCTTCCTGCATGAAATGTTGCACTGCCTGTTTTGATTGTGGAAATAACCCAAATATAACAAGGATGGATCAGACAAGTGGCTCAGCAGAGTTGGGCAGAAATACCATGATTTACGGATAGGGAAAATGCTGTAGAATAAATGAGTAGTCAGCCTAGTTTGTTGTACTGAAGAGGAGCGACGTGATTCAAGCAGAATAAGGGATGAATTTTTCACATGGCAAATAGGAACTTATATATAGAACTCCCATCATAACAAATGACAAGAGCTGTCCGTCTCATGTATTGCACATTCCTTTAAAATGCATTATAGAATGTCAGGAAATTGTATTGGTGGGGGCATTCTTAAGGTTTGTTTTATTGACAGGTGATGAGCAGGCTCAAGTTTTGCTCTTGCCATTGTATTGGCAAAGGCTTCAGCAGAAGTACAGTCAGTTGTGACTTTCGTTAGATAAATATCCTGTTGGTTTGTTTTTTAAAAATACATGTAAGCTTCTCTTATTGTAGACATATCTTCTGAACTAATATTGTGCAGTATTTGTAGGAAGAAGTATAAGCTACAGCAACCCTATACCAGCTTGTTCCATAAATCCTACTGGATTCAATCAGACTTATCTCTGTGCTGACATGTATAAGATATTATTTATATCTTGGGGAGTGGGTAGCGCTGTGGTCTAAACCACCTAGCTTCTTGGGCTCACCAGTTGGAAGGTCAGCGGCTTGAATCCCCATGATGGGGTGAGCTCCTGTTGCTCTGTCCCAGCTTATGCCAACCTAGCAGTTCAAAAGCACACCAATGCAAGTAGATAGATATGTACTGCTGCAGCAGGAAGGTACGATAAACAGCATTTCCATGCGCTCTGATTTCCATCACGGTGTCCCGTTGCTCCAGAAGCAGTTTAGTCCTGCTGGCCACATGACCCGGAAAGCTGTATGTGGACAAATCCCGGCTCTCTCGACCTGAAAGTGGAGATGAGCATCACAACCCCATAGTTGCCTTTGTCTGGACTTAACAGTCCAGGGGTCTTTTACCCTTTTTTTTTAACCTTTATTATTTATATCAACAGCCTTCACCAGCTGCTTCCTTTGACTTTAACAAGTAACCAGCAATAAGAACACTACCCTCCACAGTGATGTGAGTCTGCATCATAATTATCTGAGATACAAATCAGATGCTTTCCTTTGGGCCCTTCTCACACCACCCATTTAGAAAGAAGGAATCCATCAGCAGTGTATCCAACACCCATTCACTAAAGAGTTGAAGAGCACCATCCCTAGTTGCCTTGAGGTCCTCTTAAGTTTCCTAAGTATTAGGCTACCAGTGTTGTCACATAGTCTTTTTGGAGACCAGTAATTGTACAGAGTAAAGGACTGTGTGAGTGTGAGTGAATTTGTACAGGTGTAGGTAGACTGAGGACCAAGTGTACAAGCTCGTGTGAAATTTATGTGGATATTGAGCAAGTGAAATCCTTTTTAAAAAATAATAGATGTTCATGTTGAAGTTTGTTCAAAAGTGGTATATAAATACTGTAGATAAAACAATAAATCTATCTTCTGTGGTTTTTTTGGTGCATCTAGACCAGGCATGGCCAAACTTGACCCTCTGGATGTTTTGGGACTACAATTCCCATCATCTCTCACCACTGGTCCTGTTAGCTAGGGATGGTGGAAGCTGTTGTCCCCAAACAGCTGGAGGGTCAAGTTTGGCCATGCTTGATCTAACCCAACACAGTCCTCTGTAACTGGTAGCATCTATCCAGGGTTCCAGACTTTCACATCACCCACTACTTTTAGCTGAGGAGGCCAGGCCCTCGTTCATCCGGATCTCATATAGGAGCCCTCCTACATCACAATGTTCATTTCCTCTTGGCGCTGATGAAATTGAAGTTCCAAGGCATCATCTTCAGAAGCAAGAGACAAATCAGTTCATAGTTGTGCCCAACTTCAATCCCTTTCTCCACCTCCTCCACAATTCATTCTGCTGAGGGAACTGAACTCTTTTGATAGGTAGATAGGTGCATGTGTGTTAGTTGTAAGAAGAAGAAGAAAATATCCTAGCATTATAGAACAAATTATTTTCATCCCCAGGAGGGCATTGAACTCAGCTGGCTCACTGAATTGAAAAGTTGTTTTCTCACCGTAAAAACAGGGAATTCCCACTTCCCATATTTCTTGCTTCTGGTCATGCTCATATTTGAATTCAAAACTATTAAACAGTTTATTACAGACCACTTCTGGAATGCCAACTGCTTAGGAGAAAAAAAGTGCATGAACATTTCTGTACGTGAATAAGCTGATTACCTTTCTGCTATGCTTTATCTGTTTACTTTATAACTTGCCCAGTCCTAAAGCTCAGCATGGATAACAGCATTTCCTAATCTCATTAATCCTCACAATGACTCTGCAAAAGCAATTCGCTGTTGCTTTACAGGAGGGGAACTGAGTCTAAGGGAGTAGAACACTGGAGCTTGTCCAATGAAAGGATGGCTCAACTGGAGTTTGCAAATAGGTCTTCTCAGTTGATCGAAACAACGCAATGCCAAAGATGCTTGTTGTGGCATCATTTACAGTGCCTGTTGGAAAGTTCTTTGTTGTTTGTGATGCATTCGAACACCTCTTAAGATACAGCAACCCAATTTTGCATTATGGTTCCTGAGATCAAGGAGCAGTTTTTCTTCTGTGTCTGGATACAATTGGACATCACTTTGAATCAAGATGGAGAACTGAAACTTTTAAAACTGTAGTGGGTTTAGCCAAATGTCGCATGATGGTTCCTGAGGTTCCTGAGCTGTGCTGATTATGGCAGAGCTGTTTCATTCAAGACCACACATCCAGAAAGTTCAAAGCAGGCTTTTTGTAGACAGGCAGAGGAAGGGGGTGGTTTTTAATTTGAACAGATTGGATATTTATCAATTAGTATTTGCTAATAGGGAGAGAGAGCTTCAGTGGATAGTGTGAGTTTCTTTTTATAATAAACTTTTAAAATTCTTAAACAGTTTGCAAATGCTATGGTGGAAAATGGTGTGCTGTGGATAGCATGTGTGTATTGCAACAGGAGAAAGAATGCAATTTGCTCAGGGAGAAAGGAAGGATTGCTTTCTCCTTAGGCTTGATTGCACAAGAGAGCCATTGGAAAGTGGGGAAAAGGGCTCCAGTCCAGTCCGGCTTTTGCTCTCTTTACTAATACTTCAACTCTAACCTCACTGGACTTATTTCTGAGTACTTCTGTGTAGTCATGGTTATGACTGTTCTACATTGTTTAAAAGGTAAATCTGCAACCCTAACCTCACTCACATAAGAGTAAACCCCATTGAAATCAATAGGACTTACTTTTGAATAGACGTTGTTAGGATTACACCAGTGGTTCCCAACTTTTTTTGGGCCATGCCCCACCTAAGCATCTCTAAAATCCTGATTCCCCCCCCCCCTTGTGACATATAATTCTTATTATTCAAAAACTCCTATTCATGTGAAGGAGGTCTAAAAGGGCATTAACTGTCAATAACTCATTCTTGAATTGCCCCCCTTAAAAATCAAATCAACATGGTGTGTGCCCCATGATGGGAACCACGGGATTACACTGTAAGCTGGTGACTTGCCCAGTGAAAAACTGGTGTTTTCCCCATACCCTGCATCATTAAAGCTTGCAGTACAGTCCAATATAGTAGGCAAAATTGCCTAGAACATATGCATATTAGAAGAAATTCACATTAAAATGCGGGTAAAATTTCAAGGATGCTTTAAAATATATACACTGTATATTGCAAACTGAACTGAATTTAATATTGGGAAAATGAAAAGCTTTAATTGCCAGATTTGCCCTAATAATAGCAGACAACAATTATAATAAAATATAATATGATAAAATAATAATAGAGGCAAATGCAATGATTGAGAACAATGCTATATAAATATGTAGGGAAAATGCACTGAGTGAACATAGGAACGGGCTCTAAATTTGGAGTTTATCTGCTGTTCTCTCCCTCCCTCTCTACTCAGCTTGTTATACATCCTCCTCCTTTCCCCAAAAAGCCAGAATGTTTTGCTGGCATCCTGATCAAAAACCTACAAGGCAACCCACCGACAAGTCCCATCATGTGGGAATCCTTGCCAAATGGCTTATTCCTATTCATGAAACAAAGTCTGCCTGACTGTCAGCTGGGTGAGGGAATGAGGAAAGAAAGCCCACATGAACAGCAACCCCCTTAGTCATCTAAAAAAGACTTGGCATTGCAGAATCGAATCTTTCCAAACCATCCAGCTTCATCCATCGTTTCAAAAGGGGGAGAAAACCCAACAACTGAAACCATGCAATCTTCAAATATGACTTTTTACATTTTAAAAAAATGTCAAAAGAAAGACTAAAATATTGACTCATTTTTGGTGCAATGAGACTAATAATGTTTGCAGTGCCTAATAACAATCAGTTAATGTACCAGGAAATGAGCCCTTATCAACAGATTAGGAACCATGACTGGAAATGGATGAGCAAGCTTCAGTCGCATCACTGCTCTACAATGGGCACACAAAGAAGGCATCGAAAATTTCTGTCTTCATTGTTCCTTAACTATTTCCATATCAATGTTTCCATGGTGGGTGAGTCAGAACATTGGAGACTCCTTGTCAATCTTCTGCTTCACAACGGGCCAGCTCTGTCGTTTTGGCCACTTTTAAGCAACATTATGCAAATCCCATTTAGTCCAGGGCCCAACTTCTTCTGGGCAACAGGAAAGCCATACCTATTGATGGCTTTGGGGGCTAGATGACCTGAGATCCACCAAGTCAAATTTGTCAGCTAGGTATGGAAGCCTGGAAAGGCTCTGACTCCCTTCCCTTTATTCTTGTAGTCAAAGGCAAGGTGGTTTGTAAATAAACCCCGTTCCCAGAAGTTCCATAGAAGATGAGTGGGCTAGATTGGGCAGCGATGTAGTCTGGGTGGTCACTTTGGCTCAGGGCCAGCTGCAGGATGGAGGAGACCCTAATCAAATGGAAATATGCAGGAATCTTTACAGGGGGGAGCAAAGATAAAGACTGAAAGGAGCAGCCTAGTTTCTCACAAAAGCACAAGGGTTTGCAAACAACGTGGCACACGGCTAAGGTTCCATCAGCACAAGGATTTTCCTTGCACGGCAGAACTTCCTTCCGTCTTGCAGGTCCCCTAAATCTGTTCGGGGGATTCCTCCCAACCCTCCAGAACAGATTTAGGGATGGCACAGGATCTGTGCATGGGGTATGGGGAGAATTCTCTATGTGCTGGCAGGAATCCTTGTGCTAGCTTCCACTAGCACAACAATTTAGGTCAGGCATGTCCAAAGTCCGTTTCAGAGGCCTAATCGGGCCTGCTGGTTGGTTTAATCTGGTGCCTACACCAGTCTATTTCTTGGGGTAAACCCCCCAAAAAAACTTCAACCCTAAAAAAGGATCAAAAACTTTGGCCAGCCCTCACAGCCCTTCACTTCATCAAATCTAGCCCTCTTTGAAAAAAGTTTGGACACCACTGATTTAGGTGAATATGGTTCAAGAAAAAGTGACTGCACGTTTTGCCTCATATCTCAGGTTATACAAATGCTAGAAACCTCCTTTCTCTTTTTAATGAAAGCTAGGAGACTTGATATCATGGTTTGGAGGGACAACTGCCCCATACACCCCCCTTCACTGATATCCATGAGCTATCCCTTCAAGCCCAACCCAACCAGCATTTGGCTGGACACTGATGAAATGAGAATACTGGTCTACGTGACTTTATCAAAACTTGCCTAGCAAGACATGTTTTATCCCCAGTTGCATGAAAGCGCTGGATTGGGGCAACAAAGTTGGAATTGTGGTTTCCGCAAGGCAGTGGCCATTTCTTTATTTCTGACATTATAGCTGAGCTATTTCTGTTACTTCACGCATGAGATATGCTGCATTCAAATCTAAAGCTAGCAATTTAAAATACAAGTGTAGAACATCAGCATAAAAGCACTACCCTGATATTACTCTAACCTTTGCTGCTACGATTTGTCCAAATCATTTGGCTTACTGTAGAAATACTTGTTGAAAGTGCTCATGTTGAGCACGTAAGAACAGAGACACTGCACACCGCTATGAGCATGTTTCTACACCCTTACAAGGGCTTGGAGAACAGCATCACTCAAACACACCCCATTGGCATGGTAATGCTCTACTGGGTGAGCTTTTGATGAGGACTGGGGTTGCACTTCCCATCCCCGCCCAGGCCCATGCTTCTTAATGGCGTTCATGCACAGCATAGCATCCCGCAATTTGCTTAGCTGCATAAGCATGTGCATGAATTATACTTTGGGGGAAGGAATCTAATGTGAAAGAAACGAGGCAAGCTGTGCTAATGTACCAATGCTGAAATTAATTTATTAGAAACCCTCTGTCTAAAATCAGAAGACAAACAGTGTGAGGCAGTGGGGAGGAACCAACTCACAGAAGAAAAATGAAATGCAAAGCTCCGCCTTCCTGGTGACCAGGGATGGTGGAAATCTGTAAATTTCACTTTCTCTCATTTTCTCATCTCCCCCCCCCCCCATTATCCAGTCTTAAGTTCACCCTTCTGAATCAGTTTGCAATCAATCAATCAATCAATCCTCATGAAAATTCATCACCATTTTAGTGTAATTCTCTCCCAAGAGTCAACTGTTTAGATGTGATTTTGTCTAATATACATATTTTTGCAAAGCATATTTTCTCTAATACAACACATTTGGGTATGTTTCTTTTTCTTGTTGTTACTAATATAATGGGTTTCTATGCACACTTTACTCCAGTGTGTGCATTTTTTGTACGTGTTCCTTGGCTGGAGAACTGCGCTGAAAAAACAGGCGAACTATGAATGTCAAAGACTGGCTGTGTTTCAGTTTGTGAATTGTTGCAGGAAGTGTGGTTTAGACAGTCTACCTTTAAATGTGAACGGAACGTAATTTCTTTCCCATCCTTACTAACCACACTGTGGATTTGATCAAGAACAGAGCTTGGGCTAATTTTCAATATTACGGAACATAGGTCTTGTCACTTCCAGGTAAGTCTGACAGCCTCTTGTCATGGATGGCTTTTTTTTTTTTTTAAGCAGAAGAAAACTAAGGCTGACGATTTCTGCCACCTGCACGTCCTCTTCTCAAAGCTTCATAAAATCTCCCTTCACAACATTTCCTTGTCTCAGCTTGCTGGGTTTCTTTTCTTTTTTAATCAGAAGCAGAATCTTTTCTTCTTCCTCCTCTTCTCTGTTGAAAGCCAACCAGCCAAGTTCTACCACGATCCATGCATGGTGGAATCTGAATTTGACAGCTATTGTTAGAACATCACTTGAATGCTAAAGTTGAACTCATAATGCCAATGGAGCAAGGTAACTCTTCAGGCTCAGCACACAGCTTTTCTTTGGATGAAGCTGGCTGAGGTGGGTGAGGGAAAGGATTGCAAGACAAAAATGTTATGCTATCCTGAGGCATTGGAGTGTAGTGATAGGGCACCACACCTTGTCTGCTCCCTGCGGTTTTTCATTGTGAAGCAAAAGCCATAACACTCTTTATCATACATGGTTTCAGGTTCAGCGCTGATGAAAACTTGTGTGTGTAACTGATGAGTCTGTACTCGAATCCCCAACCTCTTTAAGCAGATCTCTTTTTCTTCAATTATATTTTGTAACACTAGTTTTTTTTTTAAAAAAAAAAGGGAGGGGGTAAAACTGGTAAGAAATGCTACTTGCATGGCAGATGCAACTGACAGACTATATGGAACTAGCAGAAATGACTGGCAGAATCCGAGACCTGGGAGAGGAAGCAGTGGAAGAGGACTGGAAGAGATTTAAGGACTATTTTCAAAAACATTGCAAATTGTATGAGTGTTAAGAAAGATGCAAGATTGTAAATAACATGGCACCACTAAGCTAGTTGAAAAGATTATGAAGATAAGTGAAATTTAAGAAAAGATAAATTTTGGATAAATATTATGTCTAAATTAAGTATTTAAGGTTTGGATAAAAGTATCTAAAGCTAGGGACACAATATTGGGAAATTATAAAATAAGAATTGAAACAAGGTGATAATTTGCTGGTTAAAGTTTTATAAACCAGGAACGCAGGAACGAGAGATGTGAGGAAGTCCAAAAAGCGAAGAAAATATGGTTATTATCTAATTGATTCGGTTGTGGTATGCTTTTTGTATAAGATGTAAGTGCTTTTTCTTTTCTTCTTTTTTGTTGTTCTTTTGTTTTTTCTTCTTTACTGTATTAAGAAAATCTTTAATAAATATTTTTTTAAAAAAAAGAAATGCTACTTGCATTTATAAGTGCAAAGAAACCATTGCATCCTCAAATGGAGATTCAGGCTCTCCCAATCAAAGGCAATACTGCTGTTTCTTAAACTCCCAAAATTTAATGTCATTTATATGAATGACCAAATAAATTCTTTATTTGCAATAGCTTCTCTAGGAGTGGGGCAACAAACGAATGGAGATCTTATGAAGGGTGGTTTACAAGTCTAATAAACAAACAAACTGTAACCTTCTGTCCCTTTCTTTGACCTTTATAATTCCCTTTTATTTTTGTGCAATTGTGGCCAAAGAGCTTGGGTGTTGTATCCTAGCATCCCTTTTCCTATTTGATTACAAAGGGTTCGCCGATTGGTCACATAAAACACGTCGCCTTGGCTTGCTGACAAAAAGCAACTTTTTATCAAGCCCATTTTCCCCTATTGTTTTAAATAGGACCGTGGACACACACATACACACACTCGCAAACAGAAAATAAGTCCCAGCTAAGCCACATGGCTCACACTTTAGATTAACCTTTTCATTATTGTCAAGATTGGATTATGTTCCTTCTCTGTTTGGGCATGCAGGCTTAATGCTTTTCTTGCGCCATTTGTGTAGCTGTCAATTTGAGTTTCACGTCCCCATTTGTGTTTTATGGCTTCATCTTCAAGAGGAATAAATGTGGGTCTTTGAGAGGGAAAGTCTGGACTAGGAGAGGCAGCAAATAACTATTCCTTCAATTGTCAATTACACACACACACACACACCAGTGCAAGGCCAGATGGCTAAGGCAAGAGGACGGCCCATTGTTCAGCGATAATGATTTATATATTTATTTTTGCATCTGCTGTTCGATTATAACTTAGTTTCCATTCACTTAGAGGCAACACAATTAATGCTCCCCTGAAAAATTAAATCACATAAACCTCAAGTCATCTTTCTACTGGGTTATGCTCAATAACTCTTTTTAGTGGGTTATGCTAAATACCTCAGAAGTTGAGTGAGATAATTGGCTCCTCAAGGCTACTGCTATAGATTCTGACCAGTAACAGCTCTCCAAGTCCTTATGCAGAGGATTGCTCCTCACCCGTTCCATGACAACAGGGTGACAACAGATAACCCACATGAGCATTGCCCCTTATGGAGCCAAAATGGCACCATCCAAGCAAATATCATCTGGCTTGGGCAGGGCAGGGGTGAATGCCTAAGGTATGCAGAAATACAAACCTGCATGCTCAGTGGCCACAGAGTGCTGGCTCACAGTGGAGAGAAGGATGGGTAAGCAAGGGATGGAGTACCCAGAAAGAAGGCATAATGATGATACACTTCTAGTCCACATTATTTGAGGCACCATGTGGGACACAGGTGGCGCTATGGTCTAAACCACCAAGCCTCTTGGGTTTGCCGATCGTAAGGTCGGCAGCTCGAATCGACACGACGGGATGAGCTCCCGTTGCTTTGTTGCAGCTCCTGCCAACGTAGCAGTTCAAAAGCATACCAGCACAAGTACATAAATATGTACCACTGTGGCAGGAAGGTAAACAGTGTTTCTATGCACCAGAAGTAGTTTAGTCATGCTGACCACTTGACCCGGAAAAGCTGTCTGTGGACAAACGCCGGCTCCCTCGGCCTGAAAGTGGAGGTGAGCACTGTACCCCATAGTCGAATTTGACTGGACTTAACCATCCAGGGGTCCTTTACCTTTTACCTATCTGAGGCACCACAGAACCTGTTGAGCAGTGCAGTAAAGGTAAAGGGACCCCTGACCATTAGGTCCAGTCGCGGACGACTCTGAGGTTGCGGCGCTCATCTCGCTTTATTGGCCGAGGGAGCCGGCGTACAGCTTCCAGGTCATGTGGCCAGCATGACTAAGCCGCTTCTGGCAAACTAGAGCAGCGCACGGAAATGCCATTTACCTTCCCGCTGGAGCGGTACCTATTTATCTACTTGCACTTCATGCTTTCGAACTGCTAGGTTGGCAGGAGCTGGGACAGAGCAACGGGTGCTCACCCCGTCACGGGGATTCGAACCGCCGACCTTCTGATCGGCAAGCCCTAGGCTCTGTGGTTTAACCCACAGCGCAACCCACTTAGTAGTGCAGTAGTCTTCTCCAAATCTCTTCCCAACATGGGCTGGGCTAGTCTAAGAAACATTACAAGAGCCTCAAGCGCCCTTGCCGGTGTCCCACCACCAACGCCCAGGCTCAAAATACTTTTCTTTTGAGCTTTCCCTGGGGGAGTTCTAGGTTGAGCAGATTCCCTCACTCTTCCTCATTCAACTAGCCCCTGACATCTGAAGGGCCAAAGGTTCTCCACCCCTGATTTAAGCCAGCCTCTATATTTCAGCCAAACTTGCCTCACAGGGTTGTCATGAGATAAAATGGGAGGTTAGGAAGAATTATGTGCAGCACCGTGTACACCATTTTGCAGAAGGCTGGTATAAATAAAGTCCTTCAACATAATGGATCTGACTGGGATTTAAATGTCTATATTTGACTTGCTGCAAGAAGATGACACCTAAAGATGGAAGGCAACAGCAGCAACCCATTGTCCTTCAGTGATCATAGCAGCTGATAAATACAGTAGTGCAGAGCTGATATTATCATGTCTGTTGAATTCTTGTAAAATAGTAAGAGTGAGCAGCCTGAGTAATTCCTGGGAGATCAAGTCAGCAAGCTGGCTGATACCGCATCGTGTACCCTGTAGGTGGGTGTAATAAATTCATCAGACATGGACACCAAACACCAGCCAAATGTGTAGGAGAATGACATTGCAAGCCCTGGAAGTGTTTCATTGTGCTGCTGCTGCGTGGATAGTCCTAAAACTAGGAGTGAGTTAGAGGGCTTCAGGTTTCACTGGGCTGAATCTGCCTGACAATATTGTGCACCTACCAAAACAATTAAAAATTGATGGCATGAAAAGTCATCTTTCCAGAGAGTTCATTTCAGGTGAGTAAAGTGTGTGTGTGTGTGGAATTCAGCTTAGCAATTTCGAGTGAACTAACAGACCAAGGGAGACCTCCATCCGTCAAGATGTAGGTGGTGCAGATCTTATCAGTAAACATTCCCCATCGATCACTGTGAGAGACAAAAGGTACTGGCCTTCTGCACACCACGCTGGAAGAACAAGAACGTAGGAAGCTGCCTTATACAGTCAGATCACTGGTCCAGCTCTTGTATTGCCAACACTGACTGGCTGTGGTCCTCCAGGGTTTCAGACAGAGTGAGCCAGTTCATCCACTGTGCCCCCACTGACATCACGGCCACCTTGCCTCTCCCTATCTCATTTACCAGCAAAGACCTTCACAATGAGAAACCAGGGACTCAGCTATACAGCTGCAAATAAAATGTTTTAAGTGTGTTGTAAAGTGCAATATACAAATGTGGCACTAGATGGCGGTGGTGAGCTATGGCAAGTTCAATATATTTTTCAAAATGTTTTTTTTAAAAAAGCATTTTCACAGCGTTTTTTTATATGTGTGTAGATTCTACCCAGGTAAGCAATGCTGCCCTGCTCTGTTCTACCAGCTGCTACTGTACCTTGGGCATGTTGTATTTTAGGTAAGGGAAAAAGGTAATGGACCCCTGGATGGTTAAGTCCAGTCAAAGGGAACTATGGAGTCGCTTTCAGGCTGAGGGAGCCGACGTTTGTCGACAGACAGCTTTCCAGGTCATGTGGCCAGTATGACTAAACCGCTTCTGGTGCAACGGGACTCCATGACAGAAACCAGAGCGCACAGAATCACCCTTTACGTTCCTGCCGCAGTGGTACCTATTTATGTACTTGCACTGGTGTGCTTTCGAACTGCTAGGTTGGCAGGAGCAGGGACCGAGCAACGGGAGCTTACCCCGTCACGGGGATTAGAACCACCAACCTTCTGATCAGCAAGCCCAAGAGGCTCAGTGGTTTAGACCACAGCGCCACCCGCGTATTTATACTAGTTGTTGTTGGAGGGACTGAGCTGAGTTACTGATTTTTTCATATCTCCCCATTGTTGACTTGATGTCAACTGTGTTAGGCCTGCAGAACCATTAACTGTCTACCCAACTTTGCTTTGTGTGTTCTTGACCACTGAAAGCTACAGGATCCTGTCCTACAGCTGACTGGGCAGCTATGGACTTCATCCACAATGTTAAGTTTGGCACAAAATTTAGAAATTAGGATATGCCATGGAAACCAGAAATTCTGTTTCGCAAGCAGATGGGTTGAGGAAGGTAGGAGGAGGCCAAATCTTCAATTCAGATAGAATATAAACACTGATTGCTTGTTCTGTCAGTGCAATTATAATGCTATTCTTATGCCATTTTGAAACTGTGTCTTCTAAGGGCACTATAGAAATATCATTATCTTCCATATCCAGATAATATGCCTTAAATGAAGCATTGTGCACCAATAAACAGACTGATTTGTTTCCGTTGTAGCCTGTGGTCTTCATTGCTGCTTGTGTTGTGCTCTCTGTCTCACGGGGTTGCTAGTGAGCAAATTTGAACCCTGATTAGAGGATGAAATGAACACTGATACACTTGTCTGGAATTGGACAGGTAAACAGTAACATCGATTGCACACACACCCAAATTAACATCTGTAGCATATAAAATTATTTACCAGGGATAGGAGAATCTGTCCATTTTAGTTTCTCAACTTTCCAGTCTTAAGTTCATAGTTCCACATCACTTCCACATAACTCTGAAAAACAAACCCTAGGTCCTGAAGGAAATTAACCATCATTTTGTGTGAGTTTCTTCTAATATACACACCTGTGTGCAGTTTTGCCTAATACACACATTTCTGCAGTTGTCCAACCACATTCCAAATGGTATTTCCAATAACAATATCATCTTGGAGGGGAGTGCATTCTAAAAGACAGGCGATCATAGAATCATAGAATTGTACAGTTGGAAGGGACGCCAAGAATCATCTAGTCCAACCCTTTGGCAATTCAGGAAACATACATGACAGATGGCCATCCAACCTCTGCTAAAAAAAAAACCTCCTGATGTTTAGTCGGAATCCACTTTCATGGAGCTTGAAGCCATTGGTTTGAGTCCTACCTTCCAGAGCAGAAGCAAACAAGCTTGCTCCATCTTTTTTGTGGCAGCCCTTTAGATATTTGAAGATGGCTAGAGATCTTTTAAATAAAAAGTAAATGAGTAAAAATCAAGGTTGAGACAGAAGGAACTGGCAATGCCATTTTTATTTTTAAAGTATCACCCCTAGATCAGACAATTTGAAACCCCACTTTCAGATTCCAACAAAATAAAATAAATTCCATCTTGGACTGGATTGTGCCTTATTCCCTCTTAGTGATGTTTATAGGGACAAAGCCATAGTTTTTCCCCTGTGCCGCCGCCGTGCAACTTCTGTTCTCATCCTGAAGCAAAGTTCTTAACCCAAGATACTATTTCTGGGTTTGCGGAGCATGTAACCTGAAGCGTCTGTAACCTGAAGTGTCTGTAACCTGAAGTGTCTGTAACCCACTGTATTAGCTGGAGAAAAACCATCTGCACCAAATAAGTAGCAATGGTGCATTTATCGTGGGGGGGGGGGGAGTAATCTGTAAAGGACCTCTAGAGGTCCTCAGGCTACAAATGTTCAAGGAGAAGGGATCCATAATGGAAACAAGCAATGTTGAAGTAGACACTCTTTGAGTAGTGCATATAAAAAGGTTGATGTATATTTATGATGCTTGAGATCTCCCCTTGATCCCTTCACTTCAGTGGCAATTCACTTAAGCTGAAGTGAACTCTCACCGGAGTCACACCAAGCAAAGCACCAACAAGTGCCAAACATCTTTTCTTTTTTTTCCCCTTTTCCAAATGCAGACTTTACTTCAAACCCGACAGCAGGAGCAGCTGGCAACCATGATGAAAGCTGCGCTTGAATTCCTGTGACAGTACAAAACAGAGAGATTATTTTACACCCAGGGAGCTGAAGTTGCCGGCATCAAATGAGCCTCCCAGTCAAACAGAATGCTGCAAACACCTGTCACTGCTGAATGGTTGGAGAGCGCAAGGCTGGTCTTGCCAATGGGAAGAGGCCACAAGGAAGACAGCCACAAGTAGAGAGAAACAGATAGTAACAGTTCTGTGCGCTTAAGTATGATACAATCTCAAGAGAAGATGAAGTCTGGTTTCAACAGGAAATGTGGCATACGAGCGAAGGGTACTCAATCTTCAACTACTGTTAACTCCATGCAGCTCCTCTCCTCAAGGGCTGAGGGTCACTTCCAGGATAGGAGCTTGGCTAAGCTGGGGGAAAAACAAGGAGGGGTAAGCCCATATGTAGGGAAACAGTTCCGAATTCCTCACCTGGGCTTATGTACCAAAGCTCATTGCATGCAGAAGGTCCACAATTCCATCCCTGGCACCTCCAGCTGGGATGATCAGGGAGCTAGGAGCAGGAAAGATTTCTGTCTTGAGTTCATGAAGGCCCTGCTTGCAGTCACAGTAGATGATATTGGGCTAGAGAGTCCAACATGGTTAGGGAGGCGGGTGGCGCTGTGGTCTAAACCACTGAGCCTCTTGGGCTTGCCAATCAGAAGGTCGGTGGTTCGAATCCCCACAACGGAGTGAGCTCCCGTTGCTCTGTCCCAGCTCCTGCCAGCCTAGCAGTTCGAAAGCACACCAGTGCAAGTACATAAATAGGTACCACTGCAGCAGGAAGGTAAAGGGCGATTCTGTGCACGCTGGCTTCTGTCATGGTGTCCCGTTGCACCAGAAGAGGTTTAGTCCTGCTGCCCACGTGACCTGGAAAGCTGTCTGTGGACACATACTGGCTCCCTTGGCCTGAAAAGCGAGATGAGCACCGCAACCCCATAGTCGCCTTTGACTGGACGTAAGCGTCCAGGGTCCTTTACCAAGCTGGTATAAAAGAGTTTTCTATATTTGCTGATGACCCACCCACTCTGCTTCTATATTTGGGGAGTTTCCAGTGCAGAAGTAGTGTGGCTCAGTGATAGAGCATCTGCTTCAAGTCTTAAAGGTCTCAGGTTCATTCTAGGCATTTCTGAGAAGATTTCAAACTCAGGAGAACGACCTTCAAGAAAACCACTGCCACTCACTAGATGAATGGACCAACATCTTGACTCAAGCTAAGGCAGCTTCGTATGTAACATTGCTGCCGTTCTCTCCTTCCCCTTGTACGCGTCAAGAACACAATATAAAAACCATAAAACAGGATAATAATGAATGACACAAACAGACGTTCAGTTTTGAATTGTACAGTTATTGTTGGCAGCTAGGCTAGTAGCAGCAAGGCAATGGGGATTTCTGGAAGGAACACCAACTGGCACATGGAGTAAGAAGGAACAGCAGTTAGCTTTGATAGAAAAAAATGGCCGACAGATTAAAGTTTGCAAAAAGACCCATTTACAACAAACTGGTATGTGTTTATTATGTATCTAGTGAAAGGATCCTCCTTCACACTGCAAAATTTTCTGACCAGTGTAATTTTAAACTATTATTTGTTTATTCAGCCAGGTAAGTGACTGAAACTGCATTGTTTTAAGGGCTGCCGACCTCACAGTAATCTGTAATTTCATCTCCTGGGGAGAGCAGGGCAGGTTGTTTGTTTTAAAGTTCTTTGATCATTTGTAACTTGAGCAAAAGAGGGACGCGGGTGGCACTGTGGGTTAAACCACAGAGCCTAGGGCTTGCTGATCAGAAGGTCGCGGTTTGAATCCCCATGACGGGGTGAGCTCCTGTTGCTCAGTCCCAGCTCTTGCCCACCTAGCAGTTCAAAAGCACGTCAAAGTGCAAGTAGATAAATAGGTACAGCTCCAGCGGGAAGGTAAACGGTGTTTCCGTGCGCTACTCTGGTTCACCAGAAGCAGCTTAAGTTATGCTGGCCACATGACCCGGAAGCTGTAGGCCGGCTCCCTCGGTCAATAAAACGAGATGAGTGCCGCAACCCCAGAGTTGGCCACGACTGGACCTAACAGTCAGGGGTCCCTTTACCTTTACCTAACTTGAGAAAACAAAACAACTAAAAAACAAAACAAAGCAGACATTCAGATGCTGATTCCAACTCCCATCAGTTATCCCAGGTAACTGGAGTTGGAAAACAATAACATCTGGAGGGCCACAAATTCCCCATTCCTCTACTAGATGAGGCCCTGATCCAGCAGGACACTTATATTCAAGTAACCAGACTGAAATTCATCCAGGACAAATATTAATTGGTACATAAAGCAACAGGCTGCATATTGAGCTGTTGCCTATAGAAACAGTCCTACACATACTTTCCTGGGAGCAGGCACCATTGAACTCAGTGGCACTTACTTCTGAGTAGACAGGCATAGGCTTGTGCTATCCTTACAGTATTTCCCAAGTACAAGAGAAGGACATTCGCTCCACAGTCATGCTGCTCTAAAATTGTTCCCTGTTAGTTGTTTCAGTCCAAACTCATGAAATAGAATGCTGTGTCATTTTAATGACTCTTAAGGGGCTCCTTCATTTATTTAAATTATTTTTAAAAACAACCACAACCAGGAAACCTTACTTATAGCTTCAATGCACACATTAATTCGCTGAGCGAATGAGCCCCCATTTAGACATCACCTCAAAACTGATCTACTTTTCATAGGACTTCCATCGCACCTTGAAGTGTGTGGGTACATTTGCCTCAGAAACACAAAACTTACGATGCTTGAATGCATCCATAATGAGCCACCTGTCACCTTATAAGAAGCACCAGGGATGGAGCGGGGGTAGAGACTTTACAGCCGAAGCTGACAAACAGGAAAAAAATAAAAACAAATGGCATCTTTATTTTCCTGATATAAATAAACACATCTCCCTCCCCAGTTTGATGCAAAGCTACTTCCGCTTTCAGATTCCTCCTCAAGGAAAGGCCTGGTGAATAAGATGGGAACAAGTGGGGCATGCTGCAAACAAAGTGCTGTCCTGTGGGGTGGTCCTACTTAGGGCTCTAGCCAGCCATGCCCTCCTGCAGGATCCTCCATTCCATTCCCCTTCCCCACTGGTTTTCTCCCTTGCGATCAGGGAGCATGCTCAGTTCCTGCTGAGATAGAAAGGTTTGTTTTTTTCCAGTCAAGGAAAACCCATTTCTGGGTTTCCTCATGCTTGCTAATATACCCTTCTTGCATACACGTGGTACTCTTTTGGCGACATCAAGCTCTACACCTGGAGAATGGGTGTGCCATTGGTGTGTAGTGATGGCTTCTGGAGCGAAAATTGAAAATGGGAATGAGGATGACAGGTTTCATTGGACTCAAACTGATTGTCTGGGATTGTCTTCTAGATGGGTGGTGATTATGGGATGGAATGCTCTTCATGCATACATGTATTTTGCAACATTCACACCACAAATGCTAGCCTACATTCCCTGCTCCCATTTGACCCATATTTACACTTTGGGGGGAGGTGTCTGGTGTAATAACAACAACAACAACAACAACAACAACAACAGCCTCTTAGGGACGCAGGTGGCGCTGTGGGTTAAACCACAGAGCCTAGCACTTGCTGATCAGAAGGTCGGTGGTTCGAATCCCTGCAACGGGGTGAGCTCCCATTACTGAGTCCCTGCTCCTGCCAACCTAGCAGTTCAAAAGCACATCAGTGAAAGTAGATAAATAGGTAAGGTACTGCTCCAGTGGGAAGGTAAATGGCATTTCTGTGCGCTGCTCTGGTTTGCCAGAAGTGGCTTAGTCATGCTGGCCACATGACCCAGAAGCTGTCTGCGGACAAACGCCGGCTCCCTCGGCCTATAGAGAGAGATGAGCGCACAACCCCAGAGTCGTTCGCGACTGGACCTAACGGTCAGGGGTCCCTTTACCTTTACTAATAGCCTCTTGCCAAGTACCCATTTTGCAATATTCCAATACTAAGCTCCATTCTGAAAGCACCTCAACATTCTATCACCCATTTGCAAAGACATCCAGGTTTGCCAAAAAGCTCCTTTAATAATATAATGGCACTCTCCCCATCCTGAGGTCATACATTGGGAAGGAGGCGGGTGGGAAATTGGCTTCATCTCATTACTGTGGTGACATAGCTTACTGAAACTGCATTACCGGGATATAATGTGGCAGGCCTCCCACTTGCAAAGAGCTAGTGTGGCCGCAGATGACATCCTTAACTTATGCAGCAGTGCTCCATTGCATAGGTTTCAAGGCGAGGAGCATAAATAACTGGCCTTTCAGCAGAAGGCAGCTATGGCAATAACAATGATAGCCATTCCAACTGAATTTCAGTGAAAGATGCCTTCTGAATCATACACACTACTGGTTTTCACTTTCCGTCCTTGTGCAAGGTTTCTGGGCTAGTGCCTCTTCTGTTGTTGTTGTTGTTTAGTCGTTTAATCGTGTCCGACTCTTCGTGACCCCATGGACCAGAGCACGCCAGGCACTTCTGTCTTCCACTGCCTCCCGCAGTTTGGTCAAACTCATGCTGGTAGCTTCAAGAACACTGTCCAACCATCTCGTCCTCTGTCGTCCCCTTCTCCTTGTGCCCTTCATCTTCCCAACATCAGGGTCTTTTCCAAGGAGTCTTCTCTTCTCATGAGGTGGCCAAAGTATTGGAGCCTCAGCTTCAGGATTTGTCCTTCCAGTGAGCACTCAGGGCTGATTTCCTTCAGAATGGAGAGGTTTGATCTTCTTGCAGTCCATGGGACTCTCAAGAGTCTCCTCCAGCACCATAATTCA
Source organism: Podarcis gaigeae (assembly GCF_964106915.1). Classification (NCBI taxonomy): domain Eukaryota; kingdom Metazoa; phylum Chordata; class Lepidosauria; order Squamata; family Lacertidae; genus Podarcis; species Podarcis gaigeae. The sequence continues at coordinate 24,713,128 of NC_139694.1, forward strand.
AAAGCATCAATTCTTTGGCGATCAGCCTTCTTTATGGTCCAGCTCTCACTTCCATCCATCACTACTGGGAAAGTAGTACTGTGTCTCTTCTATATAACACCTATTATATTGCTGGCAAACCCACGACTGGCAAACACAGGGGGGAATGCCTAGGGGGTAGAAGGCATGGGTGGAGAAAGGATTAAGACAAGTGGTCCTCCATAAGAACAGAAGAACAGAATACGAGCCCACTGGATTCAGCATCCTGTTCTGGTAGCGACCACCAAGATGTTTGTGAGAAACCTGCAAGCAAGATTCAAGCACAAGAGCACTCTTGTGGTTTCCAGCAGCTGGCATTCAAAAGGATTACTGCCTTCCGATGTTGCTGAGCTGCACCACCCATCATCCCTAACCATTGAGCCATGCTGTCTGGGGCTGATGGGATTTGAAGTCCAATAAAAATTGTTTTTAAAGCGAGGGGGGCTCCCCCTCTCTCTGTTGAGTGGTGGCAAGAACCCATGCTATTCCCAAGGTCTGTGGTCCTTTGGAGAATTGAGGCATGTCAGAGACTGTCATAGCTTCAAGAAATATGCTTTATTCACCTATTTACACCTTCAGTCTGCATGTAGGGAGTCCAGAACTTGCAGCATGGTCACTTCAAGAGGGACTTGTCCACCACAGCAGGACAGCCCTGCAGTCCAAGGCATCTCTCCCAGTCAGCTCTGCAGCCAGCCTGCCCAAAGTTGGATCCCACTCTTTCTTCCTCCTTTGCCTTCCCAGAACCCTCTGCTATCAGGCTCCCTTTTCCTGTCACCTCAAGCACACAGTTACCCTGGCAACCTTCCAAACCCCCATCTATGTTGACACCTCAGGACAAGGGGGAAGAACATTGAATTGCCCATGGACCTCTTAATGGCCCTAGCTTAGACAGGTCATTTTGCATAAGCTAGTCCAAGTTTGTTTTTCTCCCTCCACATCCCAAATCATCAAAATTCTAGCTTTTATTAGTTTCTAGGGTCTAGGGAGGGTCCCCCCAAATCTATAACAGTATCTGGACTGCCATATTTACAACAATATCTGAGCTCCTGACCACCATTTCTCCCTTGGAAATGACATACCCATTGCCTTGCAGAACATCCAGTTTGCCTCGAAACAACCTTGATGTGAAATCCCCAATACAGGAGTTAATTCTCTCTCTCTCTCTCTCTCTCTCTCTCTCTCTCTCTCTCTCCCCATGCATGTTTTCTATAGGGCTGTGGCAGGACAGAAGGCCTTCCCTTTAGCACTAATGCATTTCCCTAATAGCAAAGCTGTTCCCTAATAGATTTAAGCCAGGCCAGGCCAACTGGGACAATGGAATCAACCCCCACCTCCAAGGCTCTGTGTGGGTGGCATGCAGGCAATTATTTTTAATCGTTCACATTCATACAATGAAATGATTTGCCGGCCTGTAATTTCTGCCTGCCTATTAGCGCTGGTGGAATCTTTATTAGTTTGCTCATTATTTACTGTCTTAAAACACACACACACACACACACACACACAAGCCCAGCATTGAGACTCTTCCTTTGGCTAATAACCCACCTAGTTAAGAATGACTCCATTATCCTTCCATAACCTAAGGAGTACTGCAGAGGCAACTTTCTCCATCTCCGCTACGGAAGAGAGCAGATGGCCTCTCATGGCTCCCCACCGACCAGTTCTTAGAGTGGCTTTGATGTCAGCCAGTTGCCTGTCCTCTTCGGATGTGTGACACAAATACAGCTGGCCCTGAAGGGACTGAGCTGAACAACGGAAGCCTGAAAATTGACAGGGAAGGAGCAAATCTGTCTGTGAAGGATTAGTATTCAGGAGAACTGGCCAATTACTGTCAACAATCACCTCAGAAGGGCAACCAATGCACCAAAGTGGTGTGGTCTCTCATATGCATCTTTCCATCTCACTGCTACTAACAACTAACCCACTCTTGCCTGGGAGTGCGCCCCATTGAATTCAACAGGATTTCCTTCTGAGTAGGCATGGTTCGGATCTCAGCCCAAGGATCTTCCGTAATGCTTCTCAGCTAATTCAGAATATGTAGAAGGGTCCTACAAATGTGAGAAGATTCGAGAGCCACAAGGGGATGGGGGAGAAATAGGATTCAGATCACATTTAAAGGTGAACTTACCTAACTAAAGGTAAAGGTAAAGGTGACCCTGACCATCAGGTCCAGTCGTGACTGACTCTGGGGCTGTGGCACTCATCTCGCTTTATTGGCCAAGGGAGCCAGCGTACAGCTTCCAGGTCACGTGGCCAGCGTGACTAAGCCACTGCTGGCGAACCAGCGCAGCACATGGAAACGCCGTTTACCTTCACGTCGGAGAGCGGTCCCTATTTATCTACTTGTACTTTGAGGTGCTTTCGAACTGCTAGGTTGGCAGGAGCTGGGACCGAGCAACAGGAGCTCACCCTGTCGCGGGGATTCAAACCGCCGACCTTTCAATCAGCAAGTCCTAGGCACAGTGGTTTAACCCACAGTGCCACCCGCGTCCCTACCTAACTAACACATGTCAATAAATAAATACATGCATACTCAGGGATTCCTTAGCTATGTGGTTTAACCCACAGTGCCACCCGCGTCCCTACCTAACTAACACATGTCAATAAATAAATACATGCATACTCAGGGATTCCTTAGCTATGATTCCTGCCTTGCAGGGGCTTGGACATGACCCCTGATTCTACAATTCCATGATTAATTTCAATAAGTCTACTTGGAGTAAAACTGAGTTGAATGCCACCCTTGGATCCCAATCCATAGACAGATGCGCCCGATACACTGGTTTGCAATTGTCCAATTGACGTAAATGTGTGTCGGGGTGTGTGGCCGCTCTGAAAAACACCGTTCATCTCTCTGCCATTTGTGAATTGCACTCTGCTGTCTGGATAAACTAGGAGGGATAAACCAGGAAGAAAGAAAAGAGGTAGTAGACTTTTACAGAGGAGTTTAACTCCCTGTTTGAACCCTGGGTGTTACAGAGACCCAACTAGCCTCAACTAAAAGCTAGGATTTTACAACATTCTTCCAGGAAAGATTCTGCAAGCATCCTCACTTTTGACTTTCAAATACATTTGTCTCTCAAATACATTTGTGTGTGTGTTTGTGTGCTGACATGTTGTTGCAGCTGTTTAATTTTGGTTAGTCAGTCACCTGAACTGTTGTTAGTGATCATAATAATTTTAAAGGATTGCCATGTTTTATAGTTCAAAATGCCTTAATCAGTTTTATGGAAAGATGGTATAGGATTTTTAAAAATAAACTTACGTCATAGTGCAATAACATCTGCATACCTCTTTGAACATACCATATTTTTTGCTCTATAATACTCACTTTTTCCCTCCTATAAAGTAAGGGGAAATGTGTGTGCGTCTTATGGAGTGAATGCAGGCTGCACAGCTATCCCAGAAGCCAGAACAGCAAGAGGGATCGCTGCTTTCGCTGCGCAGTGATCCCTCTTGTTATTCTGGCTTCTGAGATTCAGAATATTTTTTTTTCTTGTTTTCCTTCTCCAAAAACTATGTGCGTCTTATGGTCTGGTGTGTCTTATAGAGCGAAAAATATGGTAGTTTCCTTGCCTTGTTCTAATGTAGTCTTAATGGGTTGTCTGGTCCAAATCTTCTCCCACTGAGCTTTCTGAACTTAGTTGCCCATCTCTACCTCCTCAGAGAATTCTAAGCTGCAGGTGTCCCCACTCATTTAAAAGACTATTCAGGACAATTTTAATTGCTAAACTGTCTCAAAATGGAAATAATAATTATGATTGGGAACTCGGTTCTCAAATACCGACATCCGTTTAATGAAAAGTAAGTGCTGTTCTCTCCCTTTATAATGTGTTGCAATGAAAACAGCTTAGCTGTTATCCAAACGTAATGGGATAAATAATAGCTGTCTAATAACTTTGGCTTTTCCTAAGGTTACAAAATTGCTCAACTCTTGTTCTGGTTTAGTGCTGATTATTAGGCAATTATATCTTTGTTATGTTTTATTATGAAAACATGTTGCAAATGAAGAAAGACATTTTTCCATGCTGGTGCCCAAACACTAGAACTCTTTTCCTAAGCATGTTCTCCATTGCTATGCTTTTTGCACCAGGCAAATTGACCAGGTGTTTTCCTAGTTACAGGGATGGGGGAAACTTTAATTCAGTTCACACTGAAAGGCAAACGGAACCATTTTGCACTTTTCAAAACAGTGTGAGACCTGAACACAGCCATTCTTTGAAAGCCCCACTTATCCTAATTTTGGTATGTCATTCTCCAGTCAAGTAATTGGTACCCTCTAACATTTCTCTGATGAAAATAGGGATGTCCTATTCCATTATTATTATTATTATTATTATTATTATTATTATTATTATTTTCCCACCCATCTGACTAGGTTGCTCCAGCCACTCTGGGCAGCTTCCAACACATATAAAAACATAACATCAAAGATTAAAAACTTCCCCATACAGGGTTGCCTTCAGATGTCTTCTAAAGGTGGTATAGTTACTTATCTCCTTGGCTTGAGAGTCGCATAACTGCATACCCTTCAACAATTTTCTGATGAAAAGAGAAATGTCCTAAGGAAAAGATGGGACATTCTGGAATCAAAGCAGAAACCGGGATGGCTTCTGTAAATCCAGGACTATGTCTGGAAAATAGAGATGCTTGGAGGGTCTGGTAATGTGTACAAAATGCAAATGTCAGGTAGGGGATGGAAACTCCCACCGTCGCCCAGTGTAAGTAGGAGCTGTGGAGAGGGCAGAGAAGTCCCCCTTGATCAGAGACAGAGAAAAGATGTGAGTCACTTGTTACGGACGACATAACAGGGTACTGTATGAAGACAGACTCTGTATATGTGGACAACCACAGGTGGAAGACATTGTGCACTCTATGCCATATTGCTCACTATACAGTCATATCTTGGTTTACAGACGCTTCGGGTTGTGTGATTTCGGGTTGCACACCACGCCAAACCCAGAAGTACCAGAACTGGTTATTTCTGGGGTTTGGCACTTGCGCATGCACAGAAGCTCTAAATCGCGCTTTGTGCATGTGCAGAAGCGCCGAATCGCGACCCGTGCATGCACACACGCAGCGCTGCAGATTGAGAACTTGCTTCCCACACGGATCACGTTCGCGACCCGAGCATCCAATGTACCTTGGACCCAGGAGGTGATTTCTCACCTTACCGTCCATACAGGAAATATGCTTCTCCCTGTCAGAGAAAGTCCTATGGCTTCTTAGCGATGTAAACGCTTCAGTGGCTCACAAAGTCGCCCTTTTGCTTTGGCAGCCAAAAAGATCAGAAAGAAGACCCTGGATGATATAGCAGTGAACTGTAAGGGAGACGCAGAGGCTATTATATTTGGCGGTGCATCCCTTCCGCTTGTATTTATTTTTGATTCGGATTTGTCACAGCCAATGGCTAGCACGATAAGGTCATTTGGACTGGACTGGAGTCGCTTGTGAAGTTTGCATTAGTCGATATTGGAATGGAAAAAGGAAACCTCTATGCACAATTATTTATCCTGTTGCAATTCTTGAATACAAGCCCATAACATTAACCATCAATGTGCAGGGCAAGATCTTCAAGAGAGACAAACAACTCTGAATGCCAACATTTCCTGCCCTCCAAGAGTCCCTCCCAGAAAGGAGATGGCTGGAGGTGCATCCAAGATGCTAATTAGTATACCAAATTCCCTTCTGGTTTCCTGCCTGGCTCAAACTCTCTCTCTCCAAATCAGCTGCCCATCTGCCCATCATTTTCCAAGAGCACATCGCAACATTTCCTGCCGAAAGAGCCCAATGAAATATCCATTTAGGCAGAGATGGCCAAATATCTGTTTTCCCCCTCCTCCTTCCCTTTATCATTCCAACTGTGAAGTTGCTCTAAGGCATTTGTCGAAATTGTTGCTTTTAAGCTGGCTTTTGTGGAGAAGGATTTCGTGACTCTTGACCCCTAGAGGGCTGTTCTTTGACCCGCCACTTTTCTTCGCCATCTGGCATGTTTACTTGAAGCCGACGTGCCAGGTCAGAGGTCAAGGCAGACATGTGGAAGGACAGCTTTGTCCTGAAGGTGGCAAAGAGTGAGTGGGCGCTCTTGAATATACTGCTGCTTATTTCCCCCAGCTGCTGAAACACAATAAGGCGAGGTCAATTCTTGTGGCTGAGGCTAAACTAAAATGGGGTTTACACACACACACACACACACACACACACACACACACACACACACGGAAAGCAAGCACAGGAGAACAAGATTGTAGAGCATACAATGAAGAGGCATTCAATCTCTTTGGATTTTTAAAGCCCTCTTTGGAGGCAAACGGCAAAAGGCCCCTTTTTATAGGACTGCATTATATGTCACACAAAAGACTGGCCGCAGCCTTGAGGCCTTGAATCACGAAGATTAGAGGTAGGCCAGTTCGACTAAAAAGAGATATCAAGGTTCCAGCTGTCAGGTCAACATTTGTTTACATCCTCCTCCCCCCCCCCCACCCAAAGAAAGCCCTGCACAAATTGCTGCTTTTATCACATTATGTCTCTTAAAAGAGTTACAGGAAATAACCATTAAACATGGTGTGTTCCCTTAAATGAGGATACTCTTCATAAAATACAGCAGAGAGAATTGTGCCTAGGTAAACCAAAACCTATAATTTATTTTTTTAAGCCTTGAGCCCACTAAGGTTTAAGTGCCACTGTTCCTTTCCAAACCTATTCACCGTTTTAAGAGGAAGCCACATCACATATTTCACTCACCTTTTTTTTTTTTTTTTTGAAAATGTGGGCAGTGATATATGTGTCCTTATTTAGATTGCAGAGGGCTGGGGGGCAGGAAACCATGTTTCAAAGCTGCGGCTTTTATATCCAAGGGTACCTTAGTAAGATCGGCAATGGCAGCCAAACAAGCATCCTTGGGAGAAAAGTTGCTCAGTATTCTTCCTGATTCTGTGCAATGAACAGATGCAGCAGACAAAGGTTATGAGACAAAAATCATGTAACTATATAGAGCTGGGTTTATTGAACTTGGTTTGGGGGGAGGGATTTAGAAATGCATTTTAAACCCTTAACTAGATGTCTCCTGGTAGCAGCAAGATTAGTAGTGCCTATATCAGGCATAGGCAAACTCGGCCCTCCAGATGTCTTGGGACTACAACTCCCATCATCCCTAGCTAACAGGACCAGTGGTCAGGGATGATGGGAGCTGTAGTCCCAAAACATCTGGAGGGCTGAGTTTGCCTATGCCTGGCCTAGATATTAGAAGAATTTAGAAGTGGCATCCTTCATGTCTTGTTACCTGAAAGTCTAGCAGATTTCTTTGCATGACAAACTTACCTGAAGGTGTCGAGAGGCGTGGGGGAATGGATATTGTTAAATGCCACCCCAGTCTCCACAGCAGAGAGATATTCCAGGCATTACAGATTTGTGTTTCCTTTGGAAATCAGGCAGAGTGGAGATAAATGGTTTATTTGCATATATATATATATATATATATATATATATATATATATATATATATAATTAATACAACATTTTCCAATTAACAATCAATTAACATTGGACTTCCCCTCCAGCCCTCCATGGTTTCCTCAAATTTTCAAATATTGCTGCATATTATAGTTATTCTATACCATATCTCCACAATTTTCTCAAGTATGATGTTGCTTCTGTTCTTCAAAGCCTACTTGAGTTTTAACATGTTTACAGCAGGTTCATTCACACATGTCATGGGATCGTATAATTGTAGAGCTAGAATGGATCCCAAGGGTTATTGAGTCCAACCCTCTGCAATGCAGGAATCTCAAATCATATATGACCGATGCCCATATATACAGCCCGAGCCTCCTGCAGAGAGGTTCGGAGTTCTGAGACCCTGAAAAAAGGTATTGTTTCTCCCATAGGCACAGTCCTGGATTCAAACAGGAATCAGCCATGCTCCCTGTCTCCTTTCTGCAGAATAAAAGCAGTCAGCCTGCCTTCTGCTGAGCCCCACACCCCACCTGTCGCTGCTAACAGACTCAAAGGCGTTTTCTCCCCAGCCCACAGCAATTCTGAATGTCCCCACACCCCGTTCTGTCTTTCTTGCTAATTACTCATAGCCCAGGGCGGGGCTCCCCTCCCCTG